>NW_009649308.1:5278636-5323728 GCF_000708025.1 Charadrius vociferus
CTTAGCAGAGTGTGTCTGCTGGGTCACTGAAATATGAGGTAAAGTTAAAGCAACGTGAACTTGGAAATTGTTTTTATGACGTGCAAACTGTGCTGATAAATGTACTGTGAGGGAGAAACCTGTGGTGGATGGGAGCTCCTCTGGGCTTTGTGCCAACCAAAAGTCATATGGCTGTGGCAGGTACCGTGCTGAAACTGCACTAACAAATTCTGGCAAGAGGCTGAACAAATGTTTTTTGGCAAGAAACTAGAGAACTTGGATTTAGCAATGCATGAATGTGACTGTGTATGTTTTGAACCTCTTGGACCTACGCTGTATCAGGTGGACATCCTGGATATTTTCCTGGGCTCTGATGTATCGGTTTGGGATGAGCCTTCCCCTGGAATAGTTTCTCTGCCGCTGTGCGAGGCAGCACAGGATGGTGGAACAGCCATGTAGCAAGAGGTTTTGCCCACTTGTAGCTTATTACACAGGCAGAGTAGGTCTTACAAGAACACATACTTTACCCTTTGTGTATAGTGAAATTACTTTTCTGTGCAATTAAATACAAATACACCGTTCTTATTTTTTTTTTTTCTTTCTTTGTGTTGGCAATTGCATGCCATGCATGTCTGTCCCTTCTTCATCCCCTCTATCCCCAATACAGCCTTATTTCACTGGTGGCTGTGGTGACCTGCTGGACCTTCAAGGATATGTTCCCTGCTTTGAACTGTCCTTTGTGGCAGTACTGGTTCTTTATGCAGACAACTTCAGTATCAGGCCCAAGACTTCTAAGAAGCCTTCAGATTCACTGAATGAAAGTGCTGTGAAGTGCAATTAGCTTGAATTTAGAGTAAACTTTAGTCTCCTTGAAGTAAATGTGTGTAAAACTTACATTTAGCTTTTGAAGGAGAAAAGACTCTATTCATGTTCGGTCATGGATGTAAAACTCGTCAGTGTTTCAGGCCAGTGCTGTCATTTGTGGTGGTAGAGGTAAGTGCCCAGTGCAAAGCAGCAGCAGTGTGAAGCTGTCTGTACTTTGTAAGTCACTTAGTATAAAGAGAGCTTTTCCAACAGCAGGCTGTGATAAAACTGGCTGCAGTGTTTTGGATGCTCCCCTAATGTACTGCAGCATGGTATGGAAAAGTTAAACGCTTTAGAATGTGTGAAATGGTAGTGGAACATATGAAATGCTAGTAGAATATCTGTAGTGAGTGTTTCCTGTTGATATTAAGGGGGAGCGACTAGGGCAGAATATGGACTAAAACGCATTATACTACCTCATCAGCGAAGGTTGCAGATTTAGATTTCTCATTGAAATGCGACATTATGGTATGATCAAGGACACATGCAGATGTGTTCTCTAGGTACTTACCTGTGAAGGTTTTTTACAAGTTGATGCATTAGCTACCTTGCATTTGTTCAAGGACAATTCATGTGTTGAAAGAGAGGAACTCGAACAGCCCCAGGCGGTGCTTTTATTATAATTCAAAATTAGAAGGACCACATTTTTCATAATTAGGCAGAAAAGCAGGAGCAGCTGACTGACTTTTTGTTATTAAAGAATAACTGAATATTCCTGGCAGATATGTGAACATGAACATGAATTATGCTTTGGGATTGTTAGTAATAAGGTAGTGAATCTTTCTTGTTAATGCAGGAGATATTTCCCTAGAACTGTTTGCTTGCTTGCAGTGCAGTTGCTGTATTCTAGGACAAGAAAAATTCACATTGCATATCACTGTTTGCTCCCCATGGTTTTGTAGCTTATTACAGCTCACAAATTTATAAATTCTGATGGATTTTAGTAGAATACAAGTGGAATAGGCAGATCATCTGCTTATTTTTGTTACTGTTAACACTGCAGCTCATGAAGACAAACATAAAGGAATGGAAAATCAATGTAACAATAACTCCTACTAAAATTGGGCAGCAAAATTGTTGGACAGTAGGTAAGGAGAGGGAGAATTATTAGTACATGTTTTGAATGGTGTTCTTAGTGATGTCTTTCCTACCTCTCTCCTTGGGAAGTAAAGCTGCCTGGCTTTGAATTTCAAGATTAAACTGCTACTGTTTGGTTTAAATAGCAAAAAAAATTTGAAATATGCTAATGACTGAGCAGACCACACTTCAAAACTATTTCCTGATAGAGCTTCCTGGCATTGTGTCTGCACTGGATCCAAGAGCAGTTTAAATATTCTTGAATACTGAGCTCAGATGCAGAGTAGTGGAGCTGCAACGTGCTGGAAGAGAGATGAGCTGCTGATGGTGCTGGATCTGGAAGGTGAGGGAGGGTGCGCATAGGCACAGAATGGTTTTCCTGCTCCATGCCATACAGTAAAATTGTTAGCAGCAGTTTCTTTTCCTGATTTAGAGTTCATCAGTGACTCTTGAATTAGCGAAACACTGTTTTGTCCACTACACATCTGCCTGTTACTTCTTGCTGCCCAGGATCCGGGTCTGTCTCCTCCATGGGTTTTCACCAAGAGCATTGCTCCGCCAAAGGTCAATTCTCCACCAGCCACTTCAAAATTGCATTGTGTGCTTGAGTGGGACAAAGCGTATTTTGCAGATAGGTGATTTAGAGACAACAATCTTGCTGGCTAGTACAGGGTATTTCACCTGCTAACACAGTATCTGTTAGGTATTTGCACTCTTTGCTCCAATTTTGAAAAGTCCCATGTAGGGATTGTTTTGGTGCCATCCCCTGAGACAGTTTGACTTGCTGCTTTTCGCATAGGAGCGTTCCTGCTATGGGAATAAGCCATCAGATAGGAGTGTCCATTAAGGATGCTCCTACTGTAGCACAAGAAGCATGTATGTTCTCTGCTGCCTTAGGGTCAGATTCATCATCATGAGATTTGGTTTTATCCAGGTGAAGCTGTTATAAAGCAGGAGTAGATTTTTGGAATTTACGTTCTTACGTTATGGATTGTTTTTTAATGTCTTTTGAATGTCGTCACTAAGGTAAGGACATCACAAAGATGCCATCACTAAGCATTATAGGTGACTTATATAATCTCAATTCACTGTACACCACAGGCCGAAGTATGTTCTATAAGTACATTTTAAGTTCTTGTTTAACCTTGTTTATCAAGCAACAGTTTTGTAAATGGATAATACAGCTGAAAAGAAAATGTTACCATCATACTGGCTGCTGGGGCAAGTTGTGCAGTGCAACGTGCTTCATATCCATAGGAGTGGGTGAGGTAGAAAAATACGTATATGTCATGTGGAAACAATGAGAGTGTAATCTGCTGGATACTTTATGGCAGTTAATTTTCACTCCTATTTTCTGATTATTGATACTGAGGCTTTGATCAGATGTATTTTCTTAGTGTGTTTAACCAATTACTTAGCATGTATTCAACTGTATTTAAAGCACATAAATAATAACAAATAGGCCTTCATCACTTTGTGCTTAGGTAGGGATAGGAAAGGCAAATTTCTAAGGCAAAAAAGCTTTGTGAAAGAGGGACTCATATCTAATGGATTTGGGTGACACAAGAAAGGAATAAAATATCCTTTCTCAAGAATGCAACGTGGAAAAGAGGGCAAGATCATTTTAAGAGGAGCTTGTTGGCCACGTTCATTTGTGGCTTGCTGCTGTAACCAGTCCATATGACTGTATAATTTTGGTAGTGATGTAGAAGCTGGCTGTGAAGAAGACAGTGCAACTAGGCTGGCATCAGGATGTTCTCAGCAAAAGGTGGCATAGCAGCTGACTGGAGCAACAGTTGAAATTGGCTTTACATTTATACTTAAGACACGTGTTTTTTTGTCAGTGCTGTTTGATTTACATGATGACTAGGATGTTGTCCAGGACTGGCACGGACACACTTCATCTGTAAGCGCTGGCAAACTCTTGTGTGTGAAAGGGAGAGGAGGAAAGACTGCTCTGTGTGTCAGGGTCGCTCTGCACAGGGGCCCCATCAGCACACCCATCTGCAGCACCGTCCTTGCCATGGCTCGTGCCTGGAGCAGCTAGGCATCACCGAGCGCGCAACAGGTAGCAAGGAATCCTGCTATGATTTTTCTGCAGTACTTCAGCAAGGGGTGTAGCTCAGGTGGAGGATGTAGAAAGGGGTAGGACCATCATTTGGGTAAAACCAAGTGGATAACAGCTCACTTCTGTGTCTGGGGCCAGAGGGTGGGAAGTGATGGGAGGGGGAGCAGCCTGCCAAAGCTGCAACACGGGGATAGGCACTGGTGGGGATCATGCTGTTGAAAGCAAGGGGCAGGCTACAGCTGCTAGAGCTTTGTTCTGTTTGCAGACTTTCTTGATTTTCCTCAAACAGGGAGTATCAGAAGGGAAAATGAGTCAAGGCGCTCTCTGAGGGAAACTAAGTTGGCCTGGCACAAACCTGAGAGGAGAGATTGTGGGGGTACTGCTGTCTCCTGTGCCTTCAGGTTATTGGAAGTATTAACATAGCTTCCCTTTAAGCGTGTTGGGGAAAAACAAATCCCTTAGCTGAGTTTTTTTCTCTCTTTTAATTTTTTTTCTTGACTACATGCTTTGAGTCTGTGTATTGCTCATCCATCCATTTATTTTCACTGATAAGAGGAATGAAAAGGCTTGGTCTCGCCTGGGCCCATGCTGTATATATGCAGACTTGCTGCAGCACACTCACCACCTTAAAAGCTTCCTTGCAGTGCTGTTAGCAAAAGTATTCCTTGGGTGTATCATTCCCTTGCATAAACAACTATTCCTTGCTTTGGTTTACCCGTTAATATGAAGGCTTTCTTGTTGCTTGTTCTTCTGGAAGAAGAAAGCTATTTTCCTTTCATTTTGCTAAAATCATATCCTCTCTGTCTCTGCAAAGCTCTGTCTGTCTCAGGTGGGAGCTGACAATCCCTGCTACCTTGCCGGCATTTGATATAAATAGATTCTGAAAAGGTGAGGTATGTTCAGCAGTTGGAGATAAGGACAGTGAAGGGAACTCAGCCAGGATGAAATGATGATGTTGCATGACTGAGAATTTCGTGCTGAAGCAGTTATTGGCTGTGAAACGGTGAGAGTTGACAACTATTGAATGGCATCTCTTATAGAGGAGATTTCCTAGAGATCTTTGGACAGATTTGACTTTGTTTTTCACTACCTGTTTAAGTAAAGAAAGTTTGAAAATGGAGAAAGGGAATAATCATGCTGATATAATTTTTTTTTTTCTCCTGAGTGCTGTTGATGAACTACTATATTAATTTCACTGGAAGGAGAAACAAGTAATTGTTTTGGGCAAGTTTACACTTCAGTGCTATTTTCTGATGCTTGCCTTGTGTAATCTTAAATTATCATTTAGGTTTATATTAACATGAGACAATTCTGTCTTGATTACTTCATGCTGAAAATATAGTATCTATGAACAGATTGGAAGGGTAAAATAGAGGGTGCACCTGGTCATTGCAGGAGACTAGTAATATAAGTGAACAATGTTGACTTTAATTTCAGAGCCATTGCAGAACATAAATACTTCCACACAGGTCTTATTTTCTGTTTAGCACAGCAGTCTTTCTCTGACTGTCGCCAAAAGAGGATGCCTAGGGAAAGAATACACGGAACAAAGCAAATATACTCCAGTCTTCTGCCTATTGCAAATCAACAATCAACAGTTTAAGATTTTTGACCCACTGGCAATGCAGAGATTCCTTAATATATCTTAAGGAACCTGACAGATTAAATCATGCTTTGGTTCCCTCTAAAATGATTATGCTGGGGAGTGAGCCATTCAATTAGAAAATGGGCTTTGAGAAGGGATATTAGAAGTTACAATAGTCTCGGTCAAAGCTGGGGGAAGCAGACTAGTGTTTTAGCAGATGGGGATGACAGATAAACAGGATATGAGATCTTTGAGAAATGAAAAAACTTAGAAGCACCTGTTAAAGGACTGGGTGACTCAGAGACTGGGAATAAATAATGTGCCATTTCCCTGTTCAGATTCAGTATAGGCCTGAAAGAATGCTGTTTTCTATGCTCATGACTGTTATGTAGCTGATAATGCTACTGGACTCAGTATCATGTACAGCTGTGCTGAATATTCATTTGTTTTGTGTGAATGAATTTTCTACTTTGTTAGAATGATGGATTATACTCAGTACAGATGGGACTGGTGTTGGCCAGGGTCTCCTCTCATTAGCTCAATGAGGAAATTCCTATTGATTTCAGTGGAAGCACGCTTATGCCAGTGCTGGCAGTCCTTTGAAAGCTGACTTTGGCCCCTGGCCACTTGCAGGGCAAAGGTAGGCTTTTGTGCCAAGGCAGCAGCGTGTTAAGTATTTGCACTGTTTGTGGATGAGGCATGGGTGCAAAGATACAAACCCTCAATCCTTGTTAATGTCATTTTTCACCCATGACACTGGAATTTGGCACGTTTCTATCCTCCACAAATGTTACTGCAAGCACATGGCATTTGCAGTCTGTGATGCTACTTACCCCTTGTAACGTGCAAAGTATTAGTAACAGTAAGTTCTGTTTTCCTAGTTCATTAAAAAAACCCCAGTGCTTTGTGGCACATGAAATAGTGCTGTCCAGAAACTCTTCTGTCTTGTAAACAGCACTGTCTAAAAAGAGTAGAGGAACTGAATTGCTTCAGAACATGCTAATGACAGCGCTGTGTGATGTTTATCCATCTTTTGCTCTGTGTAGCTACTCTGTACTGTATCTGTACAGCTAAACTAGCCAAGATCTGTAAAAGAAACTCCCCAGAACCCAGGAGTATTGAGATATGTAGTTCTTGGTTTAAGATCTTGATTTAGCTGTTTAATTGGTTAGGAATGAACGGTGAACTTCTGTACATCTTAATCCAGACTTCTCAGTATCTAGGAGTATTTATTTGAGTTGCCTCTCCTGTTAGAACAGTGAAGTTAGAGTAATCGAGTATTTTGCTTCATGCATTTTATTTTAGGGGGATGTGGCTACACGGTCTCCTCTGGCTGTAATCTCAGATGCTCGGAGAATTGAGATGGGATCTGTTTAATTGGCTTTTCCTACAAATCCAAGCCCTTTCTTCCTGACATTCACTGACTGAGTTTCCACTTTATAGGTGTCTTTACTGGATGATGGATGTTATGTTTGAGGTCTCACACCTGAGACCAAGGCTGTACAATTTCTTCCCTAATTTAAATCTTCTTCAGATCATGTCAGTCTGAGAAGTTTCTGACTGAGACTTTGCTCTGTCAAATTCTGTCTTGTTACAAGTGTCTGAAAAAAGTCAGTACAGTGAAGGACAGAAAATGTAGTCAGATCTTCCTTTCTGCTCCTCTTCCCACTCTGCTGTTTTGAGAGGGGTATGTGACCCAGCACTAGCTACAGTTTTCTAGAAGAATGTGAATTCTTTCTCCTGTATTCCAGTCTACTTTCAGCCAAGGAACCTTTTTTTTTGGTGGTGGTGTCAGATTAACCTAAATGTGGTGGGTATTCTTGAACTTACAGCCATCTCATTTTGAGGGTAGGTTGACGGGTTCTTTACAAGCTCGTAGAAGTTTCAGGGCTGGTCCTGCTCGTGATTTTGTTCCCAAACGTTTGACTCATCTGGTATTTCAGTGAGCATGTGATCCTGAGGGATAGAGCCACTGAATTCTCACAACTTGGAGTTGACTCTGTTGAACAAAGAACTGTATTTCCTTCATCAATGATAAAATAATTGGTTTCCTGTGGGAGACAGGTGTCTTTGCAGAACTCAGTTTGTTTTTTTCCAGTATTTGGGGTGTTTGTGCAGCTCTAGATTCTATAGACTCTATAGATTGCTTGTTACTCTGCAAGTTCCTTTTGGAGGAGGGAAATACTTGGTGGAATATAGGACATACTGAGTTGGTAAAGAACCAAAAGCTCATATCTCTCTCTCCCAGCCTTTTGCATTCCAGATACCTGAGCATGGGCTGAATAGATGAATCCCAGAGCTTATGACTCAACACCATCATTTAAGCTCATGGAAGCACATTCCAAAAATACATTGAAAAATAAAGCTGTTCAGCTGGTCTTTTCTAGCAGTAGAAAACGAGGCTTCCTGTGATATAGCGCTAGTTATTGTGTAGTGATTTAGTAAGCATTTTAAGAATCCATTTATTCAGGGCTAGAGTTATACATTTCTGTCCTGAAGCAGCATCTTGTTTCGTTGAATCTGGGCACTGCTGACAGCAGGGGGGTACTTAAAGACTGCATGACTAATTCAGTGGTTTTATGTTAACAGTAAATATTTTTGCTTTAGCATTCATAGGGAAGGTCCTATACATGTCTATTGCTAATTCTAGTAATAACTTTTATTAATTAGCTGGTCAGTGGTGATACGTCTTTCCCAGTTTACCTGAGCTGGAGCCTTTTACAAGCTCCTTTTACTGTCGTCTGTGAAACTCTTCTATCTGGGGCTGATTGTCTGCCAGTTGCTGTGTTTCAGTGAATCACTCCGCTGAGGAGATTGCTCCACACCTCTGCTTCTTAGCAAATTGCCTTCTGAGCCCTGGCACTGAAATGCAATTGGTTATGCTTCATTATCTCATTCAATAGAAACTCAGTCTCCTGAAGACTGCAATTAAGTTTCCTCTTTGTCTAAGACACAGAATTTAACTGCAATCTTGTTGGTCTTCTCTGAAGCAGGGGAAGGAGGAGAAGGCAGAAAAACACTGAACCAAACCAGAGGCAACGCACTTTGACGAACTGTTTTTTATTTGGTAACTTTGCTTTCCTCTGTGTAACTTGGATCTGGAAGCTGAGAGTGCTGTGGATGAAACATCTTTCCCAGCAGGAAACATCTTTCCCAGCAGGGAGGGAGGCAGACTGGGTTACAGCCCAGCCTGTAGCCACAAGGCTTTGGTGACTTTCGGCTTATCTTCAAGGTAACTTTAGGTTATCTTCAAGGCAACTTTAGGTTATCTTCAAGGCCTGATGCTTGAGCTCACGTGATTCCTCCTGCTCATACCACTTGCAAACTCTGTATTCATCAAGCAGATCCCTTATGTTTATCATTCTTTAACTTTATGAGAGGGCTATATAGGTATCACGTTTTCTGTTCAGTAAGGATAAAGGTCTGGTCATAAGCTACAAAAGTAGTTCAGGCAGTCATAACTGGAGGTATTTATTATTGCCCAAATACGGTTTATTGACAGTAAAAGGAATCTCTACTGTCCAGAATCCTTTTCCTGTCTTAAGGCAAGCTATATGCACGAGAGAGGCTTCTAGCCTTAACTTCTGATGCTTGAACTCCTGGTGAGACAAGGGCTCTGACTAGTAGTGGAAGGACTGACTTAGTGGTAGTAATATTTGGCCAATCCATTTTTCTGTAGATTGTGGAAAACAGAGCAGGAGATGCCTTGAGTTCTGCGCAAAACCAGTGCTGCTGTTTTGCAAAAGTCCAAAAATCTCATCTGGAAGTTTTAGCTGCTCCCAGTCCCAACTGTTGTCCCTCCTGGTTCTCTTTTCAGGTCTGCCTTGTTCTGTCTGCTGTCTCCAGTCTTGCTGAGTTATTCCATGCCACTGTTGTGAGCTCAGTGGGTTTTTCAAAGTGATGGCTTTATTTTTTCTCTGCTCTTCATAGTCCTGCCAGACTGCCCTGCAGCAAAATGCATTTCAGGTATGAGCTCTCACCGGTCCCTCCAGGAATAAGTCACTGCTTCATTTCTCATCTGTAAAAAGGAAGCAATAGCTTCCTCTGTCTCATGTGATATAGGAATAGAAAGTTCATTTGTAGGTATGGGATGTTGGGACTCTATAGACACAAGGCTGTCCAGGTTTTTAGGAGAGCTGTAGATGTTTATCGTCCAAGGCATTTCCTTTCCGAACTGCTTTTTTTTTTTTTTTTTTCTGTAGCATAGTCCTGTAACAAATCATTCATTAGTCTACTATTTTGGCAGAGAAAAACAACACTGTTGTTGTTCAGAGAAGAAAACAGCATGAAGAACAGCCCTCCTACTTAAGCACTGTGGCTATTAGCTTCTGTTGGATGAAGATGAATAGTATCTTGTACTTCCCAGTTGTAATAAGAATAAACATTTTTCCTAGGCTGTCTTTTAAGTTTAAGCGATTCTACCAAGATGTAATATAATGTGGTGGGCTCACTTTTCTTAAACAACCTCCCCAAATCTCACCAAACAACAAACATCAGTGTTTCTGCATATTTTCTGTGGCTGGGGAGAGAAGGTGAAGATCCAGGAAGCTATAACATGCTTCCCTCCACATTCCCACCACCTTCACGTGGGCTCAGCTATAATACTCCACTGCCCACTGAGGCCACTTTCTTTGCTCTGCGATCTCACTTGTCCCCATCTCCTCTAAGGTGGGAGCTGTTTGGTGGAGCTGTCTGGCTCATGGCTTTGTGGACAGATAAAGCTGGGCACAGCTGACTTGCCCAGTAAAAGCAAACTGAGTTTTTGCTGTCAGAGGTAAGATTCAGAAGCAAGGGACAGAAATACAGCTTAAGCGTGGGATGAAAGATAGGAAGGTGATTTCTAAAAGCTCCTAGAAAGCTGTGTTCAGTGGGGCCTGGAGCTGGAGGAGTCATCTTACTGTGGTGGTGGCATCAGGCTGGCAGCCAGTCACCAGTGGGGTTCTCCAGGGTTCAGTTTTGGGGCCAGTGGTCTTCAATGTTTTTATAAATGATATGGACATAGGAATCAAATGTACATTGAGTAAGTTTGCTGATGATACTAAAATAGGAGGAGCTATGGACTCACTTGAGGGTACAGAGGCCTTACAGAGAGAAGTGGATAGTCTAAAGAGCTGGGCAATCTCCAACTGCAGGAGATTTAACAAGAGCAAATGTGCCTAATTCTTGACCTGAGATGGGGTAATCCTGGCTATGCATACAGCCTGGGGGATGAGAGGCTGGAGAGCAGCCCTGTGGAAAGAGATCTGGGGGTTTGGGTCGATGGCAAGGTGAATATGAGTCAACAGTGTGCCCTGGCAGCCAAAAGAGCCAACCATGTCCTGGGGTGCATCAAGCACAGCATAGCTAGGTGGTCAAGGGGGGTGATTGTCCCGCTCTACACTGCTCTGGTGTGGCCCCACCTCGAGCACTGTGTGCGGTTTTGGGTGCTTCAATATAAGGAGGAGATCAGACTATTAGAATGCGTCCAGGGGAGGGCAACCAAGATGGCAAAAGGCCTTGAGGGCAAGACTTCTGAGGAGTGGCTGAGGTCAATTGGCTTGTTCAGCTTGTAGAAGAGAAGTCTGAGGGGTGCCCTCATCGTAGTCTACACCTTCCTCAAGGGGTGTAGCAGAGGGGGAGGTGCTGATCTCCTCTCTCCTGTGACCAGCGACAGGACATGAGGAAATGGAATGAAGCTGCATCAAGGGAAGTTCAGATTGGACATTAGGAAAAGGCGCTCTTCACTGTAAGGGTGGTTGGTCACTGGAACAGGCTGCCCAGGGAAGTGCACCAAGGTCACAGCACCAAGCCTGTCAGAGTTCAAAGAGTGTCTGTACAATGGTCTTAGTCATATGGTTTAGTTTTAGGTAGCCATGCAAGGAGCAGGGAATTGGACTTGATCCTTATGGGTCCCTCCCAACTTAAGATATTCTATGATTTCCTTGCTTGTGGTGTCCTTCTGGAAGTTCAGGTTTGGCTGAGTAGCAGTCAGCTAGTTTGTCCTCAGAATATTTAGATCATGTTGCTTATTACTGCACAAGTCAGCAATGATATTGCCCGACAGATTTCATCACTGCTAAGTGGTTCCCTTTAGACTTGGCTTTTCTCAGTTGGCCCTTTGTAGCCACCTCAGGTTGTGACATACCTTTGGATCCCTGGGAAAAAAAAATAAATCTCAGCTGCAATAATCCCTTGTCTCTTACATGGCATTTCCACTGCTAGAAGCATCATCTCTGTGAAGACGGAATGTGGCAGATGTGAATTTCTCAATTCAGACATCTTCCCTAGTGAAACAGCTAAATCACTTTTTTCCTTGCAAGGTTGCTTATATAGGTCAGCATTAATTGGTGTCTCTTGCTTTTCTTAGTTTATCTGCTCAAGAGGTTCTCCCATCGTTCGCTTTGTATCTGTGTTCCTAGAGAAGCTAGGGAAGGCCTTCCACCAAACCTCAGAGCCCCAAGTGTACAGTGAGCCCCAGTTGTCTATTGCTGTCAGTCTGAATGTCTCGGTCCTTCCTGCAGTCTCTCCTTATTGCCTGATCCTTTCACAGATGAAGATGTGAATACAGAGAGAACTTCTGAAGTACTCAGCTCCTTCACTTTAGTTGACTTAAAAGAGAGTTAGATGTCTGTATCTAATGCAAGACTATGTGCCGAGATGGCTTGTCCAGTGCTCTGCAGAGATCTGTGTTGGAGCAGGACATTTAAGCAAGTCCTGACTGGTGGCTTCGCAGTAGATAATCCTCCTCTCTAAAGAGACTATTCAGTCATGCAGGCTGTCTGGCCCTTGATGAGCTATTTTCTATATTGACTTTGCTTGTTCTTGCGGAGCAAATTTTTGACTGTCTGGTAATAAAGTTTTTGCTACTGGTTGCCCTCTGCCCTGGTTAAATTGCTGATGCATCAGGCTTATGGAAGGGGGTTGGAAAGCTCTTTTATCTCGCTGTATTTTGCTGTACTGTAGAACAGACTGCCTCAGATATGGATAGCAGAGTGTAGACAAGTAGTTTTGCATGCAAAGCTCAACCATTAAACATCCACATTGTGGAGAGACAGGTTAAAGGGAGTTTACTTTTAAGATATGAGTGATAACTTGGGATGCTTTCTCACAGCATTTTCCTTGCTCTGCTGTTAGACTCCTTTGGATTTTTCTGTTGTTGACAGCATGCCCCTGGCTCTCATCACCTGCCTGCTTTCATTAACATGTCTTTATTTCTTTCTCTAGATCGCCAGTAAAGATTGCAAAAATACAGTCTGCTTTTGGCAGATTTTTTGCCTTACCCTAGTGTGCTCTTCCTTGACAGATTGGGGCTTTATCTTGTGATGCTATCCTTTTCTTAATAATATTACAGGCAACTGTCAGTAATCTTATGTCCCAGCTGTTCTTGGGTTTGAGAGTAAAATTTGAGAGACGTTGTGCAGAAACCAAATATATTCCAGCTGCTTCTGTAATAATAAACAAGTACTTTTGTGACTAGCAGAACTAATGAAAACTCGTTTCCTATGGCTTTGTGTCTCATGGTTGACTGGCTTTTTAACTAAATTATTCTAAAGCTACAGTAGTGAGGTAAAGGTTTATAAGACATCAGAGAATTCATGAAAAGTGGGGATGAGTTGGGGAGAGAGACTGTTTTGGTCATGGGAAGAGCTTTAACTGAGTTTATAACTACGAGTGAGCTCTGGAGGATTCATAGCAGCATAAAAAAGGTAAATAAGAGGTGGAATTTCTCATGTCTAATAACTGCAAAGTTTGAGAGATGCTTTTTGTGCAGTTAGGGCACTCAAAATGAGTCTTTCTCATGAAGGTTTCTTGATTAATAAGGCCTGAGCTCACACTGATGTCTTACCTTCTCTATTCACCGTAACATCTTTTTCCTCTACTGGCTTGTCTATCTTTCGTGACTTGTGAGGGATTTAGTAACCTTGAAGACCTCTGTCCAAGTGGATTGTTATCAACAAATATGTTTACATGTAGTTGTGGTAGAGAGGCAGAAAGAGAGACATATGCATAAAGATTGTGCTTTCATGCAAAGCTCCAAAACAACCTGGTGTAATTTAGAGGAAGATCATGTGGTCTTTGCAGTCAACACAGAGCAATTCCAAAGCAGACATTTCTTGGGGAATGTACGTGTCAGGGGACTCAAGATCAGAGTCTGTCCTGACACCCGGCTCATCTCAGGCTTTGCTGTTACTATTCACCATGGCTGCTCTGCTTATCTTTCCAAACTTCTGTTTGAGTGTCCTTATTCATTGTACAGTCCTTTCATTTCAGCCCTTCTATTCACAGTGTAACCACTCAGAGTTAAGGACATGCTTGTTGTGAAGTTGAAAGGCAGTCAGAAATGGAGTAGACGTTTGTCTAAAAGAAGTGGAACTTTGTCCTGTGGACTGACAGTCTGTGTAAAACCTGCCATATTGTCTTATGAGGAAGATCTTTGATTTGCTGAAATATTGGGGCATTAATTGAACACTGTTTGTACTCTGTGTCTAAAGTGAGGGCCACAAACTAGTGTTTAGTTGGCTTTTTTTTCACTAGCCTTTAGTATATTTGTCTAATACTTCATACTTCAAGCCCGTTTTCTACATACCTTTTTTTCTTTCTTGGCTTCTCAGTGATACCTGTCAGCGATTACTTATGTGAAGAATTCGCTAGCTGAGCTGCTGTGGGTGATGAAAAGCATATTGGTTTTGGTGAAAGAGCAGCTGAGAAATAAAAAAGAAAATCTGAAAATACTGATGTAAAACATCTCAAAATCCTAGCTGCCTCAGGGAGTGAAATGCTCTGAAATCCCAGGGAGAGGTAAAGTGCAGCACAAAATACGTGAGTACGTCTTCCTTAACAGCAGGCAAGCTACTGACCAGCGTCACTGGCACTGTTTTTATTCCCTCCAGCAATTTGTGTGGTGGGTTTTTTTCTGTTCATCATATGAAAAGCATTAGTATTGGCTTTGAGTCTCTTACCTCGACAGTGGGAAGTGCTGTATAAACATCTTGGAGTGTCAGTCTAATAATTTCTGAAAGGATTCTGCGCTGCCTGACAGACATGCTTTGGCAGTCTGGCATCATATTTATTCAAGATAAAGAAATTGTTTCATGCAGTGACCAGCAAAACCACTCTTTTTTTTTTTTTTAAACTGAGTTATCATTGCTTTGTGCTTAGCCAGGTGAGAACATTACTTTTTACATAGTTATGGATAATTACAGGTAGATGTGGTCTGTTTCCTGCATTGAACCAAGCCACAGACAGTTTGAGGGAGACAGTAAATAGAGTGAGTCTGTCTCTGGCATTTCTAACAGAATTCTGGCTGTTGTTTGAGGTTGTAACAGATAAAGTTAATCCGTGTATTTAAGTGACTGATGGACACATCCTGTGATCTCTGTTGGCTTTGACTTTAACCTGGAGGTACATGGGGTTGGTCTCTACTACATACCTAGAACTGTGAAGAGATTTGGGTATCAAAGTGCTGCTTTAGGCACTCAACTCCACAACTTAGCATTTTAAAATCCTTGCCCAGCTCCTGCCTAACTATGGCGGTAGCCATGGTTCCTTGGGTGAAGAAATTCCTTTGCCTCTTAGTTTCTGCTTCCTTACTGGCAGGGCCAGGAGTACTGAGGTCTTGCTACTGCTGCATAGTTAGGAACCTGACTTGCACCTTAGTCTGTGACAGCCCAGCCCAGCCTAGCTTGTGTCCAAAGCTCAGGCTTTTCCCCACTTATTAATACAGCACCTTGTGCAGCAATGCTCATGCTCTCTCATTGTCCCTGTGAATATCTAATTTATTGCGTGCAAAGTGGGACAGCTTTAGCACCTCAGATTGAGTGAGAGTGTGTCATATTGGCATCGCCATCAGAACTGCCCTCTGTCTGCACACAACTTATTTTTAAGCAGTTATCTGGTGCCTTAGGTCAAAGTAAGCAATCTGCTTCGGAACAAGAGGAACTCCCTCTTTAAAAAGTTTGTTATCTTATTCTTAACTCTATTTTTTCTTTTTTTTTCTTCTTCCTGGCAGTCTTCCAGCTCCTCTCCTACGCTGCATTGCCTTGTGCTTGACTTAGCCTGTCTGTGTACCTGTGTAAACCCCAGTGTGCTGCTTTGTTTTCAACAGTTGCCACCTGTCTGTACGAATGCTTCCAAAGGAGACCACCTCTGATGGTTGCTCGTGGTGAGTTCACACCTGCTCTGTTGGCTGTGATCCTCCCCCACTGACTTTCATGATCTCTTCAGATGTTCAGGATATAATTACTCTTTTCAAGTCCCCTAGCCTCTTGTAAGGGAAATCATTGCTGGGTGTGTGGTAAAGAGCATCCTTTACATCTTGAGATACTTTGGAGAGACCCTTTCTTGCTCGTCATTAATGTCCACTTTCTTGTCTTATGCCTTTGCTTCCAAGTCTTATCTGCTTGGATTCCTCAGGTGTTCAAAATATTGCATTCAATTGATGACAAAGCAACACCTCGCTTTTTTTGTAGGAAATTTCTGCTGTCTTTTCTGTCTTCCAAAATACCTGGACAATTTCATCACCTTCCTCACTTGTTGAGCTATATCCCCACAATGTCAAAGTACTGCAGATCCCTCTGCAACCAGAAAGCAAGTTGTTTAACAAAGGTAGAAAATTAATGGAGGCAAACTAGTGGATGACAGAAGAGGAACTCTGAGAGTTTTAGTTTGACCCTTTCTTCGTACCCAAACTTTTCTGTTGTTTCTGGTGGGCAACTACAGCAAGGACAAGCATTGTGGGATTGTTTTCTTATAATGTCCTGGGTTTTATTCAGATGACAACAGCACTGAGTGGCTGCAATCACTTTAGAGGGTGGGAACCTGACCCTAGCGTAAATATGTATATATATGAATATATACACACTTCTGTTCAATGCATTCCTTCTGTTCAACGTACAGCAGTCAAGAGAGCAGTGTGATGCTTCTGTATGCTTAAGTGCAAGAAGATGATTAAGATCAGTCTTAATGTTTAAGATCACGGAACAGTCTCAAGTAAGGCTTGGCAAACCAGATGGTGTCCTGCTCTCCTAGTCGATATTGCCACTTCTTGGGTGCTCACATAGGTTTTTAAAAAGACTTCTTTGTCTCTTAGACAATTGGATTTTTAACTGAAGCAAACACTAGTTAGTATTTTTTATGGTACCCTCTCAGATGATTGGTTTGTTCAGTCTTTGTAGTGAAAGTAGCTTTATGAAAGGTGCTTAGTCACCCTTTTTAGTGCTGAGTCATGAATGATGAAGTTTTTGGAAAGCTGAGAGGGGGCCACAATTGATACTGAGAAACTGCTGTCATGGAAGAGAACAGACATGTTAATTTTTGATTTATTCGTAACTTGGGGCAGGGAAGAAATCAATGTTTGCCAAAAGGAAAGAACAGAAAATATGAGTAAAAAATAAAATAAAATAAAAAATTAAAAGCTATAAAATGTCTTGACAGTGTAATTTTAATCTTAAAATTGCCAAAGCATACAAGTGGATTATAATGTTTTGCAATAATGGAGAAATGATTGATGACTTGGATTTTGAGTGACTTTTTGATGGAGAACATGGAGAACAGGGTAAATGCATTTTACCGTGACAACCCATTACTATGCTTTCTTTTTTTTCTTTATATTTTTCCTCTATGGGATGTTTTTCTCCAAGGGAGAAAGACAGGTCAGTGTTAGGCAAAGCGACAGAAGTTTGTCAAAAGAATTAAAGCCTACAGACTAGCAGAGAGAAAGGTTTATGTGAGGTTGGGAGAGACCCAGCAGCGCAGAAGAAAAGAAAAAGATGAAGTAAAGTAGCCTGTTCCAGCAACATGCATTTTATGAAAAGTATTCTGGGTGGCAAATTTGTCAATTTAATTTCCGCATGCTAGAAGGTGGTCCAGAGTTAGATAGGCTTTCCCACAGTCTTCAGAGCCCTAAGAAGTCTCTTTTCATTCTTGGAAACACATGCCCTCAAGGAGAATAAGAAAAAAAAAATAATCTCTCTTTAGATGCTTTGCACCTTTTTTTTCAAATAGTCACCACAATATATGTGCCTTACAGAGGTCTGGGCATGCTGTTCTTTAATATCCCTGTGCCTGCTGCTCTGGATTATCTTCCTTTCTCCAGCATTTTCCCTGCTCACTGGCAAGTTTAGTACTTAAGAACCCCATTGCTCTTATTCTGTTGATGCAATTTCTTGTGAAAACTGTAATTTTCAAGTATTAAATTGATTTATCCCTGGGTTCTTGATCAGGCAATGGGAGCATCTAATTATGGAAAACAGACGACATCCATCCTCTTGGCATAGGTCTGAGAAATGCAGCATGAAATCTGTTATTATTGGTTGTCTTGAAAGATTTTCATCTGCTTTCAGCTTCCCTATGCACATAGTGTGGAAACACTCTTGTGAGCTACATGGATGTTTCACCTGTGTTTCTTGCTGAGAAGCAATAAGCAATTGTCCCATTGGCAGTAACACCACCTGGTCTGCAGGAAGAAGGCATTAATGGTAGTCACCTCTCAAAGATCTGGTTAAAGCAGACGGACGTGATAGGCCTTCCTGCTTCAGCCTGAATGGATGAGGCCATTTCACCCTACATGTGATGGGTGGAAATGGTAGGAAGTTGTTGTTTCAGGGGACATGTACAGCAAGGCTAATTAAACTAGACTGAGAGGACTGATTAGCAGCAGCCTGGGGACTGAGTTCTGCATGTGTGAGTAAAGCTAAAGATGAGGAAGCTCAGAGTGGTGAGCACAGCCCTGGGAGGAGGAAGAGAAAGAGCTTCTCTGGGGCGTGGGGCTCGTGGCAAAGACTGAGCGAGATGACTGAGCTGGGAGGGAGCTGGTTATTCGCATTTACAAGGTTCAAGCAAATGGGATTTTGAAGGTTCTTTGTTAATTGCAGAAACTCTGACATAATCCGTTCTTGCTCTGAAAAAGAAGAAACTCATAGGACTTTGAGTGCTTACCTAAAAGTTATCCCAGTTTCTTAGCGTTTTGCATCTTGAAAATGATTTTACAGTCTAGGGCTCTTAATCTCATTTCAAACAGATGATGCAAATCTGTGTGTAATGGGTGGAAGGGAGGTTCAGAGGAGAAGAGGAAGCTCATGGGTGACATTTCTTTATGTGGAGCCATGGATAAGAGGAGGAAGGGGAACTGTTTCTATTCCACATAGAGTCTGCAAATAGGATATCAGAAGCTTTTTCCTGAGGTCTAAGACTCACAGAGGTCTCTCCAGAGAGGAGTGCAAGCGTTCTTGTATTCTTTCCATTATCCATGCTCCCCTGCTAACTTTATCAGGCACTTCAGAATGGAGATTCAGATATCAGATGTGTTCACAAAGTGTTGCTTGTGTGTCTGGTGCTGTCTAGGTAATACTAACTGTACAAGCCACTAAGAAACGAGCCTGTTTCTGTTCTAGTGCTGAGAACCACTCAACAAGTTTTTGACATTGTATCTGAACCAGAAATCTAAAAGGCTAATGGCAGGAATAAGCTCCTGTAAGTGGTACGGTCTGTCCCTGTGGAACTAATGCTCCTGGGATAAATTCATAGAATCATAGAATGGTTTGGGTTGGAAGGGACCTTGAAGATCATCTAGTTCCAACCCCCCTGCCCTTGTAAGGGACACCTTCCATTAGACCATGTCGTTCAAGGCCCCATCCAACCTGGCCTTTAACACTTCCAGGGAGATGGGGCATCCACAGCTTCCTTGGGCAACCTCTTCCAGTGCCTCACTACCTCACAGTGAAAAATTTCTTCCAAATATCTAATCTAAATGTACCCTCTTCCCGTTTAAAACCGTTACCCCTGATAAAGAGTCCCTCCCACCTTTAGGTATTGGAAGGCTGCTATAAAGTCTCCTTGGAGCCTTCTCTTCTCCAGGCTGAACAACTCCCTTAGCCTGTCTTCATAGGAGAGGTGCTCCAGCCCTCTGATCATTTTCGTGGCCCTCCTCTGGACTCGCTCCAATAGGTTCATGTCCTTGTTATGTTGGGGGCCCCAGAGCTGGATGCAGTACTCCAGGTGAGGTCTCACCAGAGTGGAGTAGAGGGGCAGAATCACCTCCCTCAACCTGCTGGCCACGCTGCTTTTGGTGCAGTTCAGGATACAGTTGGCTTTCTGGGCTGCGATCGCACATTGCCAGCTCATGTGGAGCTTCGCATCAACCAACACCCCCAAGTCCTTCTCCTTAGGGCTGTTCTCAGTCCATTCCCCACCCAGCCTGTCTTTGTGCTTGGGATTGCCCTGACCCACGTGCAGGACCTTGCACTTGGCCTTGTTGACCTTCATGAAGTTTACACGGGCCCACCTTTCAACACTGTCTGGACTTCTCTGGATGACATGTCTTCCCTCCAGCATTACATCATCCCTTTCCCATATACTGTGATTTCTAAACATTGATGGATAATTGCCAAAAATAAGGAGCTAGTGAGTCCAGAAGATCAATAAAAAGCATGTGGTGAAAGTGCAAATAGAAAAATCATGTATCATAGCAATTTTACACAGTTCTAGTATTGATAGTGAGGAGACCTTTAACACAGAGACTAAAATAGCTTTTAATAATTTTAATCAACTTCATTTCTAAAGAATGCTCTAGTCATGAATAAACCTTTGCCAAGGATTGGAACTGTTCAGAAGGTTTTGTCATCCTTTAATTAGTCTTGATAATGAGGCCTCATTTTAGAGGAAAACTTAATTTAATGGTCTTGGTATTGAATGACCTTGATGTGGTTAAGACACTTGTCTATATGTGTGTGGGAAATGCAAATAATGGAGACTGTTTTGGCTCACAGCCTGTGAGTCTCAGTAAGGTACTGGATGTTACTTTAAATTTGCTTGCTTTGCAGGTCAGATTGAAGGATGCCTGAGACAAGCAATAAATTTTTTTTTCCTGCCGTTGGGAGGTTGAACCTGCTGATTAATGCACCTCTCATTTTTTTCAAATGCTTGAATTCACCCTCCCTTTGAATTTTCTTTGTGGTGCTAGAGGCTTCCAAGATTTTTTTTTTCTAAATAAATGCCAAATGAGGGCTATGACTCATCAGGGTCTGATAATTGAATCCAAACATGTAATTTATTTTAGCTACAGTAGTCTTGATTATGCTGCACAAAATCTCTGTAGCATGTTGCTCCTTGAAACTGAGATTGCACTTGAAATAGTAAGGGCAATTGTTAATGTTTGATGCTTTGCTTCATTGGGTAAATGCCAAAATATATTGTATTTATAACTGTATGTATTGGCATTTGTAATATATAGGTACGTTTTCTTTCCCCTTAAGTTTATTTTTTGTGTGTGCTTTTTCTCTTAAACTTAAGATCCCAACTGTGGTTTATTTTAGCATTTGCTCCATATTACATCTTTATTTTCAGTCCTAAACTAGCTCTTAAACTTCTTACATGAATTGCTTTTCCAAACTCACTGGAGGCCTGGGCCAAAGCATACACAACAGTAGTGACTGGAACAGGTAGAAAAACTGGAACATGGTAGAAAAAGCTCTTTATTGCGCCCTGGTGATAGTCTAATTTGTGAGAATAGAAAGCAAGCTTCTATGCTGGGAGAGCAGCCTGAGAACATAGTACATGGGGCACTGAGAACACCAGGTTTCTGTATCTAGTCTTGCTATTAGTTTGCTGGATGTTGCATGAGTCATTTTATTCTCCTGGATCTGTTTCCTCATCTCTAAACAGAGGATGATGCAGACTGCCATTTGAAGCTTGGTGATCTACTGATGGAAAGCTCTCTTGTATAAAAGCTATTATTGCTGTCTAAGTACTGTCAATTAGGCATTGCAATGAAAGTTGTAGTAAGGAAAAATGTGAATGACCTCTTAAAACTGAGGGAAAATAGTGGAAATGTGGGTATCTGTGTGGGAGAAAGGTGGGAAGTAGGAGGGAAACAACTGGAACTATCCAGATCATATCTACGTTATTCTATTTAAAGGGAATTACCAGCTGTGGCGCATCCCTGATCATTACAGAGCTAGTGGGCCTTTGCCAACGGGTCCCACCTAAAACTAGCCATGTGTCTACCCTGTGTTTTGCTTTACTTGAAACTGACTTCGTGTTTGTGCTTTATTGCACTGGAAGACGAGAGCAAGCAGCTGGGAGTCAGGGCTGAAAGTGCTACTTTTGAGATACCATTGAGATGAAGATGAACTCATCTGTGTCTCATGTTGCTTATTTCCAAAATGGATATAATACCTACTTGCGAGAACACCTTGTGCTTCAGCTTGTTGATCTATAGGAAGAATGTTTCCATTTGTTTTGGTGGAGCTCAGGTCAGACCTGTAGCTATGCCTGGGTAGAAGGTGTTGCTGACTCCAAGCACTGCAGTGGTGAATAAGGATGGCTTCTGTGATTCGATGGATTCTGTGATTACACATTGTTTATTTTTGATCTCTCCTCAAAGTAACTTATGAGGCAGTATCAGCATTTGTGAAGAGTAAAATGGGATTGGGGCAAAGGCCGAGGTGAGAGATGTACAGGGTTGATTGCTTCCTTTGGTGCCTGGTGAGCCCTTGAACATGTGTTCTGTGTTCTTAGTGTCTTCAAGTTTGAAACTGGGTTAGGGTTTAAACCAAAGTCAGCAGAGCACCTAAGCATCCACCTGATGCACTGAGAACTTTCTGTGACTTTACATCTTCATCTTAGGTATGTGCTTTTGCTCTGTTTAACCAGGGATCTACCATATTTGTGTCAGAAGTGGCCCTGTATTCTGGCCATAGTGTGAATCTCCTCTAAAGGGATGCTAAACTGCTGGTGGTTCCTTCTGTCAGTGTGTATGGGTGTGCAGGTGCACAAGTATGTGGGGAATTGTGTAATATAGCCGTGTCTCAAGTGCCTCTGATACCTGAGCCTTTGCCATAATTCACTGCATTTGCAACTGCATAATCATACGTGTCGCCCCCGAAGCTGGTGGGCAATGTAGTGTTACATTCTGTCCTGTTTCTTTAAACAGAAGGTGCTTTTCTGCCCCACTGAAGCATGGCTGACATAGCTTTCAGCTGCTGGCGCACAGAGATGCTTTGCTGCAGAACAGACAGATGTAGCTGGGGAGCATGGATAAAATTTTAGTGAAAAAAAATATAATTGTGTCCACTTCGTACTTCCTAAAATTTTTTTTAAAGCATATTAGCTTTGCTGCTCTGTGTACTTGCGTGCTTCCTTGCTGTGGGTGAATGCTGATTAAACTTCTGCCATTATGCATTTGAGCAGCACCTGTGTTGATAGGCAGCAGAGGGATGTACGGTTATGAAGAATATAACATTGCATTTCAGCAGCTGCGAATCAGGACCCTTTCTCTTGCATTCGTTCTTCCTGATCTGTCTTCATGGAGAAGAAAAGGGGTGAAAAAAAAAGAAACTTATGTAATGACCAATCAAACTAGAGTGTATGTTAGGCACTGCACATGTGCTATACGTGTCTGTTCTCACAGCATCTCTTATTGATGTGCGCTGTTACATGCTTAGACCACTGCCTTTGAACTTGTGCAATGGAGCAACAATAATAAAATAGTTTTAGTTAGTGCTATATTAGTGCGTCATATATTTGCTTCTGCTGCAGCATCTTTTGCTCATATTCTAAATACTGTAAAGTTAAAATGAATCCTTTTGTGTCCATAAACTACGGTGCTTAAAGATTCAAATTTTTGTCCCTGCATATCCATAGCCTTAGATTTATAAACTCGTAAAACACCCGCTATGTTTCTTGGATTTGTGTCTGACTGCATTTTTTTCAGACATAATGCATAAATGGAGTACACTGTTCCCAAATGACATCAGCTCTCTGGAAACCTATAAAATCATTCTTGTGTTTAACTGACTTAACACTATAGCTGTGTAAAATTAGAATTTTATGAAGACGAATAGGAAACTTATAGATTACATAAGGCCTGCCTTGGCGCTGCAGTGCAAGCATTCTGTCTGCAACAGAAATGCAAATAGCTTGATGATCTTGAGCCTTTCAGTCTGCTCTTTGCTCCATAGATTGTCATGATGGTTCATTTACATTTACTTTGACAAGAGTATCTGCCACTGATAAAGAGGTGAGAATCTAGATTTGAGGGGGAACATTTGAATAATGACAACATTGTATTTATAAAAATTGTCCCTTGGGGGCAGAGCATGGCTGCAGATGAGCAAAATCCAGTTTACTACTTGTAATCCATTACTGTTAATTTGTTATTCTCTTTAGGAGCCTTCAGCTGGCCAAGTAAGAAATCATTTCTGTTGCCTCTGTATAGAGCCCTCCAAACTCCAAAATGTCAAAGGGAACAGTAAAAATGGAAGGGGAGGGGGAACCACCGCAACCTTGTTTTTGAAGTCTGCAGCTCAGCCTCAGTATTGGAAGGGAAGCTCTGGAGCTACTGCCTCCTGCCCATCTCAGTTAAGGAAAAATAATCTGTTAAAGTGAAACCATGTCAAGATGTTCAGAATTTTTCTAAGCTCATTAGACAGCAAGGCGGAGGGAACCCCGATGAAGCTGATCACAGTGGAAGGCTCAGTCGCAGATCAGGGAGCTCAGTCTGCAAGGAAGTAGGACAGTAAAGCTGGAGGAATAGATCATGTAGCATTGCAAATAGCCTGGTCACAGTAAACTGCTGCAGAGAAATGAATTCAGAATGCAGGAGATGGGAAAGAGAAACACGAGTTCTTTAAAAATCAAGGAGAAACCCTTACTGGATCTATTGTTGGATGTCTCTACAATAAACAAGGCCCATCTTTAAAGATGATGGCTTCCCTCAAAATAGCAAAATAGAATTCCTGTTCATGATACCAACACTGTCCTTGAACAAATATCCCTCTTGGACAGGAATTGATTACAGGCTGCATCCCTAGTGGTCTGAGACTTTGGGGACATAAGAGAAAAGGTAACTGTTTCCATATGGGTGACTGTTCTCTTGTGCACCTTGTCCACACGCAATCCATTTGGATAAAGCTGATTTCTCTGTGTCTAACCCTGCTTGAGTTGATGCAGATGACTTTACAGGATGACGATCCTGATGCCTCTTTTCTGATCTCAATCCTCTTGCATCTCCCTTCCAGCAACTTGCTCCTTAGAGTAGAAGACTGTAACCTTTTATGTTCTGTACTGAACGTCAACAGCTAAAGTCTATGGAAGGGAGGTTGCATGCTGAGGAGAAGCTGAGAAACAGGTTATGTGCTCTGCAGTAAGAAACAAGCCATGTTGTCTATGTGTTAGAGCCCTGATGTGTCTATGGGTGTTAGTTTCAGACTGTTAGTAGTGTAAGTAGTTTAG
This sequence comes from Charadrius vociferus, assembly GCF_000708025.1. Taxonomy (NCBI): domain Eukaryota; kingdom Metazoa; phylum Chordata; class Aves; order Charadriiformes; family Charadriidae; genus Charadrius; species Charadrius vociferus. The sequence continues at coordinate 5,303,419 of NW_009649308.1, forward strand.
GTTAGCTGGGTTAGTGGCAAGAGTACTGCTGGCTATGTCTGATATGCAGTGGAAGATGGGAGTGGAGCACAGTATGGCCACTGAAAGGAATAGGAGAATCAGCGTAGCCATGATTTTGTTTGGAAAAGAAATGTTTGCCGACAACCAATTCTAGTGACTCATTTTCTGTGTCTCTTCAGAGGGTCCGGTAAGAGGCATGCTTACCTCAGGCGTGTGGATTCCAGCCATGACTGGCTTTGGCTGTAATGCTGTTATAACTTCACAGGTTTTTGGTGTTGTATCTGTAATTTTTCTATTTCAAGAATTCTGACATATTTCAAAGTACTTTGTGGAGGTGAGCTCAAAGCTTGCAGCATTTATTACCTGGTGCTTTCTGTATGCCCGGGAACAGCAGCACTTTCCTTTGGAAAGAGGTTCTGAAGCTTCTTTGAGTGAGCCAGGGACAGATGGGAATAGAAGCAAGATAATATCTGTCACTTCTGGTATGTTTTAAACCATGGACTATATAATTGTTTGGGACCATCTGATTGAACATCTTCTGTTGGTCCATCTGGTCTCTCCCTGCCTCACGATGGACTGGGTGACACAGTTTTTGGATCAGTCCTTGCAGTAATCTCCTTGTGCTCTGAGCATTTACAAAGCCTCTCTTTTGGTTTTATTTTTTGTTAATTTGGCACAACATTCAGTGTGCCTTTTTTACTCTTTAGTCTATAATCTGAATTTCCTCTGCTTCAGTTTTAAGCCTGGTTTGTTTTTCTGGGGTGATGACTAAACTGGTCACTATAGAATTTTCTTGTATTTAGTGAAACTACCCATGACATGACTACTATTTTGTAGCTACATAATAATTAGGAAGTAAGAAGTCAGTTTTACATTTTATGAGAAAGGATGGAAATTCATAGTGTGTGGGTGGTTTTTTTTCCTCTTAACCAAACGTTTTGTCATACAGAACTTAGTGATGTTTCTGCAAGCTAGGCTGCAGTTTTCTAGGTTTCTTCTTTATCTGTGAATTCCTCTTTAAGTTCTTAAGTGTAAGGAAAGTTCTTGACTCATTTCCTTTACATCTTGCGCTACTGTAGGTGGGAGGTTTATGGTTAGGATGTGAAGTTTTCCAGATCAAGCAGTGGGAGGCAGATGTAGGTGAAACACTCTGCATGGTACATGGATAGTCTTTCATGTTTAATTTATTGGAAAAGTGAAAACTGTGCAGGAGTGGAGTTCTCTCCTGCTGTATTTGCAGTGGTACAGGACAGCAAAATCTCCGATGACAGTTGTTACAGTGGAGGCCAATTGTATAGGTTAAGCAAACAAATACAAAAATGATTTCAGGCCTTTTCCTTAAACCCTAACATTTTATCCTAAGGTATTATATTGTTATGAGACTATTGTGAACAGAAGTAAATACTGAAAAAAATAAATAAAAGTTGCAGAAACTTGGAGCTAAGCCTGCTTATTGATGAACTCTTCTCATTGATATAACATAACACACAGATAATAAATACAGGATGCAATGCTGTTTCACAAGTAACATAGCCGTTTACTTTCAGGTGTCTCTTTGTTCTAGGTGCTAAGCCAAGTCTGTAAAAGTCATTTTTATCTGCAGTGTGTAGAACCTGCTATCAATTAAACTGAACAAAGCAAGTATTTGCTGCCTTCTGTGAGAACAAAGCAAGTATCTCGTGTTCTCAGCCAAATTAGCTTTATAGTTTAACTGCCTTCACCCCTGAATTGTACCTTGTAAACTGCTGAAATGACTCAACAGGAAAAAAAAAAAGCGAGGAATTCAGTGAGGTCTCTTCTTGGTAGAGTGGTTATAACTCTGATGATAGTCAGCAGCGCAGTCTTTAATCACTGAGTGTGCCCTGCTCAGAGCCTGGCTGTGAGAGGGGTGCTGCATCAAACTGCAGGGAGACAGTCTGTCACCATCAGCTGCTGCTTGCAGAGCTCTGCAGATGGTGTTTGCTTTCCCCATCCTTTTCTGATCTCACAGGGCTGATCTGGAATGTGTGGAAGAGTTGGGTGACCTGGAAAGAGACACCCTGTAACTTCTCAGATAAGAAATTCTCCATCTGAGCACACAAAACAAAGGGAAAGTTTCTTTTTACTTCTGGTTGTCCATGGCAAGGCACACTGAGGTTTCCCAACTCCCAGTCTCCTCTGTTTCTGCAGAGATTTGCTCTTGGATAAGAGTATCTGAAGCTCCTGTTGGTGGTAGCCATTAGGTATGATCAAACTCTCGCCAATCTTCATGTCTGGATCAGTCATGTCCACTTCTGAATACAGAAAAAACCACCGAGGATTACTAAATGCCTGGGTCAGGATCTGAAAGGTCGAGGGAGAATTGGAGGAAGCATTATCCATTTTTATCCTGTTCTAACTTCCCTGTGGACTCCACTTATGGCCAATATTAGGACACAGGAAGGATGAATATTTGATCTAACTCCATATGGCTGCTCTTCTGTTGTAATTTCAAGGGTAACTCTGGAAGCCTGAAGTCTTGTCTGCTTCGGAAAGCTGGGCATCCAGCTTCTTGGTGCTGTGTGTATGAGGCCAACAGACTTCATAAGAAGTGGGAGCTTGTTGGCTGTTTGGGGTCTGTCCTGCTAATGATCAGCTGCAGCCCAGAACCCTCCCAACAGGTTTCTTTTCCATCTGGTTTCCTAGCCCTGAGCTGAACAGCTTCATCAGACCCTCCTTGCCATTTCTCAGTGCATGTTGAATGGGAAGGAGCGGCAGCGTGTTGCTTTCCTGGGTGAGGCTGTCTCCTGGTTTTGGCTTTTCCAGAAGCATTGGCAGGAATTTCTCCTAGACATGAACCATCCTGGAGTTAGCTGGGCTCGCCCTGCATCTTCCTCTGCCAGTCTCAGTGCGCCTGAACACCAAAAACTCACAAAGCTGAAAAGGTCATGTCTGACGGACTGCACTGATTCTGCATGTTCTGACTGCCTGTAACAGAGATGAGCTGTCCCTGTTACCACAAAATATATTTTTTTCAAATAAAAAGAATGGGGGTGGTGTTTCATGTGTGGTGTTTTTTTGTGTGTGTGGGGGCTGTGTGTGGTTGTTTTTATTTTGGTTTTGTGGTTGGTTTTTGGTTTTTTTCCCTGCAAAAGGAAATGGGCACAAAGGTCTCTGTGTTCTCCCCAGGGAGTTGCTCTTTCTCTCCAACCTCCCCCCATCCCCAAAGGCTTTTGGCTGATATTTTCTCAGAGACGAAAAGGCGCTTGTTCAAATAATCCTGCCTTTCTAGTGTGTTGCAGGCATCAAGGCTGCTGTCACAGGCTATTCTCCTCTGCAGTCCCAGCAGCACCAATGAGGGGCATGTGCTGTTTGATGCAGTATTATATCCCTTCTGTCTGCCCTGCCCAGGGGGCTCTTCATTGTATTGCAGTGCTGGTTTTACGTAAGGTATTGCATCAGGCAGCACAAGGGATGTGGTGCTGAATTTTAACAGCTGGAGGTTGTGTTGTGTGCTTTTCAGGCAGACTGGAAATAGCCACTGGCTTTTTTCTCCTTTTCAGTATGATTCTGTCCATTCTGAGTGTTATGGCCATCATATATTTCCAGGAGAGGCTGTTGAGTTAGTAGCCAGGTTTTTCAGTGTGGTATTTTACCTGTAAGCCTATTGGAGATTTGGTTTTTTTAATCACCACCACACGCCAATGTGTTTTTTAGCGGGACATATTTTATCCATTTGACATACTCAAACAGTCTGGTCATGGTTGGTTTTGATTGTTTAGCTAAGTTTCATGGAGGGCAAAGGAGAGAGAAAATGTGAAGTTTCTGCCTTGGCACACCACAGCTGCAAAGGGTGATTTTATTGGGTCATTTTCCTCAGCCCTCTGGAAGGATGCGATGTTGGGGTTTGTCATGCTGGTACAGCAGCGTTTCACAGATGATTTCTTGGAGCTAACTTCCCTAGTGCTAGTCTCCGTTGCAGAAATCTTGGTGAACTACTGTTTTATATATGTGCAGGCATCGTGTGCATCCTTTGTTTCTGAGGAAGTGAGGGATTGCCAAACCTTTACACGGATAGCTCTGCATGCAAGTCCATGGAACCAGCTGTGTCGTAGCTCATCGCTTTTTAATGACTACTTCAAACTTGTCTCAAAGCTGTTTGTTAGCATGACCTCTTGGCTGGCATTTATACATATTTCTCTCTTATCGTGTCAAATTCTCCTTTATTCATGGTAGGCTGCTCTTCTTTTTCATTTCATAGCATATATTTATTTTAAATTTTGTTTTACAGTTGGTAGAGATGAAGGTATGTTTTAAAATGAAATGGATTGTGTTATGCTTATGCGGAAGGTTTACCTTCGTACAACACTTTTTTGTGGTCTGTTTATAAGCAAAATCAACCTAGAGGGTAAAAAATGCGTATCTGATAAGCTATCATTTGGAACAGTTGGTTGCCAGGGCTGCTAATACGAAAATAACTAATTCTAAGGCAGACTTAGTACTTGAATATGGCAAGAGCTAGAAATTAATTGCCCTGAACTGCATGGTTACTGATCTGCATCAGGTCACATTTGCACACATTATTTCCTGTCTTGGGGCTGTATTGCTTTCACTTTTGGACTGTGTGAGAAAGGTCTTGGCAGAAACTGAAGCTCAGAACTCATCTATCAACCAAGAATATATTACAACAGAGGTAGATGTAACCTTTTCTGCATGCCCTTTTTGCTTGTGAAAAGTAAACATGGAGATTCAGGTAGGCAGCAGGAAAGCTTATGTCTTGGTAAGAACACAGTGCTGCCTACAATGCAGACTGCGGTGAGTAGCTGGTTGAAAAGGAACGAAGAGCAGCCTGCAACATGGGTAGTGAAGCCATTAGAATTGAGAGATATATTGGGGAGTTTCACAAATTCCCAGTGCTCTTGTCTCTTAAAACTGCTAGAATCACCTTCTAGCACACGCACGCACTTCATCTTGCTGGTTTTGGTCACAGATGGTTCCATGTGCATTAATGTGACTTCTCCAAATTATTGTTTCTTCTGTTATAATTGATAACTGAGGACTTCTGTTCTAGGAGCAGTATTTGTAAAAGGGTAAATTATCTGAGATGCAGATTACATGTGTGAATGTGTACAGTGTATCCAAAGTCTGCAGCTCATACACCTCTATCCAGGGCAAAAGATTTGAGGGAAGGATTTTGCCTCCAAGGCAGAAAGTGATTCAAGCTTCCCAAGTGCATCAAAGGCCATTTTGCACCCTAATCTCTATGTTGATATTTGCGGGGTGTCTTGTCCAAACAGGGCTGTTCCATTTATGTCCATGACGTTCCTTTCATGCTTGTTGAAGTTATAGGTAGGACAGACCACCCTGTGACGTGAGCTGCACCCAGGTGAGTCTGCATCCTGGCTGGACACGCGTACAGTCAGCGGTGCCTGGTTAAGGACAATACTTGGCTAAGACTTTTGGGCTTGTGTAAAAGAAGCTGAGCCAAGATGTACCTATATGGGATCTGGAAAATGGGCTGAAAGACATAATTTAATTTTTATCTCCAGTATTCAGAACTCTTCCTGTTTGCTCATGGTTACTTTTTAATAAGAGAAGAACAACCAGCTGGGTTTCACTATCTCCTTGAAAGTAAACAAATAAAGTAAAACTTGCTTGAAAGTAAATAAATAAAGCAAAACTATTTCACACACTGTAAAAGAGGAATATTGCTTCTATATGCAATTGACTCAGGTTTTGAGCATAGGGTAGCTTGCAAGTGTGTATATTTTCATAGTATGTCATCTCAGGAATCTTGGGGCTCTGAGCAGTACCTTCGGAGAAGGCGATTCAACATATCAGACTTCCTAAAATCTTGGGGAGATTTTGGAAACTCTCTTCCTCTTTATATTGTCCCTCTGTAAACTAGATATCTCTTGGCATTTTGTGAAGGATGTGAGCTCTTTATAATTTTTATTAGTTTTTTCTCTGATACCTTTTTGATTAAGACTTTTTGGCAGCAAGTTGACCATTCCTTCAAGATTTGCTCGTACGTTGCTATGTTTGGGAGGTAAGCATCACACAGATGCTCACTTACGCTCAGATAAAACAGTAACCTATTTTTGTTATGTACTTTTTCAAACAAATAAGGATGCCTTGCCCTGTATACGGACTCTCTGTGTTCCTGCTGTGAAAACAGACTGGCACTATGTGCTTCCAGTTTTTCATTTGTTTCACATGTGGCAAGAAAGTGAATACATCGGTGCTTGCTTGTCAGTGTTTTTCTGAAATGGGTTCAGACAGTGGCCCCCTTCTCTCAATTACCCTGTCGTACAGTTCCTCCATGTTAAGTTCTGATTTATTAGGGAATGTATATGAAACGTGTTAATTTCTCCATAATGACATAAAGAAACCAAATTAGTACTAGAAGCATTAATTTAACAACAAAGTGTCCGTGTTGAGTGGGGACTTCTGTCAACGAGATGAGGACTGCTATTGATGTGACATTACTGACTGGTTTAATAACTGGTTTAACTGAGTTTATTGATGTTTTTTTTTTTTCCAGGATTATCATTACATAATTTTGAAATGGCATTTAAAACCGATGTTGAAAATAAGAAATAATTTATTGATGGGACCTTCCTAGTCTTCACTCTGACACTGTATTCGTGCTGCTTATTCAACTTGTTTGTAATTATAGGGTGGAATTTTGGTCTTTTTTATCCTTTCTCTTGGGGAGGGGGGGGAGAGGGGAAATACTTCTCATATTTATGCTGTGTTCTGTTCTTATACAGGGCTGCCTCCTGCTTCTTTAACAACAGTATGACAACTAAACACTGAATTTTTTGATATGTCTACCTGACTTCGGGTGGCCTACATAGCTTCTTTTGCTCAGGAAGCTAGAGTCTAAAGACATATTGCTGTATTCAAGATTAGAAGTATGTAGGTGCTATGATAAATTTTTCATGTCTGGTTCCTCCCGCTATTTTTTAAAATAATCTTTATATGACTGATATTACTCTTTTATAACTGGAAATTCTGCAATACTTATATAGCTTATTCCTTATGCTATTGAGATAAATACAGAGCAACTCTAAATGAATTTCCATTTCATGATATTCTTCTGGATAGTATGCAACTTAATATTATATTTTTATTACACAAAACAACAATTAGAAACAGCTTTAGTAGTCTCTTCACCTGGAGTGAAGGAAGGTGTCTGATGGCATGAAAAAGAAATAAAACAGGAGAGGATGTACACTGTGTCACTTCTCTTTAACAATTGAATTGGACTTCCTGATGGTGCAAGCATGGCCCTGTACTTTGTAGAGGGGTTCCAAAATTCCTGACGAGATGGGCTGGGTTTTGATGAGCTTGGCCTGACTTGCATTTTGGTGCAATGGTGAAAAATAGGAGGTGACTAGGAGAACTTAACTCAGCACTGCAAGCACAAAACCCAAATACTAAAAGCTTGTGTGCTGTTGCTGAAATGGAAGTAGGATGGGCAAATGGTCTTTCGGATGTGAAACCAGGCTTAAGGAAGATGACAAAAATACCCATTGCTACCTAGGTCTGTATATTTTGGTAACCAGGAAAACTTGTGCCTCCACCCCTAGTCTGGTAGACTTTTATTATGCTTTAGCTGCAGCTGAAAGTTTGTGTCTCTGCTAGTGTGGTGTATTCCAAAGCAATTTTTTCCCCTTTAAATGCGATTCAGTGACTTAGAGAAACTATTTCTGCAGCCTGCTTCCTGTGTTGTTGGTAATGGAAAGTAAATGCACAGCAAATAGAATTTCATACCGGCAAGAGTCATGAGGAAAATAATTTTTTTATACATTATGAGCAAGTTCTCTTCTATATAGTAACAAATTATGGAATGGACTTCTATTCCCCACCAGCACACCCCCCCCCACCCCCCCCATCTTAATCTGTCCTGGCTCATGTGTAACTATAACCTAATTTCTAACAGTTTTTAAACTTAAACCATTGGCTCAAATTCTGCTGACTGCCCAGTGACAGACATCAGTGTCTTACAAAGTAGTGAGGGAGAAGACCTGAGAGAAAGATGAGATTAGATGATTCTATTAACGTAAAATGTTTCACTGCAGTCTATTTTCAGAGTCATCTCCTGTGTAAAGGTAGAGGTCGTCTCACCTACTCTGCATCAGCAGCAGGGCAGCCCTCAAATGGACATTGTGGCTGCATTTCAGGATTCTCGGGGGGTTTGGTCTCAACCTCTGCAGCTGGAGCTGCTCTTCGTGAGTAAATTAAAACTTTGTGGGAAGGACACTGAACCCTGTAGTCTGTTATATACTGGCTATATGTCATGACTTATCTTTGTATCTTGCCTGCAGTAAACATTTATTTATAAAAGTAGGGCAGCTCTAAAGGAGCCCTGTCCCTGCCAGGCAGTGATAACTAGGGATTATATCGCTTACTGGATTGCGCGAGACCTATGTTCAAATCTCTGGCTTGAACCAGTCACAGCAGAAACTTAACCAAGGGTTGTCCGAAGTGTAACAAGTGTCTGAGTCAAGTCTTGGCTTTATGTGATCACTAGTCTCTCCCTTGAGAACTGAGCAATTTGGGTGACTAATCTGAAACCTCACTCTCTTCACTCTGGAAATTTCTTTCAAATCCTTCCTCTTCCCCCTTTCCCTCACTTACTATGCGGGATTGCCCTGATCATCAGTCTGACAGATACAGGCTGCCTAAATGACTTCCCCCAGTCTCCAAACTGGCAGAACGGCAGGGCCCTTCGTCAGGTGAGAGAGCTGTTGGGCACCGTCTGATTTCCTGCTGTGCTGGATCAAACCCAGCATCCAGTGGCAGAGCCCACTGAGCCGAGCAACGCTGCGCAAACGATCCCATCTTTTCCCAGTCTCAAGTCCGTAGCAGTCACTCAGGTGTGGTTATTTATCATTTTGCTTCCATGTGCAGCAGTCACTTGTGTAGTTCTGGTGATTTAATTGGCACCTTTGGCATCTGGGCGCTGTCATTTCAGCCAAAGAAATGCACTCACTCAAGCTGGTTTATTACTGGGGTTGGTGTGGGAGAAATGAGCAAATCTCCCTGGCTTGAAATCCGCTTGGACAGAGAAATAACCATTCAACCTTATCATGTAGCAGCACCATTCCCACTACCCTGTTTGCCTCTGAGTTGTTTTTAGCAACTGGAGACAAAGAACAGAGTAAAATAATAGTGGTATATTTAAATAGAGGCTGGATAAATTTTACTGGGAATGGATAGTAGCAAATGTAAACAATCGTAGTTGTGGAGGTTAAGATGACTGAAACCCAGTCTCATCAGGTAGCCTTTAAGTTGATCTCTGTAGTGTTGCATGGGAACTTCCCACTAGTTGCATCATTTCATGTGAAGTAGGTGTATGATGTGGATTTTTTTTTTCCGTTATGATGCAGTCATTACCTGGAGCTATCAGGTGAAAACTACAGTGGGATTCTATTGACCTGCCATCCATAGCCCAATATGGATAATCACATATTCCTTTAGGTGAGTTGATTCCTCTAAGCGAGGACAGGGGAAGATGATCACTCACTTGTACCAGGCACAACGAACGCAGGAGCCACCATGTCCCTGCAGAAAAACTGGCTTGAGATAACAATAGGGAATTGCATAGAAAACTATTTAGCTCCAGTCCATTTTGCTGCAGCTGCATTGAAAAAGTGCTCTTGGTTTGTCAATACAGAATTTAGGAAAAGCTGCTCACAAAGATGTTTTCTGAACTTGTTTACTTTGTAGATTTTTTGGAAGATGCAGGAAAAAAACCAAACCCCTTTGTCTTCCTTTGTTTCTAGTCTCCTATTTTTTTTTGTTTGCAGTATTGTTTTTATACTTGCTAAATACTAATTAAAAGAAACATCGTCAGATATTCATAGGTACTATAGCTAGTTTTGGTGGAGATATCACAGTGGTAGTGACCCATTGCCAGGGATGGCTCACATCTCAGTCTTGCACCTCTAGAGACCAGTGATGATGAATGGCAGGGCCTGACACAGAGAGGAGATGTGGCATAGAGGTGGTCAGCGATTTTTAGGATTGATATCAAAGTTGTAGTTAAGATAGATATGTTACAGTGATCTTTTCCCACCCCTCACTCCTGCTAAAATAAAAGAGGAAAAGACAGATTTAAACTGACTGAAAAATTTCACAAATTTGTGCCAGTTTGTAGTTTGGTTTTTTCATAGTCAATCTTGCTGTGTGAGTTCTGGGAAAAGAGGAAGTCTCTGGTTTTGCTATATTATAAAAAACAAGCCAAACCCTCAAACTTATTTCTGTTTTAATTAAAAAACAAACAAAAATAAAAGCCCCAACAACCACCACCTCAAAACAAAGAAACAACACCCCTCCACAACCCCCTAAACAACCTACCTAGACCCCCTTAAAACTAGATTAGTTTGTAATGTTTCCCCTTCCTTAAGTTAAGGGTTAAAGTATGTTTTTAATGCTGTTTGGATATTCTTGTGAAGCTTCCTACCAGAGGTTTATCAATCACTTAAAAAAATAATTAAATAATTGCAAATTAAGTATTTATTTGTGGATAATAAAGGCTTGAAAGGTATCGGTGTTTTGTTATGTCCATCTAAAACTCCTTGAGGCATACCTCCTCACCATCAGCTGTCCTAGGGGAGCTGTGCACCCTTCCCAAGTTATTGGGGTATTCATCTGAAGCAAGCTGCCAGGCTTGGATGAGTCTGATCTTTCCCACTCGTGTCATGTCTTGTTCTGAAGTTATATCTTGTTTCTAAAATCTGTCTTTAAAACGATTAGAAATTCCATAAGATTTTGAAATTCCAGGTCAGTGACCATAAGTTAGTGGGAGACGAGGTTGCCGAGCAGAATAGGGGCCGGGAACTTCTCTTGAATGGTGCCAGTGGGTGACTGGCTAATGAGTAACTTAAACTCAGCAGAGTGGTGAGTTGCCCTTAAGCATGTTCTTACAGCTCAGACTGTGAGTAGCCCCATGGCAGGAGCTGTTTCTTGTACAACTCAAAGGGGTGGTGTTAAATTAGGGTCAGAGTCTGTAGCACTGTGCTGGAAAAGAGTCCTAAAGTTGTAATTAAAATTCTAGTTGATGGAATACCTGCTGGTTGGCCAGCATTAAAGTTGCATCAGCATTGCTAAGGATGGTTAGGGAGTAGCTGCAGTTGGAGAAAGGAGTGCTTTGCTAGAAGCATGCAGGTGTATGGTGATGGCGCATGCCCTGGACTAGCAAGGGTCCATAGCAAAGCCAAGAGCGTTTGCCCCATGTGCGGGCAGTACGGCAGACCCTGCTTTCGGGGGGCACTCCAGGTGCTGGGCAGAAGATGATGAGTATTGCTGGGCCAGAGAAGAGACCTTACTTATTGCTTCTGTTGGAGCCCAAACCAAGCCTGCCATGTCCCTCACTGTGCTGGAGCAGAGGTTTGGATGCGCTGTAGGGCTGAGCACCTCTGCTTCCCTCCCATCCCAGAAGTAGAAGAGTGGAATTAACTCTGCAATTAAACTGCTGACAGCAATAAATTCTGAGCTGTTCTGTTCCAATAGGATTATAATGACATATCATCTCATTACAATAGCACTAATCTTTCAAAGACATCTTCAATGGGAAATTAAATTAGAAGGAAGTTGTAGAAGTACAGTAAATGGTTGTCCTTGTGGACCTCAATAATGCTTGCAGCATTGACAGGGCTGGAGGGTCTAGTCTGCACTGAAGATTTCCCTGCCACATGCAGGCTGATGCCTGTATCTTTACACCATTACATCCCATATACAGTTTTCTCTAAATGCTTCTAGAGGAGGTGGAGAAAACACAGTAAGAAAGTGAGGTCTGAATGGCAGTGCAAAGGCAACTGGTTTCAGAAAAGGTGGAAAAATCACCATTCCTAAGGTCTTATGATGTAATTAATGTTTTAAATTACTTATTTTGCTACAGGAAAAGTGAGAATAAAAGTGAATCATTGTAAAAATGATATTTCTCAACTAGACTGTCCATTTAACTGATAGGAGGTGATGTCTCTGCCTTGAAAACAACTTGAAATAGTTTAGCTCTGCTGAGCTCTCGTGTTGTCTTTCACTTTCTGGTGGAATATAAAGCATTTCTATTTTTATTCATTTCTTGAGATGGGCAGCTTTTGTGTAAAGGGTGAGCTTGGATAAACACTCATTTTTGAAGTTGTCTGTGGAATCATCTTATATCCTGTTTGAGAGAGAAGACAATGCTGTGGAAATGAAAAATGAGTTTGTGTAAAAAGTTATCTTTCCTCCAAGATACTACGGAAATAGTCTTTCACAGCAGGGTTTATTACTTTTCCCTAAGATATATAGACATGTGTTATCAGTTTAATGCAGCTATTGGACTCATAGAGGAACAACATCACTTCCAAAGTGATATTGAGTAGATCTTTGAGAGTCAAAGAACTTTGATGCGTCAGTTCAGCTTTGGCCTTTGTTGTTTGTGTCTTTTGGCTTCTCAAGAGCTTTTGTGTAATTATTTTAGTAATTCTCATTTTCTGTTCACAAAGGATAACTAATACAGGTTATATCCTTTTAAACGTAATTTTCTCCCCAGTGAAATACCAGACTATTTAAATGCAAATGGCAAAGGGAAGAAGTAGGAATTATCTCAGTGGATAGTTGAATGCATTGAGTGGGTATTACACAGGTACTTGTTTAGCCCAGGAATCGTGTTTCTTGTTGGAAGGCACAGATAAATTTTCATTCAGTGAAGAAATTTAAAATCTTAAAGATAAACTTGAAAAGTCTGTGGAAAAAATAGTGCTTTGGAGATTTATAGAATTTAAAATTTTAGACTGATCTCTTCCCATTCCAGGATTACAATAAAAATAATTTCATTCTGCTTTCTTGAATGAAAAGGATAAAATCTCAACCCCTTTTCCTTTCTTGTCCTTGATATTAGCATTGCTTCACTGTATTTAATGAATGTCATTTTCCTGGGTGTAATAATTTCTGAGAGGGAGAATAATCTTTGGAAAGCCTAAGGAAAAAAAATCGAAGGAGACAAGATAATTACAAGGACTGCTACTATCTGATGATATGGAGGTACACACATTCTCTGCATGAAGTGAAAAATCTAGGCATAATCAGGAGCTCATGCATAAACTCCCACGGATCTGGATGAAGTCAGAATCGAGCCTACTGTTGCAACTGGCAGTGGTTATTTAGGGTGGAAAGATATTCCTGCCAGTAGTGCTGGAAACCTCTCTGCTAAAAGTCATAGGGCCATCCTTTACATTTTGATTTGAATGCAGTGAATTGCAAATGTCAACTTCTAAAAACATCGGCAGTAAATTGAGCATCTCATTTGTAACTGTAAGGAAGAATATTACTGTTTCAAACACGCAAACTGATAAGCATGAAAACAGTCTTTTACATCTACCTTGAAATTGTTGATCTGTGGCTGCACGGCTGATGCCTTTGAGAAGTACAAATGATTAGAACAGTAACATTTGTCTAGATCACTCTGTATTTAGTAATAGGAGTCTCATGGGTATTCAACCACTTGACTGAGTGCAAAGTCTGAATCCTAGAAATACAGTACACGACACCAATCAAAATGCAGTGTCTATCTACTTTCTAACCGTAATGTAAATAATGTTCCTGTGCCAGCTCAAGGAGAATGCCTGAAGGTATTAGTAGCAAAAAATGAAATCATTGTCAGGTGTACCTTGCAGGGCTTTCATAGTATGACTTCCTAGTCAGCACTAATAAGAGATGGGACAGCTATTAGTCCGAAATTGCTCATATGAAGTGAAACAGCAAAACCTCGTTTTAAACCTTGACCCTTCTGGTGCTAATCACTGCCGCGGGGCAGGAGCTACCACTGCCCTTTGGAGTCTGATGGTTTGGTTATCCTGCCTGTGTGAGTGCTGTGCTGAGGCAGTACCTGTGAAGTGATGCAGAGCTGAGATGGATTCCATTAAATAAAAGTGCCTCAAAAATTGGTAACAGTTGTTATAATGACTTCAAGACGTAATGGACAGATCACTCCTGCACTCCTCTGGCCTCAGGCTGAGTGATGAAATGAAATTCAAGCTGCTCAGCTCAAAATAGTATATCCCTTATAGGGAAATAGTAAACAATTTAATAGATGCTTAACAATAGCTGATAGTTCTTACTGCCTGTAAGATTCTTGAGGTGTTTTTCTGCATCCTACTGAATGCTAGAAGATGTGTTCACAGGTGAAACTATGAAAAGTCAGTATGCTGACTGATTTGGTGAAAACACCTTCACACCCTCTTGCATTCCATTTTATGTATGTTCAAAGTGTCAGAATGCATTTTTGCACTACTCCAAGGAAAGCACAAGACTGTAGAAGGCCCAGCATTTCTGCAACTGAGCAGAGGAACTCCTGGTGGAGCTGCCTCAGGTTCAAAGCAGACAGAAGGGTGCTTGCCCTTCTGTTTGTCTCAGCTTGGAGGCCCCAAGTCAGAATGTGTTTTCAATCATCTGGAGAAAACTCCAGGGAGAAACTTCTGCTTTGTTTTCCCTTAAGCCATTCAGCGCCATGCTGTACCTTTATCATTACGATGTAAATGGATGCCTATGTTTTCCCAGACACTGTGTTCCATACTAGACCTAGAGGTTTAGAAACCTTAGTGAGCTGGAAAAGAAGTTGCTCAAAGGGATGGTGACAGTCAGTCTACTTTTAAGACAACTCTTTGCAGCATCCCTGGTAGAGTATCTCCTATCAGAAAGAGTAACACTTTGCCTCTGCTGTTTAATGGATTGTTGCAATTCTTCCTCCTCATAAAGATGCAAATCATAGGTAGGTGACTATCACACATAGTTTGCAGAAAGAATATTGTGACAGCAGCAAACAATGTATATTTCTTCATTAGAGTTAATTCCCAGCAAGGACTTAATTTGCTCTTTGGTAACTCCTAATTTTTGTTCCACCTCAGCATTAAAATAGCTTTTCCACCCATTTCTGATTCCATCCTTTTATATCGCTGGTGTGGAAGAACAACTAGCTTTTCTTGAAAGGAACGTGAACCCACAGAGTTTACTAACAACTTGATTCCCAGAGAAGATACTGAAACATCCCTAGTTGCTTCGGAAGATATAGTGGCTGTCATGGTAAAGTGTGCTAATTGGCATCTTCATGTTGACACTGTGTCAACTCTTTGCTCCAGCAAGGATTCAAAACGCGGCATTAACTTGGCTGGAGCACAAAGAACATGTTTTCCCCCAGCCAGCAGTGTCTGCAGGAAGCAGCGTGTGGTACAAGCATGTGGTAGAAGTGTCCGGTGTGTTAGGAAAGTGTTTGAAGTTTAAGTTCTTATAATAATTCCCTTGGTACAAAAGGAAGGAAAATGTTTTCTAAGTTTCATATGTTTATCTCTTCACTTTAAACACAGAGGTGCCTCCAATCTGTGCTTGGCTGTGAGAAGATGGATGGGTTAAAATTCTCCTGACTGTGCCCACATTTTGTGTAGGAATGTAGTCGATGGGATTGGATTCAGTGCTACATCTCACAACCTCCTAAAATTTCTGGCAGGGAGACTCGTTCCTGCCAGTTGCAAAGGAGCCTTTTGTCTGCTGGGACCTGGACTGAGGCTGCTCAGTCCACGCGCCTCTTCCCAAATGCAGCTGGGAATGCCTCTTGATTACTGCTGATGTGGGTCTTGGTTAAACAGATGGTTTCATGGTAGGGATTCACTTGTCTGAGCTATTTATTGCTTGTGGCAACAAGTGGCCAGATAGCAAAACTGCCAGTGCATTGTTGGGGGAGAAAACCAAACAAATAGAGCTTTATGGCTGGGGGGGTTGTCAGTAGTGTCCCCTTGGTGGAAGCCCAGGCACTGCTGGTTGCGCAGCAGGTCTTCTTTGATCCCCTGTGTCCCCATGGCCCCGGTGGCTTCGGCGTGGCCAGGGTGTGTGGTGCTGCACAACACCTGTGTTTTGCACTAGAGGCAACCCGGGGCAATGGGGGACCCCATGGCCTGGTCCTGCAGGGCATTAGGATGCCCCACAGTCCTGAAGACCCTCTGGGTCCTTTTCTATACATGCTGGGTAAAGGTTTTTAATTCAAACACAAGAAACAAGCAAGGAATTGCTGGGCGCTCTGCGTGAGAGGTATCTGTTGGACTGCTGCTGTATTTCGTGTATGTTTTGATAGTCCATTTTTCTCTAAACCTCAATAGTACTTTAACTCTCTGGGCTTTGGCTTCATTTTCAACAAACTTGCATTTTATCTGGAAAAGCACCAGTTCCATTATATGGTCTTTAATTGATTATGTTTTTTACTGAGGTGATACGGATAGAAGTTAACCATCAGCGAGCTGTTTTTTTTCAGGTCATTGCCATTAGTATTGAACACTGTGTGAAAAATCGGTGTATAAGAGAGGGCTGAAAGATCAGCATTGAACTGCTGAAAGGGAAGAGCACAATATAGATGGTATGGAAACTAAAGAAACCCAAGCAAAAAACCCCATCAAAAACCCACAACAAAAGAATCCCCTCCCCCTGCCAAACCCCACAAAAAACTAATGAGGGAGGTAGAAGAAGTTAGCTTCGCTAATGAATAAAGAGCTAAAGAAAAATGTGGTATTCTCTTAAAATTGCACGCCTCGGTTCTTGTGTTTCCAACTGAGACTGAGTGTCTGATTTCTCCAGTAGCTGACAAAATCATGGGACCAGAGCATCATTGCTTTTGCCATTTGCTAAGGAATCCTGGGACAAATAACCAACTCATCTGCAGATCGGCAGGAAAACATGTATTGATTAGGCGAGATGGATGCTGGACATAGCTGTCAGCAATCCAAAGATACAACATACATACTCAAGAACATTTTAGCTGAATTAAAATTACTTTTGTGGGGTAATGTTCATGTGGCTTCAGAGTTGTTTAACCTATCTAGCCAGTTTCTTAATATGATAATGAACACTAACATCTGTTCTATCCGTGATTGTCATTGTTAAGCAATTAATTTCTGATTTTGTGAAGCTTCCTGTGGTGATAATGAACCTGGGGGTATGAAGAAATTCTTTAATGTGTGTTGTGTGTACCTTGTTCAGTAGCTTTCTTTGCTTTGTGCGTCCAGTTGTTTTGCCCTCTTAGAATTACATTCTTTTTTGATCTTCCTGCCTTGCAGCAGAAAAGAAATAACTGAAACGACAGGATAACTAGGGAACACACAGGTTGCTGAATCCAATCTGCTGCAATCACAGGCATCTATACAGCAGATGTTGAACTGAGACAATTTCACAGAAATATCCATTCTTCTTACACATCTCTTGAGCCACTGCAAGTAGATCATTAAATGGCTCCCATGTCTGTTAGCCATCCCTTGCCCCATCCCTGGAGGTGTTCAAGGCCAGGCTGGATGGGGCTTTGAGCAACCTGGTCTAGCGGGAGGTGTCCCTGCCCATGGCAGGGGGGTTGGAACTAGATGGTCTTTAAGGTCCCTTCCAACTCAAACCATTCTATGATCCTATTACAAAAATGAAGTCTCACATACTGTATGTCAAATGCTGCAGTGGGAGAGAGCAGAAGAAAGAAATCCCCAACTCCACCACACAACCCAGAGGTCTGTGGAAAGCCCTTGGTTTTCCTAAATGGTCCAGACTGTTGCCTTCATCAGCATTGAAGCTCTAAATGTCAGCTGCCTTTAGGTAATGGAACTTAAAATCCCATGAGGGAGGTGAGCTATTTATGCAATGGGTTGAGAGGGTTTTAGTGCAGAGACTTCAGCTTAATATTTTGCAGCCTGTTTTATCCTTTTAAGTCTACTGAGGTCACTAAAGTCAGAAGAGGGATGAGGTTGCCCATTTCTGTTTTACTACCATAGAAAACAATTTACAGAGCTACCCAGAGTTTCCTCTCCTCCCTCCGAAGTCTCTCCTTTTATTAGTCCTCCCTTCTCTCCTTCTCCATAACTTCTCCTCCTCATGCTTTTCTTTCTTTCTCAGTTTCCAAATTGCTACATTCATCACTGTCGGCTTTCCCTTCTTTTGTAAACTCCTTCAACTTATCTTCTGCTTCAGATAAATGGTTTTAATTTAATATTTTAGATGCTTCCAGGTTTCTTCTGAGTTTTCCTTATGCATCATCTTCAGCTTTTTTTTTTTATATATAAATATTAGATTTGATTTTTATGTTGAGGGCCTTGAAGATGCTTTTGCACTCTGATATTTCATGTGCCAAAATTCATGCCATCAGCACTGCTTAAAATGAGGAGTATCTTAAGGGAAGAAAATCTATAGAGGATTTTACTTTTTCTGCAGTAATGGAAGAAACTGAGTTTGGGAAGAGGCAGAGAAAAGCATGGGTGGAGTATGACTTCAAAGCAACATTTACCAAAAGTGGACTGAGTTATTTTTGGTTTTGGGTTGACATACTCTGGCTGACTCTAATGAAATGCACAGATTTACATTATTGTCAGTCTGTTATTGCTTAACTTGGTCCCATGAAAATATCTGATATGGAAAAGATGGAAGTGATCCAGAAAAAGCAAAGTCTTACAGGGATGTCACGTGTGGGAGCTTAGACCACCCCAGCTTTTGCTCAGTGAGCTGGTTATCAGTGAGCCCGGTGGAAATTAGCCATCAGAGTCCTTCTCTGTTGTGCTCCTCTTCTGGGGCTTCTGCAAAATGGATATCCATGCAAGCTGGATATTGTGGAAAACTGTATGAAATCTTATGAACCTTCTGAAAACTTGGTTGTGAGATGCTGGCAAAGCTGTTAAGAAAACAAAGATAAGGCTCTATTAGACTGGATAGACTATTTCAGGCTTTTGAGTTCCTTTTGAACGATGAACCGCAGAAGTTTTCAGCTTCTGAAACTATCCCTTTTAATGTCCTTAGGATAATTCAGTCAAGGTTTTGGTGCTAGAACTGAAAGTTTTTCAAACTCCCTGACTGTGCAGGTTGCCATCTGTTGTGGCAATGTGTATTACTTGTTACTGTCTTTTTTTTTTTAATAGGTTTCTTTTGTTACTTTTTTGATGCATGAACTATGCATTGACGCTGCTCCAGAAGAAAGCCTGACAAGGCTAATGTGGGTAAGGAATTTTTCTCACAAGCTGCAGTGGGAGGTTCTGGAGACAAAAATCTGAGTTGTTTTATTTGAATAGTACAGGGAGGAAAAAACCTCTTAGTTTTGACATTTGTCGCATGGTTTTGCCCTCTCTTTATTTTGGTCATGTTGCAGTCTTCTCTTTTCCCATTGCTTCAGATTTAATCTTGTCCCAACTTTCCACCTTCCAGCTCATCTGTGATGTGACTTCCTTGTGCATGTTTCCTACAGAGACTTCTTGCCATGCGGCTAGGCTTTCTTCCTACTCAACTGTTCCCTTATCATCTCTGGGCTGGTCTCCTTTAAGGTGTCACAAGCGGGTTAACCATTGACACGTCAGGGGAAAAGTGCAAATCTATAGTAATATTCTTGCGTTTGTTAGCAACAGTTGTATTTCTGCGTCAGCCCTTTTTGTGTTGTCTGTAGACTGACATGTTTTTCTGTTTTCACAATTTTCTATCTAAAACGGTGACTAAAGCTATAGAACTGATAAATTGAGAGTTTAAAGAAAGAGGGGAAGGAGAATTCTGAATGTGGCTTAAAATGCCAGGGAGAAGGGAGCTGAAATGCCATTAGGAAGAATGCTTGGAAACATTGGGTAGAATACTTTAAAAATACATGCCTATTGCTGGCAGACTAAAACAATATTATGTTTTTAGTGTTTTATCTGAAAGCTTATATATAATAAATGTCATTGATGTGAATTTGAAAATATCACTGGCTTTGTAGCAAAACTGTTGGAGTGTGATGTTGGTTTTTTATTCA
The DNA here is from genome assembly GCF_000708025.1 of Charadrius vociferus. Lineage (NCBI taxonomy): Eukaryota > Metazoa > Chordata > Aves > Charadriiformes > Charadriidae > Charadrius > Charadrius vociferus. The sequence goes on from NW_009649308.1 coordinate 5,323,157, forward strand.
CCCACTAAAAAAAAGTAATTTTTGGATACAGTTTTTTAATTGCTGCATTTCCCTCAAAGGACCCACACTGAAGCTCTAATTTACTGTCTTCATAACTGTGGACAGTGCAAGGAGTTTAGACTTTCACTTTTTCTACAATGGCCTTATTAAATATGGATGTACTCTTGCCACATAAGGGAAAACTAAATCAGACCAAATTTGTTGCACTTTGCATAATTATGCATTGAGAACAATGTATAATTAATAAACTCATCGTAGATTCAGGCTATGGGGTGCTATTACCACTGAAATCTAAAGTGTTTTTTTAAGGTGAGTGTTTCCTGTGGGTTTTTTGCGAAAAAACCTACAAATAGATATGTCACCCTAATAAAAGAAATCACTGGAATGAGAGATTTATTCTGTAGAAGTAGGAAATAGTTTAAAACTCAAGTCAACCCAGACGATCCTCCTTACCCCATTTTTTTTTAGTTTCGATTTTTGACATTTTTTTCCATGAAGTTGCATAGCTATATTTAAATTAATACTGAATTAATACTCTATATGTCAGTTTTTAATTTGCAAAACAAAAAGTA
>NW_009649308.1:5323746-5387197 GCF_000708025.1 Charadrius vociferus
ACTGATGAAGAAGACAGGAATTTGTCAAAGCTTATGAAACTTAACAGTAGATCTCACATTTATACATAAAGGGAAAGGAATAAGACTGTATTGTTGATGTTTAGTTTTAAATAGGCTTGGGGTTTCTATTTTTAATATTAATCTCCTCTGCCTTCCATTGATTTGCTGTATTTTAGAAATAATGAACTAAATTTTGCTCGAGCAAACATGGTGAAAATATGCAAAGTAAAATAGTGGCACCACATCGGCTGTCCATCCTAGTTCTGCCTAGGTTGGTTTTTCTTCTCAGCCAGAGAAAAACCTGAGAAAATCAGTGCTTGGGACCAAAAAGACATCTGCCTGGCAGGTGTCGAGCATCAATTCTCCTCTTGGTTGACACTTTTTTTTTTGAAAAAACAAGTATCCCTGCTGTAAGAAGCCAGAATCCATCTTTCCATGCTCAGTCGTCCCTCCCACCCCATGCTTTTCCATGTCTATTCCTCTTCTCCAGATGTTTCCAATACCCTCTGTGCATTTTGACTAGGGTCAGTGAAAACCCAGCCTGGGATTCCCGCTGCAGGGTCTGAGCAGCAGTATCCTGGGAGCTGGTAACAAGGCTGGAGGATAGTCCTTGTCATCCTGTACATCCAGGAAAGTAAAATCAAAAGATGTTTATCTTTTCTTGTCATCGGGGAAATAGTTGATTGAATGCACCTTTTAATTACTAAGAATTTTAGCATCTTACACTAAGGTATAAAGTTGCTTAATTTAATTGCATTTAAAAATTAGAGGAATGATAGACAGAAGAGATGTAATTTCTTCTATTCAGGTGCTTCTTTGTTGTCATTGTTCTGCTGCATTTCCTACATGCAGCTGTGAAGATGTGATCTGTTGAAACATCATGGTCTGAGAGAACTGTAGGTCATATTTCTTCAGGCTGACGTTATAATGATCTTATTTATCCTTCCTCTTGCAACACCATAGCAACAAGCTATGTTGTCTTGTTTGGGAATCAATATGGGAATATATTCTGCCCAGCAACTGAATTTTGGAGCAGTCCTGGAAGGAGAAGGTTTAGGGGGAATCCGGATGCCCTCTGTAACTGCACTTGCTTTAGTAGCTATGGCTTCATGCTAGAGCTACTGCAGATTCATACTGAAGACTGTAAGTGGAACAATGAGAAGAAAAACAATATAGACAGAAGCGGAATCCAAATGGCAAAGCATCTAGGCAAAAAGTTTTATTTGGTGGGGTTTTTTTGAGTAGTTGCCAGTGGACTGTTCAGTGGTGGCATTTTAGTGGAGTTATGTTGGGACAATTACTTAAGCATTGACATGAATTTTCCCTTTGAACCGGAATTTACAAGATGTGTTAACAGGCATATGGCATATGTTTTTTCTTGCTAGATGAAACTGGTGACATTACTTTTAGAGAGGAAAAGTAGATTTCAATCATAAAGATATCATGTCTTTCTTCACAGATTATGATAGAAAGATGAAACTAAAATTGACCACTTCCCCCGCCTGCCCTGAGTGTCCTGATTTCCATGCAACACTGCTGCTGTCCTAGCTCAGCTCAATCGATGCCTTCAGGGCATGAGGGTAATGAATAAAATGGTCATTTTAGGTCTCCACATCAAGTGGGTTCAAAAGAAGTCAGTCGGACTAGAGAGCAGAAATTATTTTTGGCAGCTACAAACAGGGCAGAGATTCTGCTGAAATTCTGTTTAATCAACAATGTTCACCAGCTCCTCTGCTGGTTTCATCTGTACTGAATAGTTTTATGTAAACCTCCCCTCCAAAAGTAACTTCATGTTAATGCCTGATAACCAGCGGCTGCCTGGTAAAGCTAGTAAATTCCAGGTGCAAATAGGATTTCACTTCTGCTAACACAGGAGATAATACAAGGTTAGAAAGGAATGCACAGTAGTATTTTTCTCCCTTTTCTTGATTTCCTTAGACCAAGACTCAAAGCTTGCCTCTAGTTTCATTAAACTTCAGCTGCTGGATTTCAGTGTGGGAGAAAGTGAATGAAATTTCAAGGTCCTTGTGGGGCTGGATGGACCCAGTGTGGCCTCCTGCCTTAATAAGTAAGAAGGAACAAAATAAACCCAGAAAGATGCAGGATTAATAGCATTTCTAAATACATTCTTCTTTTATAGTAGGATATATTATATTCATTCCTGTCCCCCCAGGAACCTTCCCAGATCAGATAATTTTTATCCTTAAAATTCTATCTATCTCCCTGAATAGCGCTCGGAAGAAAATTGTAAGGCAGGGGAAACTTCGGGGAATTAGTGTAGTAATTCTCGTGACTCTACTAATAAGTAGACAGCCACTTTGTGTATTAGTTAAAGCTTCTGAGTAGTCTTCAATGTTGTAATATATTATAACTGGCTGAATATGAGCCAGCAGTGCGCCCAGGTGACCAAGAAGGCCAACAGCATCCTGACCTGTGTCAGGAATAGTGTGGCCAGCAGCGCTAGGGCAGTGATCATCCCACTGTACTCGGCACTGGTAAGACCCCACCTGGAATACAGTGTTCAGTTTTGTGCCACTCCCTACAAGAAAGACATTGAGGTGCTGGAGTGTGTTGAGAGAAGGGCAATGAAGCTGGTGAGGGGTCTGGAGAACAAGTCTTATGAGGAGTGACTGATGGAACTGGGGGCGTCTAGCCTGGAGGAAAGGAGGCAGAGGGGAGACCTTATCACTCTCTACAACTACCTGAAAGGGGGGTGTAGCGAGGTGGGGGTCGACCTCTTCTCGCTAGTAACAAGGGATAGGACAAGAGGAAATTGGCCTCAAGTTACAGCAGGGTGGGTTTAGAATGGATATTAGGAAGAAGTTCTTCACAGAAAGGGTTGTTAAGCATTGGAACAGGCTGCCCAGGGAAGTGCTGGAGTCACCATCCCTGGAGCTATTTAAAAGGACAGGCAGACATGGTGCTGAGGGACACGGTTTAGTGGTGGTTTCGGCAGTGTTGGGTTGATGGTTGGACTTGATGATCTTAAAGGTCCCTTCCAACCTAGACGATTCTATGATTCTAAAACAATATCAGCTTTTTCTTGTTTGCGCATGGAAGTCTTTCACCCATTATTGCAGCCTATTGTGAGACCTTCAGCATCAAGTTAAAAAAGAAAACAACCACAAAACCCCCAAACAAATATAAAAATAGTCACGTATTACTCAAAAGTAGGTGTGTTTATTAGTTCCCAGATTACCATTTGTTTGTATCAGCATCTATTGCTGTGGTGTCTGGAATTGTTAAATCCAGTGTTAGAAACTCCAGGTATTCCACAGTATGCAGAATTCGAAAGCAAACCTGAATGTGAATCATCTCACAAAAAGACTTTTGTGGTTTTTGTATTTTGGCTGAAGTTTGAGGAAAAAACTATTTTTAATATGATTTGCCTCCCTGCAGTATACCCTCTATGGCTAACGTATTTAAGTTGTTATTTTCCCCTTATTTAATATTCCCAGTCCCTGTGTAGTCCAGACTGTTGCTGGATAGGTAACAGCCCATTGGTGTTGTACCTGGTCCCTGCTCCTGGTCTCCAGCGCAGGCTTCTCACGGATTTATCAGCAAGTGCAGCAGAAGCTCTGGGCTGCTGCATCTACTGCCAAGAGTCCGCTATGGCCCTCATGAAATAACCTTGCATCTGATAAAACCATAGTGTGTGACTAAATGGCAGGTAGCATGCAGCCCTGACATTTACACTGCAGGATGGAGGATATTTTTTTCCCCTCTCTCTAACCAGACACCAGACCACATGTACTCTCTGAGGATCTGTTTAGGAGCAGCCAATGAATAATTACTGCCTTTCCTAAGCCAGCTAGTTCATCTCATCAACTTGGAGAGAGTATCGCTATTCTTATTTATTTTCCTTTCTTGTCTGGCTTGTTTTTTCTTGCTTCTTTATCCTGCAGGGTCTGTCATGACACCAGACCGACCGACCGGCCATCTTTGTGCTTGCCACGAGATTCACTTCAAGTCCAATGCTGCAGATACACCACATTTTTTAGGACTGATTTTTCACCTCCAGAACTGGAGGCCAGGTCCTCAAAAAGACAAACTCGGGTTTTTCTTTTTCCTTTGGATCAAGTATAGGCGCCAAAGTCTAACAGACTAATCCAGAAAATAGCACCTAATTGCTTGAGTGTTTCAACAACCCACCAGCTGCTGTTTGCCTGTGAGATGTGGCTTCGGACCCCAGTGTTGTGTTACTGTGCACATCTACAACCTGCCTTCCAGGAGTGGGCAAGCTCTGCTGTTTTCTCGAGGCTGCCCTGTGGGTGCAACGGTTCCCGTGGTGTAGGTGGGAGCGGAGCGTGACAGCTCTGGGAAGGGCACCCTAAGGCTGCAGCCCAACAGGGAGCTCACCTGCGAGAAGGAAGCCCTACTTCCAACGCCTGCTTCCCCAGTGCCATTCCCACAGCTTATTTAAAAACAGAACAGAACCTACTCCTCCCCCCAGATTTGGGTATTGATGGTACAACACCCAAGAAATGTCGTGTTGTGTATCTGGCATGAAAAGTAGTAGAAGGAAAGATGACTTTGAAATGAGATGTGAATGCCTGAGGGGGACAGCCCCTCTGCCTTTCTTGTCTTTTATAGGCCAGTGTTTTCTAAAGAGAGCCTTGTTTTAAATCATTTGCTATTACTAAATATCGTTATTTGTCTATTTCCTTTCCCTTCCACCAAATGTTGGATTTTGGAAAAACAGCTCTTTATATATGAAGCTTTTTTGTGTGTAATAACTAATATGGGGAAGTCATACAGAAAAGAAAGACAACAGGAAAAATATTATTTTTCTTGCCTCGTCTTCACCCTGCAGACAAGATTTAACATACGAAGTAGCTGGCAACATATATACTGTTTCCCATCTCAGTGGATTTTGCTAGGAATTTTTTTTTTCATTCTAATTCTTTTAACTTTATGCTTACCTGTCTTCTTCGGAGACAAACGTCTTGCTGCTTTTCTTTCACTTTGTTTCCTCATGCTGGCATATGTTGGAAGTATGACTATGAAATGAAAATACTGTTACACAACAGTGAATACTGCAATAGTTATATTAGGCTGTACTAACCAGCAGAAGATTTAGTATCTTCTCCACGCTTTAGGTCAATTAATTTATAAAATGAGAACATCTTGTGCAAATACCAAGATAAGTTGAAATTTGAGACTTAAGATCAGTTGCATCCCACGTTTAATTAGGCACATATAATAAATTACAAATAGTGATTATGGAAGAAAGGAGGGGGAGGAGAGGAAGGCCACATATTGGGAAGAAAGTTTTCTGCAAGCTACTTAGGAGTAAATGAGCCCTTTCTTTAATTATCTGCACTAGTCTTTGAAATGAGAGTATCTGACTACAGCTGTTCACAAAAACTAAATTAAAAACTGCGAAGAAAATCCAGTTGTATTCAGAAAGTGTTTGCCAAGACTTTGTGTTCTAAAATGGCAAAAACCGAAGTGAAATGTGGGTGGCAGAAATTCCCACGCTGGGCTTCCCCCTCTGACCTTTGAGAAGAGAGATGGGATTTTTATGATGATGATGGGCAAAACCCTGAGGTCTCTGACCTGGTAAGTCAGTTACTGAATTTGGGATACTAAAACATGAGAGAGACATTGCCATACGGAGAGATCGTGTCTGGATTTTCTGGTATTTGAGTGGTAATAGCCTCTCTTGGGCTATTAACTGTCTGATAATGTTTAATATAGTGGTGAAGTGCACAAGGTCATGAGTAGCATAGGAAGGGAGGGGAAAAGGCACTGAGAGAAAAGAAGATCAACTATTGTTGCTGCTTTTAATATAGCGTAAAATAATATGGCACTGAGGCAGAGTGGCTCTTCTGAAAATTCACTCTTGCTTGAAAATGTAGGGTTTTTTCAGTTCCTGGTGATAACAGGACTTTGGAAATACAGCATCCTCCCTTGAGGCAGTATTTAGCAGCATCTGACAGTGTTATACTGATTGATGGGGTAGTTTGAGAGATATTTAATTCCCACAGAAATTTATTGCTGCTGGAGAATGATAATAGGGACCTTGCACGGTAAAGAGGTTTATAAGAAATGGCTATTTGTCTTGTACTGCATTTGTAGCCTTTTGTTAAACCCTTAGCCTAACTCTTAGACTGAAGATTGTCAGTGATGTGGAATTTCTTAAATCTATGCTTTGATCCATGAAATATTTTTTCCCCTTCTGTCGTGTGTTGGATGAGTACAGTTAATGCCACTAGAAACAGGTAAAAGGATATTAGGAGAGGGTAGGGGCAGAGCAGGCAAAGATAGATGTTCTAGAGATTTTAAAGGTTATTACTAGTGTTAGGTGCTTAATGCCAATTACAAATTGAGAATAAAACATCCAGACAAGTTGGAAACTTGCTGTTACTGAACCTTAAGGATCATATGTTGCTTAAGGATTATGTGTTGCTGTATGAAATGGTTTTCTAGATAGTTGCTGACCATGGATAGGATTGCTGGGATGGTGACTTGAGGCAAAACTGCAAGTTATAGAGGCCTTAGCAACAAGCTTCCAGTACAATGGATGGGAGAAGTCATCTAAGGAAAAAAATATCAAGTGCTCCTCAGATGAGGGGAAAGCTATGGAAGCGAGCTGGAAATTGCCAAAGACAGTGAGATGGTCATATGTGTGCTTCTCAATCTCTGCTGGAAAAAAATATTGGTTGAGAGTTGAATCAGAGCTTTGAGAAGTCAGTGGACTTTGATAGTGGACATAGCTTCCTAAAGAAGCAGAGACAGGGTTAAATGTTTTCATTGCATGTACATTGAAATCCTTTTCACCGCTGTGAATGCACTTCTGTTTCTTTCTGTGATTTAGTAGATAACTAGCAGGATTGAGCACTGGGATTCTGTCAGAGAAATGAACTGAGCAGAAATGCACTTTTTGAATGTGCAGACAGTACTTACATCTGTTTGCACCTCTTGTTGAATCAGTTATCATTTTCAAAGGCAAAGTTGTGTCAGTGTATGAAAAATGATTTGGTTTTGCTTCAAATGGAGATAAATTAGTAGAAACCACCCCAGAGTGAACTGAAACCTTGGATGTAAGCTAAAGAAGATCTAAAGGATTGCATATTAATCAAATTGTGACACTTTGTTCCTGACTACTTGTGCCGCTGCCACTTGTCTGCGTGGAAAGTCACTTTAAGGGTATTCTTAACAGAGTACAACTGCCGTTCCTAATCCTTCCTAGAATCAAAGGTGTCATCAATTCTCATCTGATTTTGGAGGTTAATATAAACTTTTTTTTTTTCTCTCTTCCCTCTTTACCTTGATATGCAATTCATCGAATCATAGAATCATTTTGGTTGGAAGACACCTTTAAGATCGTCAAATCCAACTGTTAACCTAGCACTGCCAAGTTACCACTAAACCACGTCCCTCAGCACTACATCTACGCGTGTGGTGGAACATTTCCATATATTTCAAGCCTTTAATTTATTGTTGCAAAATGCAAAACTTAAATATCTGCTTTGCCAGCTTATGTTTTTCTGCCAGGTAACTCCCAACTTGCGTATCAAGATGCTGCTCTCTTAGTTTTCAGTCTCAGAGTCAGTTCAGTGGTGGTCTTTCTCAAATTAGCAAAAAATCATTAAACTCTACAAGAAGACAGTCTGTATGAGGGTAGGAAGAGCTATCATCCCTCTCTGTAGCTACTCTGAGCCTGTCCCCAAAGTTCTTCGAGATTGGTTTACTTTTGCTGTTCTTTCTTCTTTGCTCCTGTTCCTCATGCAGTAGCTCAGCATACTGTTATTTTTTTTCCCCCTCCTCTTACAGGAGGCATAAGTGTTAAAATGCTTATTAACATAAGATGAAGCTATGAATTTGAATACACCCACATTCAGACTGGAAGCTTGCCATCTGGGCCCAGCTCTGTGTAAAACCCAATCTCTGTTGCTGTTTTCAGACTATTTCGATTGAAGAAGCACTGGAAACATCAAGATACTTTGCTCCCAGAGGACTTTGGATGCATTTTGGAGAGCTCTATACGAGTTTTTTTACTTTACCTGTCTCTAATTTCTATAGCTGTCACTTCCTAGATCTTTAACGTAGATGTAACTGCATCAATACTGCTGTACAGAGGTTTTCATTTGCTATAATGTGATACATGCAGCATGCATAACATGGAGGTTCTACCAGAATAGGTTAAGTGGTTTTCATTTAATTAAATATGTAATGGTTTATTTGGCAAACTCACTGTTTTTCTTCACTCCTGGCAACTCCATTTCTATTTAATTTGCTGGGTTTGTGTTTTTTAGGAAAGGGCTGGAATAAAGAAAAATGCTGAATGATTACTGAGAGTGCTGCCTTAAAATGCAAAGAGAAATAAAGCGTGATAGAAAGGTGGTGCTGCTTAAAGATGCTGTGCTGGTGCTGGATGGAATATTTTAAGATTTGTTTTCATCTAACATGAGTTAGGTTGAAGGCTGGATTCACGAGATAAAATGACATCGAGAGCTAGGTTATGCTGTTCCTATGAGTCTTGCATGCAAATCACGATGCAGACTTCACCATATGAATGATAGCAAAGTTCTTGTAAATGCAAATTCTTTATAAGCAAAAGTTAGCGAAGATTTGCACTTAACTGGATGATGGGAAGCAAGGTTTGCAGAAGATTAGCAGCAAGCAATACAACTTCATAGTAAGGAGGAAACCAAATATTGTTGTGTTACGATCTTATGTGCTCACTGAATTTATTTATAGGTCTCTGTAATCATTCTTCATCTAATCACTGCAGAAAAAATGTAACCCGAAACAAGGTAGAGAAGGAAGAGTGCTCAGAACTTAAAGGCTGGATGCGTTGGAGGGGAACCTGCATCTATGGTAGTAAGTAAAGCAGTTGTAATGGTGAATGAAACATGAGGGCCGTTCTCTAGCACTAAGATCAAGTGGCATAGAGCAGGACACATTCTCTCTGCCTTCTTCCCTGTCCCCAGTAGAGTGGCCTCATCTATACTGTTTATTAGGAAGTATCATCTGGCTGTGCTTGACTGGGTGGGCTGAAGTGCTCCAGGGAGGATGCCAGCAGCCTTGGTGGTGCTCAAGCCTGGTTAGTCACTGCTGTGGACCTGGTGAAGTCATCTTGTTTCTCTGCCTCTGAATTCCCTGCATTCAAATAGCGTTGTCCCTCTTTTTTTGTTTTTGTCCCTTGTACACTTCTTTAGGCATGGCCTGTGCATGGTTTTTCTTGTCTAGTTATCCGTGCTCTTCATAAGCATAGCTTTCAGTTGATACACTTTAATGAAATTGATTACTTTTTATGAAAGTAATGACTGATACAGTCATAGGTTATTGCTAAAGGCGCATTGCATTGGAAGAACTGGGCTCCATCTCTCTAATAACCTCAACGTAAGGATGGGGTGGCTGACACTGGGCACCCTGAAGCAGCCTCCTCCTAGGCTGAACAGGCCTGGCTGCCGCAGCCTCTCCTCACAGGGCAAGGGCTGCAGAATCGCGTCATCTACAAGTAATTTAGCACCAGGTTTCCTACAACCATTCAGTTTGGAAAGGGTGAGATGTGGCGTGATCTTTTTTCTTTTTCCACGCTCCAGTCTGGCCAATGCCTATGGTCTGACCCATCCTTCAGCTTGTGTGGGGATGCTGGTGGAGAAACAGTGATTTGGAAGATAATGAAAGGAGCACGAGCACATTTTTCATATGCTGGTGGCAATTAGAAGCAAATATGCAGGCTTTCCAGCAAGACTGCTTAATGATAAGACTAACAAGCAGAACGGTGTTGCAGGACATTTGGGATTCATTAGCGTTCAGAACTTGTAGGTGTGCCACCTTTCCATATGACGCTTGGTTTCCTAGTCATGCATACCCCCCCCCCCCGATTTTTTTATAGTAAGAAAGGGCAGTGTCAACAATACAACAAGATCCCTGTCTGCGCAGTTGCAAAATCCAGTAAGAAAAAATCTGAATACAAGATTACACTGAATGTTTTTGCTCACACTGCTAGACAAACCCCTATGGTGAGATGGAGTTAAGGCTGACATGCTTGTAATCATTTAAGAGCAAAAAAAAAATAATCATAACACAGGGTATTAGTTATACCCCAAACAAGTACTATGTGTCAGAAAATTAATAATTTACTGATAAAAGGAAATCTTAATACTTCAAAATGTGGAAATACAATATTAGGCACCCAAGTAACATTGACAGTAACAAGTCTGCTCAGTAACAAAAAGAAAAATAATTAGTATTTATGGTATCAAGTTAGATTTAAAAAAAAAAAAGATGACCTTTTTATATCCCTTCTCTTCTCGCCTTGGAATAAGTGCTTGATTTACAGAAAGCTGCTGCATTCATGAGCAGTGAGCATGGTTCACTTTAAATTATGTGTAGATATGTTTGAGTTAGTGCTCAGTGTGTGTGTTATGCATATTTGTACTGTTTTCTTTCATTTGTACGTGACTGTTTTGTGCAATAAGCCTCAGTAAGAAATGATGTTGATGACTTATTTATGGGTAATATCAAAATACAATGGATTAATGGGGGACTAAGTGGATCAGGCAATTGGTGCAGCTACATCAGTGCCTGGGAATGTTATGGAACAAATCATACTGAGTGTCATTACTCAGTGCACACAGGACAACCAGGTGATCAGGCACAGGCAGCATGCGTTCATGAAAGGCAGGGCCTGCCTGACTAACCTGATCTTCTTTGACCAGGTGACGCGCTTAGTGGATGAGGGAAAAGCTGTGCATGTTTACCTGGACTTCAGTAAAGCCTTTGACACGGTTTCGCACAGCATTCTCCTGAAGAAGCTGACTGCTCATGGCTTGGATGGGGGTACTCTTCACTGGGTAAAAGCCTGGCTGGATGGCTGTGCCCGGAGAGTGGTGGTGAACGGAGTTAAATCCAGTTGGTGGCTGGTCACAAGTGGTGTTCCCCAGGGCTCGGTACTGGGGCCAGTTTTCTTTAATATTTTTATCCAATGACCTAGATGAGGGGATCGAGTGCACCCTCAGTAAGTTCTCAGACGACACTAAGTTAGGTGGGAGTGTTGATCTGCTTGAGGGTAGGAAGGCTCTACAGGGAGATCTGGACAGGTTGGATTGATGGGCTGAGGCCAATGGTATCAAGTTCAACAAGGCCAAGTGCCGGGTCCTGCAGCTAGGGCATAACAACGCCATGCAGCGCTATAGGCTTGGGGAGGAATGGCTGGAAAGCTGCCTGGTGGAGAAAGACCTGGAGTTCTCGGTTGAGAGCCAACTGAATATGAGCCAGCAGTGTGCCCAGGTGGCCAAGAAGGCCAATGGCATCCTGGCCTGAATCAGAAATAGTGTGGCCAGCAGCACTAGGGCAGTGATCATCCCACTGTACTTGGCACTGGTAAGACCCCACCTGGAATACTGTGTTCAGTTTTGGGCCTCTCCCTACAAGAAAGACATTGAGGTTCTGGAGCATGTCCAGAGAAGGGCAATGAAGCTGGTGAGGAGTATGGAGAACAAGTCCTATGAGGAGCGTTTGAGGAAGCTGGGGTGGTTTAGCCTGGAGAAAAGGAGGCTGAGGGGAAACCTTATCACTCTCTACAACTACCTGAAAGGAGGTTATAGCGAGGTGGGGGTCGACCTCTTCTCGCTAGTAACGAGGGATAGGACAAGAGGAAATTGGCCTCAAGTTACGCCAGGGTGGGTTTAGAATGGATATTAGGAAGAAGTTCTTCACAGAAAGGGTTGTTAAGCATTGGAACAGGCTGCCCAGGGAAGTGGTGGAGTCACCATCCGTGGAGCTATTTAAAAGGACAGGCAGACATGGTGCTGAGGGACACGGTTTAGTGGTGGTTTCGGCAGTGTTGGGTTGATGGTTGGACTTGATGATCTTAAAGGTCCCTTCCAACCTAGACAATTCTATGATCAAAACATTTCATAGACAGATTTGCTAGTATACTGAATGCCAAAAAGTCTTCTAGTACCCAATTCCTCAGGTAATAAGCAACATTGGATCCTTTCGCAGGCAGTCACAATTGGCAAGAGCAGCCAGTCAACAGTGACACACCTACTATGTCAGTGCTAGGGTAGATGATTGCAACCTCATGTGTTCCACCAGGTTGCAGGATTTGATCAACTTTTCTTAAGCAAAGGACTAGCTAACTTTTCTGAGGATAAGCGCAAACACACCCAGGACTGGTTTGTGCAATGCTGCCATGGAGAATTTGCATTCTGAATACCACAAAAAATAGTTCTTACGTATGTTAATTTTTTGTGTTTAACCTTTCCTCCCCTGTCACCCCGTTTTGCGTGCTTGTTTACGAGCACAGGGAGGCATAGGTGCTTTCTGTTAATGTTTGCAAAGGTTTCTTGTGTCATACAGCTTCTCAGGTGTGTCCTGGACTGGGTAACTTTGAGGTCCCTTCCAGTCCTACATAATTCTGTACTCAGAAATGATATGTATGATACTTTAATTAATTTTGTTATGGAAGGTTAGAAATATTTCTGTTGTTCGTTTGGGATATATAAAGGCCAACGCATGCTAAATTTCTCTAAATTAATTAATCTGGAGTAATTAAACTGAATTTAACTAATGTTTTTACTTGTACAGTCTCACAGCAAGAAAGTACTGGCCTCCCAACATGTGTGCTATACTTCTCATTACCCAAAAAAGTTCAGATCACTGTTAAAATAGGAAGGAAGGAACATAATGCACAGTTTCCTTGAGTTGTGTGGTTTTTGTGTGGGGTATGAGAAATATCAGCTTATTTGTAATTTTTTTCAGGACAAGAAGTTGCTTTAGATCTAGAAAACTTATTTGGCTTTCCCAGCACAGAGCTATGCTGCTGCACAATTCCATACCCACTGCCCCCCCCCCCCAACCCAACATGTGATGCTGAAAAATAAACACGTTTTGTATCTTGGCAGTGATTGTGAACTGCTTCAATTTATTAAGTCCCCCGAGGCCTGTGTTTAAACAAAAGTGGACAGAAATGGCAGGTGAGCATTTCCCTAAACTGAGAAATAATTGCCTAATTTGTGGCAGGGGAATGGTGACTACCTGACAGTTATAATTTTGCAGAGAATGAGACTTTCTAGTATTTATTATTTGCATTATTCAAGAGGACAGGAGAAAGAAATTACCCTCATCTCTCATCTTCCCTTCTCCCCTACACTTGGAAGCCATCGGGAAGCGGACCCGGTGCTGCTGCCTCCATTGCAAACTGCCACCACCTGGAGGCACAGACCAGAAGAGAGCACCTAACTGTTTCTGTCCTGCTTCTTGGCCTCTGCTTTGGTTTCTAAAGTGTTGACTGATACCATTTTGCAGACAGAAGAGTAAATAGGAGCTTAAGTATATTTCCTTAAGAAAAATTTGGAAGAATCTTCTCTTTGCCCTGGCTATCATTGAGGCAAGTGCAGAAGTTTGCACTTAAACCTATCGAGCTTCAGTGAGATGTAAACACTTAGGAAGTCACTGGACTGTCATATGTTTTGAGACCTGTGACAGTACTGCGAAGTCCTGCATCAGGCACCAAGAGAATAGTAACGTTGACTTAGGTTTTAAGGCAATGATAATTTTTTTTAGATTGTTTTCCAGTCTTGCACGGCTTTGTGGTTAATTTCTTTCTCTAAAGCACAAAAGCTGAAAGGATTCTTAAAATGAACTGTGAAACTCAAGAATTTCTCAGGAGCTTGAGCTTGAAGAAAAACATCAGAGACCACAAGTTAGCAGCACTGTACGATATGTAAGCATCTCATCATGCAGCACCAAAACAACTAATTGTCTTTGGCCACGGAATAATATAACTCTATCTGAAATCCAAAGTGAGGTCTAAGTGAGCTAGACTATCCAAAACCTAAAAATAAAAAAGTAACAACCTCCCCCCTGATTTAGCAGTCAAAGGAAGCTTCTAGCTTCCCCACCCTCCGGCTTCTTGTAGGATACGTCACTCAAAATTAAAATTACAGATATATGTGAAGGAAAAGCCTCTAAAGATAAACTAACTCATTTTAATATTTTCTATATTTAATATATGAATGGTTTGTTACATAAAAGCAGTTAAAGGATACTCTCTTAATCTGTGACATGGAGAAAGAGACGACAATCGGTGCATTCCGGGAAGCAGAAAATTTTTAATTAAAAATGCCAGGCTAATTTGTTTCACTCTGAGCTGTTGCTATTGTGCTACTGGGCTGTTTTGCACTCTTGTCGGCTGTTTGTCTGAATATAAATAACTGTAATTTTCACACTTGTCTCTTCCTACAGTTTGTAAAAACAGTCGGTTATAACATCAAATTAGTTTCATATTTGCTGAGCAGGTTTTAATACAAAAAGTTCTCAACAGAAAATTATTTTATCTTTTATAAAATAAAATAAATGGACTTAGCAGCACACAGAAGTCCTGTTTTCAAGCATGCTGTAGTTATTTGTCAGGGAGCTTTAGTAAAGCTCTCTTCTTAAGCTCACTTCTCCCAGGCAAAGCCCCTCTTACGCTGTCAGTGCTGCGTGGGCAGGTGACCCTCCATGCTGGCAGTGCAGGTACGTTAGCGGCAGCAAATGAAGGGAAGGTTGCTGGCATGGGTGAGTTTCCCTCTGAAAACACTCTCCCACCTTGGATTCTGATTGCTGTCAGAGACGAGAGGCGAGACCAAGGATGCAGCTCTTCATATATCAGCAAGTTTCTTTGCGTATTCAAGGAGAGCTGCATGGTGTTGCTAAGCTGTTTTGCAAAACCTTGCTTTGGACACCTTTTCAATGGCTGAAGGGAGTGTAGAGCTGTAAGAACACATATATTGGGCCAAGACCAAGGCGCTGTCTGGTGTAGTATCCCGCCTTAACCTGTGCTTGCAAGTGACTGCTTACAGCGGAGTATGACAGCAGAGGGAAGAGGTGTCCTGTTGCGTGTTGGGCTGCCAGCCTCCAGCAGTTTGTGGCTTCTGGACGCCCCAAGACAGTGGGTGGGGGTGTGTGCGTTATGTAGGATTTGCATCTAAGCTGAGATATTGTATGAGTCTGACTTCTGCAGCCCGCTATGCTTTTCTTTTTCCTGCACAACACTTTCCAGATGATGACTTCCAATACCTGAGAAATCTGCAAAGTTTTGATTAGGCGTTCTTCAAACCTTTCTCCTACCTCCAAGGGAAGAAGAGTCTTGGGAGTGCTTTGCTCCTTGGTCCTGTTTCAAGGGCAGGTTCTTCCTGCAGGTGGGGGGCGAACGGACTTAGTGTGTGCAGCCCCCTGGCCTGGGCCAGCACGAGTGCTGTGAAAGCCTTGTGTGGATGTAGGGACCTCTTTACTGCTTTCTTGGGCTCCTCTTAGAAATGTTTGGTCAGGCTGGCTATCCTCAGTGCTTGCTTTCCCCATTGGATACTGGAAGAATATAGGACTAGGCACAGTGTAATTCTTTATCTGGTGATAGTGGAAAAACTTTATTGAGGTTTCTGTACACCAGTGTTACACGGGCTTCTGGATTCATTAATCAGCTGACCGAAACAGCAAGATGTCTCTTCAAGCAGGCTGATTTCAGAAGGTTTTAAATTACTGCTATTTTGGGAGCTACAGCTGCTTTTTGTACTCATGTGAGAGACTGGTAATTGGACTCCCATGTGAAGGTTTTCAGGCATGTAGTAAGGAAGAGCAGGTACTTTTGTATCAGATGTCTGGAAATTTTCAGAGTAACGGATCAAACTTTTCAAAGTTGAAAGAATTTTATTTGGAGCGTGAGTACAGTGACTGAAAAACCTGTAACAATAGCTTACATCATCTCTTTCTTCCTCCGAATAGGACACAATTTAAAAAAAAAAAAAAAGTTGGGTTTGCATTTGTCCCAATTATTTGTCGAATTGAGTGGAAGCATGCACGTGAAAAGCAGCAGCAATGTGACCCTTTCATTACTGATTGTAAAAATATCTGGGAAAACTATCTGACTAGAGAGCAGCAGTGTCTGAATGTTATAAAACCCCTTGGAAAGGTATGGCTTGGCTCTCACCTTCCAGCAAATTGGCACCTATGTCAGTGTGCTGTCGGGTAATACAGGCTGTCCATGGGAATCAGCTGAAAGTGGAAAAAAACAAAAAAAAACCAGAAAAGTAGTAGCCTTTGTTAGTCCTTTAGCTGTTATATGCGGGATCCTGGAGCTCCTTGGAAGGGACGAAGTCCTCCTGCCATCAGCAGGAGCTGTGTTGGCCTTAGCTGAAAACGAGCATTTTTCCTCTGTACAAACTGGTACTTTCATTTATAGCCCTGGGTTGCGTTGCAATCTTGTGCTCTCAGGAGAGCTGCTGGAATTGCAGGTGTGCAAGTTAATTGGGCAGTAGCTGGGTAGGGGGAGAATAACAGGTTTTCTTGCATACGGCTGATTTTAACTCACTTATAAGGCCTAAAGTGGAAGGCTGTTGACTGCTGCTGGTTTTGTTACTCACTGTATTTGCAGGATTTCTAATATCTGTAGGTATTGGTTGTACCTGAGAAGCTTGGTCATGAGAGAACTGAGCAGTCTGGTCCTTGTCCACAGTGATTTTGGTGACACTATCTAATCCTAAGGAAATAAGGGGGTTTACTTTAAAAGGAAAAAAAAAAGGGGGTGGGGGGATTTTATTTATAGTCTCTTAAAACTTTGATAATCTGCACAGGTTTTCTTTATCTGATGTGAATGTCAAAAATACGATTTGCCATAACATAGTAAAATTGCTGTTCTCTAATATCCACTTCATTGCCATCCTTCTTGTGCTACAAGTTACAGGCAAAATGTTTTGGTCATCCTTTATTCTGAAATCTTGTTGTTTCTATTTATTTTCATCCTGCACTACAATTCTTTTTACATTACTTGGTTTTCAACTGTCCTGCCTATTGTCTGTGTTTGCATGAAAATGTCCAGTTTTCTGATTATTCCTAGAATCTTAGTTCAATTCCCCTCCCGCTTTCCACCAAATCCTACCCATCTCGTGACACTGGCATGTTTGTTCCTGTAGAGCTTGTGCTATAGTTACTCTCTGAGTCCTTTCAAATCCTGCCCAGTGCTCTGGTCTCCTGGGTTCAGAGATCTGGCATTTTTTTGGTAACTGTTCTGAAAGTGTCCCTTCACTAGGGCTAGCTTGAGCTATTTTTCTCTGCCTGTCTGTGTTGTAAACGGATCCCTATAGAGCCAAGCTAATGTATCTGTGCAGTAATAACACAATACCCCCATGCTCTTGCACAGAGCTTTTCATCAGTAGAGCTCAAAGCCCATCTCGAGGGAGGTCAGGTGTATTGGCTTGGCTTTATAGACACCATGCTGAAATGAATGGACTAGCTCAAGGTCACCCAACAGGCCAGCAGCAGATGTAGGAGCAGAACCTGCACCTCCTGTGCAGGCGGTCTGTCTCTTCTGGGGTCTGTCTGTCACGTCATACTGCTGCAACTTCTGTTTAACACAAATTAGAAGCAGCTCCATAACCGTTGATGTCTGGCTGGATCTTCAACATCCTTTTTTGCAGCAAAGTCATGGATTGGCACTGCTAAAAGAGAGTAACAGGCACATTTGTATAACTACTTTTTGGAGATGTATTGTGTGTCAAACCAGGACGCGTTGCAAAGCTGATGTTGCTGTCTGTAAAGTAGAAATGTGTTAACTTGGAGAAATGGGATGAGATCCCCAAGAGCATGAATGGCATTAATATCTGTGGCTAATGCTGTGTTACCTGTGAGATCCCAGAAGAATTAATTCCAGTTGTAGCTATGGCTCACGTCATGATGGAATGGGATGCTCATGCTTAGTTTGCTGCAGGTCCCTCTCAAGGCACGAAGTCCCGTGTAAGGGGCAAAGCATGGTGCAGCCCAGGGCTGCTGTGCTATACTGGCATGGTTCAGGGAGCCTCTGGGCTCCAGGAGACGTGCCTTCCTTCGCATTTCCAGCCCCAGCATGTCACTATTACAGCAGAGACAGGGTCAGGCCCCGGGAAGCCACGCTGATGGTGGCTGCTGCAGCTCCTGCAGCGTGTACGGCTCTGCCTGCCCTTGCTGTGTGGCAGAGCGTGTGGAGAGATAAAAGGGGAGCGCAGGGGCAGCAAGTGTTGCTGTCACCAATTCTCCTTTACACCAGTGAAGTGAGATTAAAAAGGTGGGTTAATCGAAAGGTATTGGGAAATCTCGCATCCTGCAAGGAATTTAGGAAGGTTCCAATGATGAGGGATAATGGTGTGAAATCATGTTGTTACAGCTTAACTACACGTGTTGAGGTGCCCCTGTGCTTTTGTGAATTGTAAAACTTTACAAAGCTTCTGCTCACGATAAGAGTGTTTGCTTTCCTTATTTGTGTGTCTCGTGTTCTTCTGTCATACCCATCCCATGAGCCCACTGCCGCTCTCCCCGAGCTGTGCGCAGCGAGCACTCTGCGTTATTCCTCGGTACTGACAGAGTTATTGTTGCTGAGGGAAAAAAATGAAATGCGTGTTTACTGGATGAAGAATAAGCAAAGATACTAGTATTTAGTAAAATGCATTTGCAATCCATCTTGGAAATAACCATTCAGAAATTATTGTGAATTTCAGGTCATTTATAGGAATGGATGCTTTGTAGTATGACTTTTCAGTGGCAGAGTATATAAAATTTCACAACCTGTTCTTATTTAGTTGTAAGTCACATTTACTTCAAAGCTTCCTGGATATTGACTGAATCGCCTCCTCACTAATACAGTGACATCTCTTTATAAATCAGAAGGTTTATGGCCTTGACTCATGCTCTTTTTATTTTCCATCCATCTAAACAACCCACAACTATTACTAGATAAGTATCTGAATGTTCTTCCTGTCAAATGTGTGCTATTGCAAAATATTGTTCAACAGAACAGGTTTTCCAATGCCTTCCAATTTTTGGTATAAATATATAACCTTAGGAAGTACTACAAATGTTCTTCCTCCTCCCTTGCTCTTCCTCTACCCACGTATAAACTACATTCAATTCACTTTTGAGCATGGATGGTAAATTAACGTAATGCAGAAATGCAGTGTTAATTGGGATGTGTTTATGGCATTTGGAACCCAGTACCTGCAAAATGCCTTTGAGTCTGGCCCAGTGCGCTGACAATATGATGACTGTACACAGCAGTTGAGATAGGAATGTGGGGTACTTCTGTGGAAATCTTGAACCTTTGGTTTGTTCTGTCTGTGGTAGAGGCCATGGTACACCCAGCCTGTCCTCAATACCAGCTGTATATATAAGTTAGTGGCTTGTTAGCTCAGTACCACTTATGTCCTTGGTGGACTAGAGATCCGGAAGTTTCATGTTGAGAAGTGCTCGTTCTTTGATTTCATTAAAATGAAAAGAAATAATATCCTGGAAACTTTTTTGTTGTCTTAGCTTTTGTTAAAACTTGTTACAAACCCTGAATTTTGTGTTTAATTTAACTTGGCAGTATGTGTCTAACTTGTCCCCTTTCCATAGCTGTCAAAAAGCCCTTTATTTATTAGCGCCTACAATGTAGCTGTTTCTGCACTTTGGATTTAAAACATGATCTTTAAAAGCGGCAACCAATATAACACTGGGTGTCAGCAGCACATCCATCATGTCAGAGCACTGTTTAGGAAGACAAAAACGATGAGATGTTATTCTAGCAATATTTACATGTCTCCTTTCTCATACTTCATTTCTATGAAATCCATTACTCTAATGTCTGTCGAGAGGTCTGCTTTGTGCAGGTGGAAACGGGTGCTGCGTTCAAATTACATCGTAGTGCCAAGCACCTCAAGCACGTTGCTTTTCTGCAAAAGGAAATTTGGGAGGTTTTATCTTGACAAGTCCATGGGTTTTTTTGGGTACTAAAAAGTGTGAAAGCATTTAAAAGTCAAACAGAAGTCCTTAAACAACATGAAATCCTTTCCCAAATCTGTTTCCACTTAAATCTTTGATCAGGACTTTGTATTTTTCTGATGTACCTCATCAGTTTATTAATGATCTCTGTGAATCTTTTTTTTCCTCCCTGTGTAACACCTAAGCCTGGGGTAGGATTTCTCCCCTTTACTGTGAATGTGAACTTTTTATTCAGAGGAGCCATCTGATAAGTCATTCTTTCATTCTTCCAGTGGAAATCAATGCCGTGTTGTCTTTTTCTGGCATATTTCCTTCTCCCAGGATCTGGGATAAAAAGGATGATAATGTTCTTTTTCTGTCACAGATCTGTAGTTCTCCAAGGGAAGTTGGAGATGGATGAATTACAGGTAATGATTTTGTTTACTAGTGCTGTAATGCAGCAATAGCTGCATTTACTGAAGCTCTTTTAAAAACTCTGATGGCTATATTTTTTTTTTCCCATCAAAGCCCAAACCCAAATCCCATCAAAGTCAGTGGGAAACTACTGACTTCTTCAGGCTTGCATTAGAGCTACAGGCACTGCAGAATGCTTCAAGGAAGAGCTTATATCTAAACACCTTTCTTCAGAGCATCTTTAATATTTTTTCTCTGTTAGTAGAGAAACAGCATTATGGATATCCTCATATTCCTTGGAAAGGCTTATTTCTTTAGATGGGAGCTGCACTCACAAACAAACGTGGCGCAGTTCAGTGTCACCGCACAACTCGTGCCCAGTGGAGGCCTTGGGTGGAAGCAGGGAGAAGTGTTGATGGCACAGTGCTCTCTCTTCAGACACTTTTTGCATTTGCAGCAAGCTGGACCCGAGTGCTTGGATGCTAGGAAGGGTTAAGTGGTTTCTGCTGCAGTTGCTATGACTTTACTGTGAACAGAGCAGCCTGCACGGTGCAGTTGCAAAGCTTCGCAGGGACATCCTGGCCCAAACACCCATCTTTCCCTCTATGTGTAGGTGTTTCCCTGTCTGGCACCAGCCCCTAAACTATGATTCTGCCTCTCAGGTTGTGCCTTATGGCTCTCAGATGAATGTGTGAAGTTTAAGAAGTGCACCCGCTCATTTTTGCGTGTTGTGGATAATTTGGGAGCTGGTTACTGAAAACTGGTTCCTGTACCTTGGTTTGACGGATCGGCAGATGGCCTGGGACACACTAACAGGTGCCAGGTTATACAGAGATGTTTTTTGCAAAACCAAAATTCGTCTAGTAGGACAAAGGTTAAAAAAAGTGTAAAAATAATAAGGTGTGTTATTAAATGTGGCAAACAGGAAGGTGTCTCCTTTGCCCTCTCTGCTTCTCATCTTACCAACTGCCTCTAGTTTGCAAGCGCTGGGATCCCCTGTGGTGTTCTCCAGAGAAGGATGGCCCTGTTGGTAAAGGAGGTTGCTGGGACTGCTCTAACCCACCTCTCTCCTCCCTCCTCCCTTTCTCTTTATCCACACCTTGTGCCTGTGACTGTGTGCAACACGACTTTCCGATACTGTCAGTCCTTACTCCTCTGCTCTTCAAAATTACCTGATTGCTTTTAATTTGTGTTTACATTCATTGAAATGTTCTTGGCTTTTGGCCTGTAGCTGTTCTGTATGTCTTCCTCAATATTACAATAGAGTAGTTTGTCTTCACATATTAAATGCTAAGAGAAATATGGTGTCAATGCTGGTAAAGATGTCTAAAGTATAGTTTGCTATGATGTGCACTCTACAAAAAACCTGATATCAGGATAGGGCTGCCAACATACTTTGGCAAACCCTTTAGAGTTAAACTTCTCATTGAATGTCTGTGTGTGTTTTGTTAATGACCAGCTTCCAAGGACGGTCAGAAGCATAAACAAAGTCTTACAAGGATTTGCTTTGGAAAATCTGGGATTTACAGCTATACCTACAATAAATAACATGGGGAGAGGAGGAGGAAATCTAACTTCAACAAATATCCTTTAAGCAAATGAACTCTGTATTATTCAATGGCAGATGAAGTACTCTTCCCAGACATGAGGAAAAAGACTGTTGTAAATATCTCACCCTTTTTAAAAGGGAAATTACAACTGTTTTCTCAGCATTCTTTTTTTTTCTTTTTTTTTTTTTTCTTGATAATAACACCCACAGTACAGGGAGACTAACTGGACATTAACTGTGTCTGTTCTCCTTTCTGCACTCTGCTGAAGTTTTGAATGGTTGAGACTGAAACTTGTTACTGTGTCACTACGAAAAGATGAGGTTGGTAGGGTACCAGGCTCTCCCTCAGCAGTTAATGACAAATGAGAATGCCAGGCTGGGAACTGTTTAATAGTGACCTTTGTAGATATCTAATATTTCTTGTACTTTCTGTATTTCTTATTTTTGCCAAAACACAAGCTGTGTGGTAGGTAGCAGAACATGATTCCATGCATTTATACATACATAATAATGATGTACATACATATATAATCTGATTTTTTTTATAGATATTGAAGCTGTCTGGTTAGCAATGGAAACTCTGAAGTGAAACTCAGCTTAGTAATATCTATCCACATTAATATATCCATGGAAACAATTATACACTGTCACAACAGCAATATAGATGGCTTAGCAGTTTTGTTTGAGCTTTTCAATTTGTGGGAAAATTAAAGATCATGCCACTGATGTTCTTTCAGCACTTTTGAAAGCACCCTTTATCTAAAAACTGGGTAGTTGCTGCTCTGAAACATGCTTGCTTTCCTATACATTTTTGCTCTTAAAGTATGTGCTTTGAGAGGATAGATTTTGAGTATTTGTATCTTGAAACAGTATGTAAGAACATATAATTTCTTTTAATGTTACCTTGTTTATTCAGTTTTTCATCCAAATACAAGTGCCTGGAATGCAGGTGGTTTCCTTAATTGCAGGCTTCCGCAATACAGAGATGGAACTTCAGTTTTAATTACCTTTCTAGTAGCATATGATGATTTTTGGTTGGCTAATCTCAGCCACCTCGTCTGTCATGGAGTCTAACATTAGCATTTTGTTCTTTAAGGGTAACTTGTCTAATGTGCCTGTACATAACAGGGAAACTTCATTTTTTCGGTAGCTGGTATTTATCTAGCTGACTTTTGTTGAATACATTATAACTATTGCTTTTTGAATCTGGCCCCATATCTTGGTGGATCTGGACCTTGAGACTGTAGGTTGGGGCAGTGGAAACCCTGGGGTATGTGGGCGGGTGGAAGAAGTGAGGGAGAACTTTAAGAATTAGCTTTTAAAGGTAAACTGCTTTCAAGGAGAATTTCATTAAAGTATTTATTTTTTAACACCAGTGCCTGGAAAACCATTTGTTTTGATCTGTGGACCTTATTTAGATTAACAGTTACCCTAAAACCATAATAACCATTCTAAAAATATTTGTGATCATTCCCATCCTAAGAGTTTTCAAGTAATTGGATTTGTCTGGGCTGCTGTTAGTAAAGCGCTCACCTACAAACACCTGGGACCAGGAGCTCTTAATTGGGCCTCAGCTGGCGTGGTGGAGCCCCGCTTCCCTGTGGCTGCGGGAGGGCACAGACGTTTGCAGACGGATTAGCTGCCGCTGTTCCAGTTAATGATTTTTCTCTTTCCAGCTATTTCCCTGCGTCTGTAGTGCTGTAAAAGAACTGCACAAGAAGGAGGAAAAAAAAAAAAAAAAAGATGTAGTCATGTTTTTGCAAGGGGAGAGCCTGGGTTTTTGCACATCCAGTGTTTCTTACCAACCTGCCTGTTTGCACGTTGAGAATATGGATCCCAAAAGTTTTGGTGCTGGGAAGCCTTTCTTGAGGTGGGTTGTAAATCTCTAAAGGGAGATCATGATAGAATTGCTGATGCAACCTGATTATATCAGTGTGAATGGAACTGCCAAAATACAATTAAAGAAACTGCTTATATTCTCTGTCTTCCAGGCAGGATACAATTGTTCATGTCGCTACCACACTTTTTATTTTCTTGGTGACAATTGATTTAATATACTGTTTGGAAAATGTATGTGCTTATTCTCTCTGTGCTGATTTATGACAAGATAAGGAAGTGCCAAATTTTTCAGCAATAAAACGGATCCTGTGCAGTGTGCTATATATGGTCTGCATTTCATCCTCTGGTCCCTAAATACTAGTGGATAGATTGAGAGAGTTACTGTTGGCTGCCATTTACTACAGATGCATTTATTATAGGTGATGTGTGGCACTACTTCAGCTGATTTCGCTGTTGCGCCCGGAGCATGGGAAGGCAGAAAAGCTCATTGCAGGTCTGCGCTGTGTTTTGCGAAGGCTCTGACAGTCAGTGAGCATGAGTGCTGGCTTCGCTGGGAAAGGAGGTGGCCTGTGCACATGCGGGGATCTTGGTGTGGACTTCACATAGCTCTTCCACCTCTGCCTCATGTCTGCTCAAGGGATAATATCTCCTTGCTGCTCCCTTGGCACATTAATGTAGGGAGGGCCTAATCCAGAACTGATTGCAGCCAGTGGGGAGGGGAGTGCCGGTTTGGGGAGATTGTACTGGTGCGTTTCAGTGCTTGTCAGGTAGGTCTGGAAAGCGTCAGGGGAAATGGGTGATCTAAAACAGCAATCAAAAACTTTGCTGTATTGCCATCAGTATTATTTTTGCCTCCTATTTATACTTTTAAAGGTCATTTTTCTGAAAGGAGGTTTGTTCTCATTAACTAGTAACCATCAGAATATGGATTTTCCATGAAGACAAGTCATTACCCAAAATTTGGTGCTTTGTTTTGGAGTTTAATGATGCATCTACTATATCACATGAAGAGATGCATAGCTCTAACACGCATTAGTTTGCTTCTTTAATTTTAAGTTGCTTTTGCTAAACAGGCCTGAATAACTTGTTTATTAGATTCATTTTGACTAAGATTTAATCTGGCTTTTGAATAGAAACTGGAATTCAGCTTATGCAGGAAGCTAGGACTTTAAGATAACATTAAATGTACTGAATAATAAAGAAAAATGTACTCAAAATATATTTCTTATTTTCCTTCAATGTGTTATCTAATGCTGATTTATTAAAGACAGTATTATCAGCACTTGGTGAATTGAACTGCTGATTTCTGGTCCAAATATCTTTCTGTAGTTTTTGCTTTCTCAAACTTAGGTTTTATTGATAGATTACAGAGAGGAAAGAAATTTCTGAATGTGCAAATCCTGGCTGCTGTTTTACATTGAAAGAATTACATATTAAACTGAACTAGACTAGGGAGGGCATGAAGGTAAAGAGACTATATACTTGGAACCTATTGGAGAGAGAGCTAAAGTGTCAAGGCTATTCTATACCAGACTCCAGCTCAGATGCTTAGTGACTCCGTTACCTCATTTTTTTTCATAAACTTTGTCAATAGCATATAGTGCTTGAATATTACCATTTAATTTGTTAATTTACTATGCTTCAGTAGAAGCCCAGTAACTTTAGGCATTGATGAATATTTTCGTAATATATTGAAATTTCTGTTTATAAGGAAAAATGTGTATTAGATTTGAAGTAGTTTAAATAAAACCAGCTTCTCTTATTAATTGTTGGGGTGGGGGTGAATCTCTTGGATTGGCAAGTGCCGGTCATTAGATCACCAAATTCCAGTCATGATTTGCTCAGCTCTGGAGCATCAGATCGCCCTGCTCTCCTAAACCAGGGCATTTATCATAGAATCATAGAATTGTGTAGGTTGGAAGGGACCTTTAAGATCACCGAGTCCAACCATCAACCTAACACTGCCAAACCCAGCACATTTATGCGTATAAAATTAAGCAGATACCCAAGTGCTCTGCTGTGCAGCAGAACTGATGTTTACTGATGTCATTGCTTTTTGTGGGGGTGCTCTGGGAATAGCCATCGGTTACGCACTGGGTAGAGCAAGTGTCCTTCGAGAGGCATTGGCAGCCCAGGGGACTGGAGTGGGGGGAGGATCTAAATTCAGCCACCCAAAGGGATGGCCTAGGGGACTTTGAGACAGGCTCCCCTTGGAGGTGCTCCATGGAAGGGCAAGAGACAGCAGATGTTTGGGGTAGAGCCCTCCCGAGGGCCATTTCAACCTGAATTATTATTTCAACCTGGTTCTCCTTTCAGTGGTTTTGAATTAGGGCTTTGGTGCTCCTGTCTGTGGGTTTGCAACTGGCTGATGATGCCCTGCTACCCTGTCACCTCAAACTTCTGTGGATGCAAATTCCCTATTTTTCAACCTTCCTATTATGGTAATTTGTGTATTCTGTCTGTGTGCTGCCAAGTACTACTGGAAGTATTGTTAATCCATAAGGATTTATTTAAAGCTATTCTCTCTGAGGCCTGGAGGAAATTTTCTCATCGTTTACCAAGCTGAATGTATAATAAGCGCTCGTATCACTTACTGAATTCCTAGTGATATGTATTTCCCAATGGGTTGGCGAATATCGTTGCAAATCAGCTTTCTTTATGAATGGCTTTGTATTGACTGTCACTTCTAGTTTTGCTGGTTTTGTTTAAGAGCATTGCACAGATAATGGCATTTGGCCCAGAGGAAAGATGCCTCAAAGAGTAATGGGGATTTCTTTAATGAGGATCATTATTATTTGTAATGCACTGACCTGGTCATGAATCAGGTTTCTATTGTGTCCTATAAAACCACAGGGCAAAAGCAGTCTTAATTTTAAAGAACATCCAACCAAAGCATAGGTTAAATATCAACAGAACTGACTATTAAAAGAACAAAGCACGCTAATAAAATAACTTTTGGGGAAGAGGAAGGAAAACAATTGTTCATGATTTAATTAAAGCAGCAAAGAAATCAGCTGTTCTGGAGTCGAGGCTGTGCGTGCGCACTGATGTTTCTCTCTTCTACAAAATCCACATTTGACCTTTCGATAGAATACAGTAGCTCATGGAAAAGAAAATGTCTCATTAAAAGTGAAAGTGATAGATAGCATCTATTAATCAATGGTATGGAAATTCTTTAGGCCTCAGACTTGGTGTTTAGATGCATCTCTTAGGGATCAATATTGTTTCCAAGTAACTAAACCAAAATCAATAGGAGACATGGATTTCATTTTGGTTACAAATCATTAGTTTCCAGTGTTTCTGAACCTTAAACTGCAAAGAAAATCTTTATAAAATTGCCTTTTAAAGAATAAACAGTACTCAGGAGACCTTGACATGTTATGTCATTTGAGATACAGCACCTTGGAAGCATCTAATTCATTAAGAGCTGCTCCTGTGGTCTTGCAGTGCACTGTTATTACAAATAGGCTACAAGCAGGATTCTGGTTGAAAATACTTCATCAACACCTTTGGGGTCCGTACTAGGAAGAAAACAATCTCAGATTTTTCCCTCACTCTTTCCTGTGTTGTCTTATCCTTCTACTCTTCTTTGGAGTATGCTCTTGTAGAAAATGCTGATGTAAAATACGAGGCCGTCAGCCTTGCTTCAGCCGTCATTCCCGTTTCCCTGGCACTCTCTTCTTGTATAAATCCCTCCCCAAAATGCTGCATCACATCTGGTCCCCTAAAACCCACGAGTGTTACAGAAGTGCTATTACTGTTTTGCTTCTGCTGTGGCTTGGAAGAGATAGTTTGTTGAGGGTTTCTTTTAGAAACAAACAAAAAACCCCACCCTTGAGCAGCAGGGACGTAAAAAGCCTAAGGAGTAACAGAAACCTACTGCCTTATGTTACTCCTGGAGGCTTAGATTGGATAACAGTTAAAGCCTAAAGAAAACAAAGTAGTAACAGAGGGTGAGGATAGCAGAGCACAAACTTCTCTTCGGGAAGCTATGAGGCTGGTGAGTCATTTGTCCTCAGGGACAGAAATGAGAGCCGTTTGTCACACAAATAAGAAAGTGAATTTTGGGACACTGTCTATACTGCACTGCAGCATTACACAGGCACTGTCCTACGGTATTTAATTGAGTTGTTATGCTAGAAAGTTACTCCCCTCCCCAGTTGAACACCTGACCTATATTACTCAGGTGCTCAGGAAAGAATAGGCTTATTGTGAAATTGTATCCTCATTAGCTGTAACCTGCAGAACATTCATCCTGCTTCCCATCACAAAAAGCCTAATCAGTGTCCTTGGTTTTCATCTGTTAGATGATTCATACAGAGATGAAGGTATTGCCATTTTATTTTGGCTAATGTTTTTTAAAATGTTGTCCACCCCCTTCATTAATGAAGTTAGGCTTGTTTGAAAAAACATAGCGGAGGGAAAAGAAGAATTAAAACTGGGTGACAGAACTTTCAGTCTTCTGCTACAGGTCAGGAGTGCTTAACACAGACTCAGATCTTAGGGTAAAGGAGTTTTATTGGAAATTCTTACTGGTTTCATATTTGCACACTGTTTTGTTCTTTGCTGTTTTCAGGATGTGAATCCTCTCTACTCCTTGTTAGTGCTTCCCGGTGAAGCTGAGCAAAAAAGGAAAAAAAACCAAGTCTAACTTATCCTAGCTGTTACTGTGCTGGTATGTTAAATGTGCAATTAACACAAAACCAGATTTAATACTAAGAGTAACAGAGAAATGCAGCAGGAAAAAAAAATCAACAAATCTGTTAAAAGCTATCAAGAGGAGGAGAGGCTGCTGGAAGAAAGCAGCAGAGCCAAAGAAGCTCAGATTGGAGTTGAATGAATACAGCAATAAAGTATTTGCAAATGTTCTTGTGAATAAAACCTGCTGATTTGATTTGCTGATATTGCATGCCATTTTAATCACTTATTCGCAAACATCTGGTTGAGCTAATTCTTATTCACAAGAACAAAACACAGAAGACAAAAGCACTGTGGATACTCACATAGATTTCTGAGGTATTCCCACTAGAAGTGAGTCGGTCCTTTTGAAAAGTTGTGTTTTTTGTTTTTTTTTTTTCTTTTAATTGGCACAAAAGACTGTCAAACAGCTACATGTGTAATTTGGGAACTCTTGAAAATTGCAAACTCTTTGTAGAGCATTCATGAGTTAAAAGAAAGGAAGAGTTCTAATACATGGTGTAGATTGTACAGAGAAGGGAAAAAGTGACTCAGGTGTCACTGTCATGAAGTGGCAACAGGTATGAATAACATGTCGCTACTGGTTTATGAACAGAGATGGCCTGGGGATATGACTGCTTTTAGTTTCGTTAGAGATTAATCCAAAGTCTGCAAGAGTTAACAATTTAATTGCAAACCTTAGGTACCAATGTATTATATAACCTTCTAATATAGTACGGTTTGTAATACAGTAAATCCAACTTCTCTGAACTTGCAGGTATTTGCAAGCCTTTGAGAAGCACCACGGACGTGTGGTTTGCAGCATCAACTTCCAGTGGCTTTGTCACTTCAGGTGTATTGAAAGTATTTTGGTGGTTTAATGGAGAGTGATGGGCATTGTGCAGGTTCGAGTTTTGTATCTCCACTGTCCCAATTTTATGCCAAATCAAATCTTGTTTACCCTTCCATAGCAGGCAGCGTATAGTAATATATATTACAGGGATCCTCAACAAGTAAGAGCTTTTTCTGTACTCAGAACAGTTTACTTTTCTGGTCTTTGGTGAAAATACCAGGTTACGTTATTTAAAATTTTGTCCTTTTTCAGATACACTGTGTGGTCTCTGTCATCTACCTGAGTCCCTATGAGACCCAGCTCAGAGGGAGAGGTGTTATTAGGTCAACATTTCTTTCATCTTCTTTTGCCAGTTTTAAAATTTTCCATGTGAGATGTCATCTACCTGCTCTCCCTGAGGCGTGGGAGCCCTGTGCCCCACAGCAAGGGAAGAACACACCAGTCCTCGAGGAGCTACCTGGGGGAAAGGACGTTACAAGTCCCTGTCCTGTCTGTTCCTTGTCCAAGATGGGATTTGAGCTTATGATGTGGGGCTTCTTTATTTCATGCTATCATTTTCCTCTTGTGTTTAAGTAGATTAGGAAAGGTCTAGAGTCTACATCCTTTTTTAAGGCTTGTTTTTTTTTTTCTTCTTCAGTTTTTCCTGGTGTAACTCAGTCTGTTGGGGCTGTTATTCTCAACCCGTCCCTCAATGGCATTGCTGTGCACGTGCACAGGACCAATTATAGCACAAGAAAGTGCTCTTCCTTGGGTAGCTCATAGATCTCAAAGAACTGCTTTATACCTATATTGTCCAAATAATTGCTGGCTGGGGTGGTTTGGTTTTTCTAGATCTCGTAGCTAAGCACTGAGAACATAAACAAGGCCTTGGGCATCTCTCTGGGCTCCCTTTGCTTTTACTCTCAGCTCTGTGCTCAGTTATCCTGCCCTGTGGCTGCTGTAGGGTGATGAAGCTTGTCGCTGCATTTGAGGCATTGTTAGGTGGGCAGCATTCCTGGTGAAATCAACACAAAATGACTTTTACTCCCCTAAACTATAAATACACCTAAAAGGAGTCTTCTGTGGATGTGCTTTGCTGGGTTGGAGGCAGTGAGGCAGCATTTTCCAGGGCTGAATTTGTAGCCTTTGCTGCCCATTTCTCCTCCAGATGAATGCTTTTTCCTGCCATTCCCTCCTGCAGGGAGACATGCCTATTCTCCCTGGCCAGATGTTCATTTTCTTGAAGTCTTGCTCCAAGTTCCACTTTATTCCTGACTCCAATGCCTGAACACCCTGTTCCTCAACTTCTGCAGAAACAAAAGTCGTGGCTATAGGCATCAAACTGCATATTCTAAACTAAGGTTATACCTCCAGCTTCCAGCTGCTGTCCTTCACTTGGTTTCTGCCTTCTTCCATGTTCTCTGTCTTAATTCTTCCTTAAAATATCAAGGGAGATGCTATATATATATATATATATATATATGGGAAACATTAAGTTATAGTTATTGAAACTGAGTATCCCGAGTCCAGATCCTGCAAAGACTTTTCTATGTGCTTAACTATACATAATGTGTGTCTTCCCTGGCTGCAGGGAGCAGAGTTGAAAGCATACATGCATGTAGGCAAGAGAATGCAGCAATCTTTGTAACACACTGTTCAGGATCACCATTTATGAGTGTTTACGTTTACGAATAAAAAGACTTGTAAAGATCCAGTGGAGAAAAATATTACTCTCTCTTCCCCCATGCTCCCCCTATATAGGTAGTGTAATGAGTCCCAGCAGTGGCCTTTTATTTGTTTGTTCTTACAGGTTCCTTTGCTAAGGCAATATTCTTATTGCCAAATTGTTTATTCTTGCTATAGCTTCATGTTCCTGTAGGAAGATGTAGAAAAGAGGCCACCTTCAACCCACACTCAGTACCTGCTGAAATGTGATTTTGGAATGACCCCGTTCTCTTGACGCTTGAAGAGGGTACTTTGTAAGTTAATCCGTTCTCAAGGTCCAATCTAATCTACCAAGTGGGGATTGAAGGAACCTGTTATAAAAAGCTGATGATAAAGTCCAAATGAGGTCACTGTAAATTTCACTGTGTACTTCAAACAAAGAGAAATGATTAAAACCCATTTATTTAATGTGTCTTCTTTGAGACCAAAGGTACCAATTAACTAGGACATATTGCAAGTTAAGAGTTCTCTTTGCTGTCAATAACTGTCATACAAGATACATTAGTTCTCTTACAGGCACTCTACTACAGGAATTTTATGCCTCCCATAAATTTAAGCATGAATTATTGTGAGAGAAATGCACAAGGGCTCCTACTAAATAATATGTGTTACAGTTAATACAATCATTTCTTTCATGACTTGGTGAAACTAATGACAAATAAATGGGAGGTCGTCTTGTTGGTAGTAATGCAAATATATTTTCAAATGGTTTTGGAGCCAGAGGTCGAGCTTCATTACCTTTGATCTAATGTCCCACTCTTTGTAGCTACTTCACTTCCTATCTTAATCCTGAATTGATACCAACTTGGAATTGGTTTACTTGAAAAATATTTTAGGACATTCTAGTGTTACTCTGTTTAATCATATTTTCCTTATTGGGTAAATTTTAGTATCTGTTGTCATTGATTTCTGAAGTTGGAAATTGAATATGCCTACCTGTGAGTGCAAATTTCAGCTGATGGGACTTTCCTAGCCTTCGTCTTTATTCTTGCTTTCATGAAAACTTGTAAAAGCTTTGATTGGAAGCTACTAGAAGCAAGTCAGTCAAATAAGAAGTAAAAACCCCACAAAACCTTTTACCTTTATTTGGATCACTTTTGTTTCATTTTAGTTTTAAAGAATCTTACTCTAGTAAGAAGTGGAAAATATATGGATTTTCATATCCCAGACTTTTATTGTGAGAGAATTGATAGTGTCATGGAAATTATCAGAACTTTTTCCATTACTTGCATTTTTCTACTAAATGTGTTGAACAAAGAGGTAATTCTAAAAGCATTTATTTGTCAAAGAAAGAAACAATGAGACAGACAAGTCAAATTCTCAAGTCTGTAGGAAGGAGAGTTGGGGCTTAAGGAGCTGGCCAGTTGGAGAAATAGCAGAAACTTAAGCAAACAGTTGTGTCCATGCCTGATGCAGAAATAAGTGTCTAGGAATGGTTTCACTAGGAGGCGAGAAACTGTTTTTTTCATTCCCACTGGTATGGAGCTAAGGGCCCGTGGGAGGCATTGCCCAGTGGGTATTCCTGGGTATCCAGTATTTATGTAGTGGGACTTTGTCTCAAACATTTTAGTGTCTGATACGTGAACTGAGGCACTCAGGTGAGCTCAGTTCACATCTAGCAAATTATTGTTGGGGCTGATAATATAGTGCCCTAAAGTGCTATAGAATTCGTCTAAATCTAAGCAGTATATTAGCAAAACTTAAATTTGATATTGTCCTACCTGTGTCCTAAGGGTCAATAAAAACAACTTTTTCATATGGGACTATGCACTTTGGTGGGATCACTTAAGGAGAAAGAGCAAGAATAATTTCACATCTTGACTAAGCAGAAGTAACCCTTCTGGAGATGTTTACCCTGACTGAAGTGGTAGAGGTCTTCTGACAAGGAAGTCTCAAGGTTCACCTTGCACCATCCAGGGCTGGACTTGAGATTCTCAAATGCCTCTTTTTGTCAAAAGTGATGGGGAAGATAGCAAGTTTTCACGAGTTGCAAGAAATTAGAAGAATGGCTCTGTAGGCATGGTTGGAGGAATATAAGCTCTTCTTGGAGTTAACTTGTCCTTAAGTGGAACACCCAGTTCTACCAGCACTGTTGGCTATTCGATATTATTTGTTAATAGTTACAGTATGTACTCCATTTGCAAGCGTGTGCTAAAGCTGGAGTTGCCTAATGGTTCTGCTATTATTTCTTATGCTAGAAAGATCTAGACAGCATCCTCCCAAATGTGATTTTGTTGCTGTGAGAGAGGAGGTAAGCACTTATGCTGTAGGTCGTGCAGGTTTATTGATTTCAAATGCAATGTACACAGACTTTGATAAACTCCAAGAGTTTTGGAGGATTTCCTTTACTTGAAGTCTCTTGTCAGGTTTCATTAGTCTTGAAACAATTTTAAAGAATATTTCTTAGGCTATTCTTGAACCCAAGAAGTGGAAAAAAGAATTTAAAAAAATTCCTTAAACAAGCCCTAAATCCCTATGCTTTTACAGTCAATTTTTTTTTTCATTTATTGATAACAAATGTATAGAAGCTAGGCTTAAACTAAAGCTACGCTGTCTCTGGCTGCTTTCCTAGGCTGGATGTGTACCTACAAGCGGAGATGCTCTAGGTGTTGCATGTGTGGTGCTGTTATCACAGCAGTGACCATAGCGTAGATGTTGCTCTCAATTTTGCGTTAGCAACAGCTCTGCCCTGTGCAGCGCCTTCATGCCAGGGATGGCCCATGCTTCTCCAAGCATTACTGAGGTGAAACCTCACACAAGGGAGGTGAGTAATTGAGTTTGGTGAGCAAGGGGAGAGGTGGCCTGCCCTTTGGCAGGCAGCTATTCTCTTGAGCTCTTCATGGAGACAGTGGGAGATGAGGAATAATGGGTATTCCTGTTATAGCTGAATAGAGATGTTGGTGGTCATAATGGCTTCAATTTCATTGCCTCCACTATCATATGTTTTAAGTAAATATGTCCTGGTGTCTTGTTGGGGCTACTGCTGAGTCTGCAGTATACGAATAGGAGTGAATGAGTCTTTGGTGGCAAATCTTTTTTGTGTGTGAAATCTTTCATTTTGAAATGAAGGAGTAGGCAAGGAAGAGAGGAGGAATTGAGATAAAGGGACTTACTCAAGACCATCTGGGAGATAGTGATGGCAAAGCTTCTGTCACCTGAATCCCAGACCACTACCATGTTTGCTTTTGAAAGTAGCGTCAGAAAGAGACAATTTTGTTAGCAAGGCTTTTCTTGCATGTTACTTATTGCTTCCCCTCTTCCGGCCTTTAGCAAGGTCTTTAGAAAGCAGTTAGGACAAATATTTGTAAATCCTTAGTATTTTCTCCTTGGTTTTCCTTCTTTACTGTTTTTGTTTTACTTTTGTAGGGCTAGGCTCTTCTCAAAACATTTAGACTTCCCTGACTGACAGTCTTCATACTTTTCATGACTGAATTATGTTACATTAGCTGTTTCACGTAGACATTGCAGTGATCGATAGCATAAAAATAAGACACTGCTACAATTCCCACTGAAGAAAGATTAACTGCCTCTATAGACTTCAAAGAACAGAAGGAGATGAATAGAGACAGGAAAATAGAGCAGTTTCCCCCCCAAAATGCATAGAATATACAAAGGGCATCTCTTATGCCAAATTCCCTGTTGTATTCTGAGAGAAAGGTTAGAAGTACAAGGTGTGTTGTGAGTGCACAAGTCTCTTTTCTGTGGACACTGTTTTGGCCTCTTGCTATGAGTGGGTGTTTATGCTGATCCCAGGGGGCAGTTCATGACAAAAGGATGGATGTTTTTGGTGCTATTGCTCAATTCAGAGTGCCCTTGACAAGTAGGGAGATTAATGAGTTGAATGCAACAAGAATGTACTGGGAGGGCATTTGTTCTTTGGAAAGATTAAGAATTTAAAATGAGAATGCTTTGGGTGTAGGTGTGTCAAGACACTTACAGGATGCAAAGGTGTGTGGGATCAATCAGACCGCAAAATTAGAAGCCAGTGAAGGGGAGTTCCCGAGGTTCCCCTTGGGCACAGCTGCCATGAACGCTTCCATAGCGCAGGACACCTACCTAGAGATCAGAGCTCCATACTCATTATTGCTGACTCCTGCCCTCTTGTGAGGCTGATAAATAGAAAATGGGAATTCTTTCACACCCTCAAGAAGTATGGGCCTTGGTGACTGCTGAATGATGCACTGGATGCTAAGGAGCTCTGTATGGTACTCCATGAGGCTGGGGGGTTACTGAGTCAAACTGCGGTGGAATTGAAGGTAGGCACTAAGACTGGCTGTTCTACTTTGATAAAAATGATTGAGAAATTCCTTTTGCAATGGTGGGACCTGTCAGGGCCCTAAGTACCTCAACAGACTTTGCATGTCTTCCTTGCCTGGGAGTCTGGCTGCTCAAGGCCAGCTCTGACCCTCTGACTGCCCAGAAGAGCTGTGGGGAAAAGAGCTGGCAGAAATCTCATCTGGAACTTTTTGGTTCAGGAGGTGTGTGTACGCTCAAACACCTTGCCTTTGGCTCTTGCCTGAGCTATGCTGTAGGTATGCCTGTGCCATGCCAGGTACCTTGCTGGTCCTGACCTCGTCTTGCTGACTCAGCTTCTTGGCTTGCCCTGCTGACCTGCCTCTGGCGATCGCTGTGGCTGCCATCAGGGACCTGCTCTGCTTTTCTAGCTTGGCACTGTAGGATTGCCCTTGTTGAGGAGGGTGCTGCCCTATCTGGTGTGGGGTCACCCTCAGCTCCTGGCTCACCTGCTGCTGTGAGGGGCAGCTGCTTGGCTGCATCCAAGTCCTGGTGGGCAGCACTGTGTGCATGCAGAATCCATGCCTTCTGTGGACTTGTGTTGAGCTACTATTGGGTCCCATGTAGCTTGACTGAGAGAAGGAAGCAAAACATGAGCTCAGTGTCCAGTTTGTGTGGCCCTGGGACACCTGGGGGGTGCAAGCTGTAGTCTGCTGTCTTGTATCACTTGGGGTCTCCTAGGAATTGCCTGCAGCAAAGGTTGTGAGACCTGCCTGTCCCGTACACTAGCCGAGGTGTGAAGAGTGGAAAAGGGGTGGAGGAGCAGTCAGCATCTGTCTTAGTGCAACTATATTAATCTGGTCTGTGTAGCACTTACCTGGGAAATGCTCTGGCTTTGTGTGAGGTTGTCCTTTTCTGAGAACTGACCTTAACAACGATAATGCTGCCATTTGCTAAAATCTGTTATTTTTCACTGCAAACCCCAGGTGCGTAAATGCTGAAGGTTTTGTGTTTGATCTTGCTAACGACCTACAGAAGATTTGTTCTGTCTGCCCTTGCGCTTCTCATTCTTCAGTTTATTGAAAGTCCTACATTTAATTACAGTCAAACAGCTGCTGGTTTGTTTTTTTTTTCTTTTTTTTTTTTTTTTCAGAAACACACACGTTGGAGACATCAGCACATACAATTATTAAATGTAGCGTGATGTACCATTTGGTGTACATCTGAACTTTTACTCTGTGCCTGATGCCTGTAACTGAGCAATCATGTATCGCGTGTCCTGTACCTTGCAAGAATGAGTGGGAGATTCCCTTTTCCCTGTGCTTTGGAAACAAAGTCCTGTGTTTGCTGGTTTTCTCTGATGGCAGAACACCAAAGCTGGATTTTACTGTTACCTCACTGTGTATTTTTCACCATACGGTCTTTATGTCTGCTGAGTGAAATTTGCTACTTTGGCAATGTAGCAGATCTGTAGGTTTGGTCCACCTGACTGAATACATGCCCACATGTGCTAGCAATGGTACGGGAAAGAACATACTGGTATTTCTTGCGGTACCTGGCTTGACACCATGTATTGAGCTGACATAGATGTATGGCTTCTAGGACCTGCTGTGGCTTTTGAGAGGTATCTTGGGTATCTCTGCACAGTGCTGCGTACAGTCTTGTAATAAAGAATGACTTACCATATGCAGACAACCAAACAGTATCTAAACCCACAGGAATTTCCATACCTCATTGGCAGCACGGAGGGTGTCTCCATTTTATCTCTATTCACACCAAAGGTGGGTAGAATCTCATGTAGGATCACGTGTCTGTGAGTGCATTCCTTCTCTACTGTGAATACTTGGTAGGAGTACTGAAAAAGTAGCTGGTTTTGGGATAGTGGGATATCCCATAATGTGGGATAGGCAATGGAGTGAGGAAGGGTGGGGAGAGTATGCGGACCTTCTACCTCCACACGTGAATTTCAGTTTTAGTGGTTTCTAAGTATGTCTTTTGAGTAAAGCTCAGTTTATACACTAGAGTGTGATTTATAGATAAGTTTAGATCACACTAATTAGGGTAGAGTCCAAGGCAAGACAATATTTCCTGTTATTTATGAGCAAATATTCATTGTTCTATAGGATCCTAGCTGTTAAAGGGCAAAATATTATTGGAGGACGATTTGCTATTTCCTATGGTATTTAAACCTCAGCTCTCAGATATAGCTGTGTTAAATCATAAGCTGAAAAGCACTAATGCTTGTGAGTTTAAAAATCAGACAAAGCAGTATTTGGAATGGAACAGCTGGCCATCAATTCCACAGCATTAATTCTGTCACAAATCAAATACATTGGAACAAAGGTCTTGTCACCAATTGTTTCTTGCCATGTAGAGAATGCAAACAATTCCATGTGATTGTGCCGTTCCTTTACAGGAGCTGTTTTAAACCGGAATCATTAGATGCGGTACTGTGTGTTAATGACAATGTTTCCTACTACTGCTAAGGGTTCATCATCTACCATTGACATAAATTATTCTGTTTTGGCTCATTGACTTGCAAAATCACTAAATGATTCCTTTGTTACAAAATACCGTATTTGAAGAATGTGTTTGATGGAAACACAGGTCTACTCATCATCTTCGTATCGGTATCGAGAACTTGTCTTTTACCCCAGAATGATTCACTATGGAGAAGAATTGAAGAGAACAGGAATTTTTGCAAATGGCTTTCAAAAGAAATTAAAGTTGTTATATTTAGAGCCTGTCTACTTGTCACTCATACTTTAGCTATCTCACAGTAGAGGGCAGAAGTGAATTCTTTTCAATTTGCAATTTTCAGGCTTGTAAATTGAAAAATCCACATCTGCCCTCTCTAGCTTAAGAAGGATTGACAACAAAAGGTCACATTTTCAAAATGAATATGTTATGTGTTACCCCTTATTGTATCATTATTTTCAGGTTTTATATTGGCCCACTGCAATAGTTTTTTTAAGCACTTAGTAATCATCAATGCAGTTACAGTCACAACACCCTTGTGAGAGAGGGAAGTCCTATTATCTTTTGTTTATAACTAGAAAACTCAGTTGCAAC
Organism: Charadrius vociferus; assembly: GCF_000708025.1. NCBI lineage: Eukaryota > Metazoa > Chordata > Aves > Charadriiformes > Charadriidae > Charadrius > Charadrius vociferus. Next base: position 5,361,795 of record NW_009649308.1, read on the forward strand.
AAGTCTCTTGGACTTGTCTGTGATTGCATAAGAAGTCCATGACAAATTCAATTGCCAAATTACTGTGCAAGCCACTGGACTCCCAGTTATGTCATTGTAGTGTCTTCTGCAAGGTGGGACTCCGCTGCTGTTTGTAGGGATGAGGGCGCGGGCTTTACCTTCTCACTCCCTGTGTGCTTTCTGATTTATTGCTGGAAAAGTTTTGATGTACTGACATACATTTGAATGTTTTACAAGCTGTCTGACTTAAGAGGCACTGACACACCAAGGAAAGGATCAACAACGACCAGCAGTCAATTGGTGCCTGACAACGAACAGGAGCAGGAATTCTAAAGAGCAGCAGGCAGTGAGAGTGCAAATATTTTTGTCTCTTATCTTTGTGGAAGTTGTGAATTTGGATTGCACAGTGTTAAATAGACGTTTAACTTTGCTTTGCTTTGAAGACAAAAAAGAAATCTTTTCACCTGTCTCATTTCTAACTGCTAAGAGTAGTGTCAGACAGTTTTTGGTGGACAACGCTATCATAGCCTGCAATTAAAATCTTTCTGTAGGATTCATTCCTATACAGTGACAATCTAGGAAACAAACCCACTTAGGAATATAATTCATACCAGGAAGGAAGAAGAATCTGAGAGGTATGACTTAGCTAAGTGACAATGAAGGGTCTTAGACTGACATAATCGGACAGCTATTTTAAGGGTATGAGCATCAAGCAGGAAATAATTATTCAGGATGGAATGAGGGATAAGATTAGGAAATGTAAGACTATAAAATGGTCTCTCCAAGGAGATGAGGGAGGCACAATGGAAACAAGCAGCAAAATTTTACTGAAAGTACTCTAAAACGGACACATCTAGCCCAGTGAATAATGGTTTTGCCTCTAGCGGTTGCAGTTTATGAGTGTCATGGAGCTTGGGGGGGGAGCACCTGGGTGGTATTCCAGTAGAACAGCAGCTCAGGCATGCACTGTGCACTAAAAGCTGTATAACAGATACGTCTTACAAGGTGGGGAAAATAACCTAGAAGAAAAGGTGCTCTGGAGCAGCGGAACGGATAAGACAATGTTAGCAGAAAATGTGGCTGTGCGGACTTTTGAGAGATGGTCTGGGATGAAAAGCATGAGTTGTGCTAAGAGGGGCAGGATGAGGAGGATGGTGTTGCAGCGGGAAAAAGGCAGCACCTGGATGCACGCAGGGAAGCTGCAGTGGAGGCAGTCTCAGAGCAAGTTTCAGTGCAGGTGCCTCCTGTCAATAGAAGCAAGCAGGGCCTTTTGGAGAGGCTTCAGTCCATCGGCCCGGGAATGGGGGTGGTGGTGTAGAAAGCAAGTGAGATTACTTCCTAAGGCAGAGGAGGGAATGGTACATGGTTGCAAAAGCTATTACTGGGGCTGTGCCTAAGCTGAGAGTTGAGAAACTCCATGCTTCAGTTCTTTTTCATATCAGCAAATTATTTAATTGATGTGTTTTGGGGGATTGAAACTTTCCTTTTAACTGCAGTCTACAGTTTTCATTGGCTATTCAACGTATGCTGTTTCTTTTTAGAAAAAACTAGTGACACTTTCCATTGGCATGAGGTGATACTGTGAGTTACGCGGATTTGCATGAGCTGCTGGGTTTGGGGGGTTTTGGGGGGTTTTCTTTTTTTTTTTTAAGTGTTTAAAGACTGCCTCTGTGCTTTTAAATGCCCCAAACTACTTGCCTATTGGTGAGGTACCACAGACAGTATTCTCCCTGGAAGAAAGTATGTGACTGGTGTTATTTGAGAGTCTGATTCTCTTCATATTCACCTCAGTTTTATACCAGGGCAACTCCAGAGACTTGTCTGAGTGGGAGCAGACTCAGGCTCAGTATCTCTGCAGTTTGTGATGGGAACTGTGTAATAGGATTAATAAACCATCTTCCTAGCTTTAAGAAAACCCCAAAACCTGCTTGGATAATAAATTTTTTAGTAATTAAATAATCATAGATCAGTTGGATTGCCTGAGGGTAAAAACGTGTCTGTCTCTGCTTAATATGTTTTGCTCTTTTGCTTAACCATCCATTCATGGTATTTCTCCACTGCAGAAACACAACCCAACACTTCTGCTGACTGGACAGAGGGTCAGATCAATGCAGGGCAAATTCCTGTTAATGAGATTTTGATTCTTTGACATTTCCAATCAATGTTTACTTGAAACGCATGGAGGGAGTCAGATGTTAGCAATCCAGTTCTCAATTGTTTCTCAAGTAGGCAATCACAAATATTTCTCTCGTGTATGGTGGTTTTGGTTTGTGTGGGGTTTTTTTGTGGTGTTTTTTTTTGTTTTTTTTTTTTATGGAGGTCACGTCCTTGTGTTGCTCGGTGTTAATTAGCTCCTTAATATGCCATGGTCTGCACTTCAGTGAAACCTTGCTTTTGTTTGTGTCATTATTACCTTTCTAGGAAGAAAGTATCAGTTTATTCTACTAGACAACCTCAATGTCTCTTAATTAGTAGCTTTTCCTAATTTAATTCCTTGGCACTGACTTTGAAAAATGAACTATTCTTGTGCGTGTACATAATGCAACCAGAATTCTTATTAAAGATCCAAGGTCTGCAACCAGTAAACGTGTACACCAGTTACACCACTATTTGTTATGTTTTGCCAACATCTAATTTCTGCGGGATTGCACTTTCCTGTTATTCACCTAACTTTACCAAAGCACCAGTTCGGAGGTGAAGCCTCTCATTTTCTGTGATTCTGTGAATGAGATAAAGTATTCCTTCTTGTCTTGTCTGGGCTGTCCTTTGTCGTCAACATGCAACTAGTCACCTGAGTGACTTGTGTCCAGATCCTGCTGTCTGTGTGTAGACAGATCTTAAAAGTATCATTCTCTTCCCCACCACCGGTTTGTTTCTATTTAAGAGGCGTAGTGAGAGAACAGGCATCAGAAGAGGCAGGAGCAGGAGCTTACAGTAGTAACAGTCTGTGTAACGTCCTATCTCAGAGAGGGCTGGAATGCCATGGGGTGTTGATCTAGGATGTGTACAACACAGATCTTTGGCAGGTAGAAGTATTTGCTATTATATCAGAGACAGATAATATCTTCTGTACTGGTGGCTATGTTTTGAGATACCTCATTTCTTTCAAAAACTATTTATAGGTGCCTGTTCTCAGGAAAGCATCTTCTTTGGATCCAGAGTGGATGAGATCATTTAGACTTTCAATACTGTGTAGTATTAACACCTGCCTAGAGGCTTAACTCTAAGCTTGAGTTTCAATCCTGGGAACTAAGAGTCTAAATGGTTAACACTGGAGTACCTGGCGTGCAGTGCCTGTGTTCTGCATTAGATCTCATCCCGACAATCTCCAACTGTGGGAACTAGGATTGCTGCTGCATCTTCTTTGTTAAACGGGTCATTTTGAGCCATTCATTATAGCTACTGTTATCGTTCTTTTGAGAAGGGTTTGTCACATCTGCCTGGCAGTGAAAGACCTCTGCTTAAAAGTTTTATTTTAAAATAAAGTGTAGCTCAAGGCCTGGTACAATAACTTTCAGTTAGTTAGAAAGAAATTTGTTGAAGGCCATCATTTTCAGACCAGAAAAACTAGCATTTGAAAATTCGGCCAGCAAATTTTGCCAGCAAAAGGTCACTCAGAGATGCAAGGGGAGAGTTGTTTCAGATGCTCCCTCTGTGGTCTGACACTGAATTTTCTTGACATTGGGGACCCTCTGCATAAAAGAGAAAAAAAAGCCACGTTCTAGAAATGGGCTGACCCTCCAGCTGAACATGGATGGGTCAGGCAGCCACAAAGCAACAGTCAGAATAGTCACATAAATTGTGATGAATCACAACTTCTGTTTCTGGAGAGGAAATAAAATAATCCAAATCTACTGAAATTGAAACATAATAAAGTAAAACGCCTCTAATACAGGGTAATCATGTGCATTTGCCTTATTTGTAATGATTTATAGGGTCTAAAATGTACTTCCAATTTCTGTCCCTTTTATTTTTTGCAGTCTTGGAAAACTGATCGGTTGAATTTGGCTTTGAGAATAATGTAATGCAGCCAGCGTAGCTTTGCTCCCTAACAGAACCATGCTTTCTATTTAGATGAAAATATTCAATAAACTTCTTTTGTGCTGGCTTTGCTGTCCTTCAGGATAAATAAGTTTCCAGTACAATTAATAGCTAACCAAGAATGAAGAATACTTGTTTGAGATCTTGGTGGAGGAAATGAGTCTCAGAGAATGCTGCAAATTGCTCTGGTAGTATCTTTTCAGAAATAAAATACTGAGCTGCAATTGTAGTCAATTATCAGCTTTTCTTTATTATGCTTTGATCCTTATAGCAGATTTTTTTTCTTTTGGTAGTATGCATACCCCCCAAAAAAGAAATGTAACAAGATGCCTAAATTGCTGACTGTCTTGTGTGCAATATCGATTGGGCTCATTGATGTTGCGTTATCTAAGACTAAATTGGCATCAATTTTTTCCCTCTGAAGCCTGAAGATTTTGTGTTCTCTTTAATTGTTGGAGGAAGGTCAGCACAGAGTGTACCCTCTGCCTTTTAATCTTAGACGGAAATGTCCTAAATGAATAGAAAACTGCATGTCAGCGAAATGAACTCTTGCTGAAAGCAATGTGTAGGCTTCTCATGTTTTGCGTTTGTGATGACATAAGCTTTGACCTTGGCCTGTATCTTTTTGAAAGAAGAGCAGTGTTTGTTCCCTTCAGCCTAATAGCAGCACTGATGGTAGGAACTGTGCACTTGCATGAACAACAGCTCCTGACCTACTGTAATTTGTAGCACTGATTGGAGAAAGACTTTTTTTTTTAATATTGAAGAGCTATTCTTTATAATTTCTCAGTGTAAGGATCCTTACTTCTGTCTTTATGCAGTCAAAATGTAAGTGGAGAAGACATATATGGTTAGGGTTTAACGTGGTAAATTTATTTCTTTGTCCATTTGGTTCTTCCTGTAGCCATTCTGGCAGGTGGAGAGCTGAACTTATGGGTACGACTGGTCCTACAGCTGTAAGGACTTTCTGAGCTTATCTCTCTTTTTTTTTTTTTTTTCCTAGCTATGGCAGGCAGGAAAAAGGACTCTTCTCTGATATCTCTGTCTCAGTAAGGGGGAGGAGGGTAATGGATGCTGCGGGAAGAGAAGTCCTGTTTATTTCTCCCTGAATGGTCATTAAGGCCTCTCCTGTGTCCTGCAACCCAGGTCTGAGAAATAGGAGAAATATAGATCAAAAAATATAAGTAATAAGTAACTGGCAGAATGGAGCTGTTGGCATAGACTGTGGTGGTCCTTCTTGAGAGAAGGGCATCCAACCCAGACAGATCCACATCAGGATCAGTGAGTGATCCTGTGTTAGTGCACTGTGAGAGAAGATTAATTTTAGCATCCACTTTTGAAAGTATTTCAGGGCCTTTGCATCATATGCTGTGGCTAAATGGTATCGGGTTGAATGCATAGGGAAAGGAGTTTATTTTCCTTCCACCTGAGCTCACCAAAAAATATGAGAAAACCTCAAGCCCACTTCCCTCAGGGCTTTGGCTCATATTTCCTTGTTGAGAAAGGAGATTCATGAGTAGAAGAATAGCTGCCCATCTGTTAGGGAGGCAAAAGAGGTGAAATGCATCTGGTCCTCTCATTTCCTTCACCCCCCACCCCACCCCCCGCCCAGTTCTGCACATCCTGAGGAGAAACAAATTCAGTTTTCCTCTTGAAGCCCAATGAGGGCAAGAAGAAAGTGGAAAAACTGAAAAACTTCTCAGCGTATTAAAGAATAGTTGGAGGATAAAACAGGCCTGAGGGCATCACTGTGACTTTGAACAAAGCTGGGAAGCATTACTGGTCTCTTTTTGCAGAGCTCTGTGTAAACAGTTTCCAGTTGGGTGAATTGAGAGGTTTCCCCGTCTGATCTGAGATTTCACTTCAATTGTCCCTAGTGGCTCAGGAACACTCTCAGGCAATTGTAGTTGGGAGATTTTTCATGTCTCCAATTTGACCATCTGCCTTTGACAATAAAACGTGTGCAGCAGTTGATGCGATGTTGCAAGGAAACACAGAACACAGTGGGCAAAATGCTGTGAGCTCTTTGTGTCTCATTTCTCCCCAAGCCTGCAGCCAAGGAAAGATGAGGGGCAGATATAAGGCCAAAAATGTGTGTGGAATTTTGTACACCGAATAATTGAAAGCTAAATTTCAGTCTTCAGGTGCGAACCAGCCATGAGAAATATAAGGCACCTTTAAAATGTTTGTGGGAGTCTGTACCATGTGCAAAATCTCTAAACAGAAAGATAGATAAATAAGGACTTTATACAGAGTGCTGTTTTATCAGCAAGAAGATGTGGTGGAGTTTGTAGTTGCTGCACATGGTTTAGCCTAGAATATCCAGGTGGAGTTTGGGACATCTCATCCATGGGTTCCTGGAGATGACTGTCATTGAGAAGTACTCTGTATCAAGCAAGCTTGGAAAGTGTGTGATTGCCACATCTGGCTTTGAGCGAAGGTGCAAGAAAACTCACCAGCTGTAGCTTTCCATCCCAACAAAGTGGGCCAGGTCCCTTTTCATCTCCTTTCATGTCCCTTTCTCATTCTGTGGCTGTCTCTCACTGGGGCATGAAGGCCAGAGGGGTGCTGGGGGGCTGACAGGCCACAGAGGTTGGTGGGGAGGGTCACAGCCCCCTCCCTCATGCCCGGCAGTTGGGGTAACTCAGGCGGTACGTCAGGGAGCCAGGTACACCAGGGCTCTGGCTAGAAGCGAGGTTTGGGGTAGCTGTGCTCCATCCTATCTGTATTTGGTTGCAGGAGGTGCCGGTCCCATTATGTTTGGGCTTTGTATGCTGCAGGGGCCAGAGCTTTCAGAGGAAAATAGCACGTACTGAAGGGGAGGTCAGTGAAGAGAAGCAGACACTGCGTTCATGTAATAAATCCTGGTCCCTTTTCCCTCTGTTTGCCTGGTGCGGTCATTTCCAGAGGGACCCATAACTGTGAGAGGTACCTGTGTGCACTGCAGCGTTGCTGCGGCACTCCAAAGTTATGAAAAACTGAAGGGTGGCAGCAAGATTTTACTGCAGAGCTGTTCTTAAATAGTCATCATGGGCATTCATTTGCAGGGAAGGGGTTGAGGGGTTCAGGAAAAGCAGAAAATAAAAACATTTCAGTTCCTTAAGAAAGGAGGAATGGCTTTACTTGTTTAGGGAGCAGAGATTTTTTTTTTTTTTTTTTCCCTGAGCTGGGCCTCATTCATGCATAGCAAGATTTTTCTTTGGTTTATGCAGAGCTAATTTTGGAGGACACTTTTCTCTAGTGATTAGTAACATTTTGTTAATTTTTTGTTGTGCTCTGTTAGAGCAAATGTAGTTATTTTCTGCTGGGCAAAGAAGCAAAGAGCAGCATTTTTCAAATAACCCAGTTCAGTGGGATAACGGAAAACTTGCAGAACTCTTGCTATTAGCAGGAACCTCTGACTGCAGCTGCACACTGGGAGGTTGGCTGCTGCTTTACTCTTTCTTCCTGCAATTTCTTCTGTGCCAGGACTAACACTTCCAGCGGCAATAATGTGCTCTCCCTCTTCCTGCATCACTGAAGTGGGGATGGCCATGCCCATTTCTGTGGAAGACGAGGCAAAGCTTGGGCCCTCCGAGCCAGCTCCTGCTCACCTGCTCTTGTGTCTCATCCAACCCACTGGTCAGGTCTCAGTCAGAGCTCACCGTGCTGGATCTTTCGTCCACTTACTCGGCACATCTGACACCAGATGCTTGGATATATTGCTTCACTGTGCTGAGGTTTGACATGAGGTATGGCCCTTCTCTTCCCTCTTTTTCTCTTTGAGACTGTGGTTAGGAGAGCTGGATTTATTTTTCCCTTCCTGCAGCTCTTTAAATGTTAGGGGCTCCACATAGAGTTATTAGTTGTTCTGTCCTGTAGGCTTTTGGGAAGTGAGATTTTTTAGCACACGGGAAGATCAGACCTTCAGAGAGACTGCTGTGATGTGTTATGTGAAACACTTTGATTTCTTTTCTTGCAGAGCACATTATGGGTCATATTGCCCTGAACTCTTCTCCTTATACCCGCCTGCTGTCTTGAGCTTATCTCCTTACCTTGAGAAAGTACCTGGGAAATAATTGACTCAGAAAATAGTTCACAGTGATGCAATCCTGTAAGACTTTTAAAAAGTAGGCAAAAGAGATATTTTAAGTAATATAGTTGTTCATTTTGGACACCTGAACCTGCACCTCTCGATGTTTTCTCACTGGTATGGGTAGATCTGTCCTTGCCATGCTTGTTTGCTCTATGCTTTTCTGAGCTCTCTGAGGAATCCTGGGCACAAATGTTGGGGTGCATGGTAGCGTTTTATTACGTGGAATGAAGTAATGGAGAGCCAGCAAAGGTTGTTTATAAATTGGCTCTCTAAGTACCGTTGGACTGTTCTTGTATTTGTGCAATGTATTTACCAGTATCTCATTTGCACGTTCTGCAATCGATACTCAAGCTTACTTTTCAGTCCTTCATTGTGAGCTCATGGCCTGCTAAAAGAAGCATGGACCAGTGTTCTACCTGATCATCTGCTTATGCAGTCACTGGGGATAACTTTTAAATCGTCTTTCTGCTCTGTATTGTAAAACCCAGTGTTACTCCAGGCAAGCATCTTATTTTAATACAGTATGTCTCTCAGATTTTCAGAACAAACCCCATATGAAGCTCTGTTCCTTTCAGTAGAACCCTGTAATAACAGACTGCTGGTGTTTCCCTGTACACATTAATTTTGCCTCAAAAGCCAATAAATATGTTTGATGCATGCTTAATCTAAAGAAAAAGTGATTTACTGCTGTGTTGTATTTCTTTTCATTAGATATTTCAAAGAGGATGTAATGTTGGTGCTATTCCCAGATGCTTCATGGAGACAAATACTAACACCTAATTATTGCCTTATTTCACACTTTATTCTTTGTGGCAGTAATATAAAATTGAATAGTATTAATTACACCAAAGGCTCGGTCTTGATCTGAGAGGTGTCTCCCTTTCTGATCCCAGTTCTGTTTTCTTAAGCACATATCATTGTTGTTGTCCTAACTTTGTGATACAGACAAAAGAAATAAAATACTTGTTAAAAATGCCTCGGTCAAAACTTTCCTTGAGTTTCTAGAAGATGAAAGGTAGCGAATGAAATAAAATCGTCTGGTGTCGTCCTCTATGTTGTCATGTGTCATCATAGTAGTTTGAGGGACTGGTAATGGGTTAATTTCCTTATTAATATAAATTGTTTCAAAGAGTGGGATTGTAATCAATCTGGAAACCATTCATAGGAATGAAGCAGAGCACAAGCCAAAGAGTTTCAGACACAAACCCCACTGTATATCAACACAAATCCAATAAAAAGTAAAATCAAACCAACTGTGCCATTTTCCCAGTGACACAGAAATGTGGCGCATCCAGCAATGAGCTGACTTGTCTGGGGACCCGTGGTGACCAGGCAGCCTCCAGGCATCGGGGATGCGGTACTGAGTGTTTGAAGTATGCTGCTCTAGTGATCCTTCTTCCTGTTTGCTGTTGCTGACTGGAGCCAAAATGTTGTATTATTTGATTTAAGAAGAGTTTACAATGATGTATTCTGGTTGATACATTTATATCCTGTAGTGCGTTTTCCCATGAAATTCAGAACATGCATTTTATGGAGTATAGGACTCATTAAAACCAAGGAATTGTCAGTAAAGAAATGGTGCTTCTCGCACAAAAAACTAAAATGGGCTTTTGATGCATATGAATTCATATTTAGGCTTGGTTGCTATCAGCTGAGCCTTATAAATGTAAATTATGAACAATTTCTTACTAATGGTAGCTACTATACCATCTAGACATGTTTGGACACCAGAAATGTTCATATTTTGCATTTTATTGTAAATCTGTTTCTTGACAACCTGGTAAAATGCAAAATAATAGAGACACAAAATGTAGTTAATGTTCATTGGCAACATATTTCTACATATGTTATTGTCACAACTGAATTAACTTATGTGAAAATTGAAAAGACCAACCTTCAAGTGGATTTAAATTATTACTTGTCATACAGTACATGTTAAATAGTCTAATGGCACTTTCAGTAAAATCTATACTACCCCCTTCTCCAGTGGATTGGCTGCAATAATTAACTAAGAGAAGAAAAAAGCCATAATACTGTCTGCTGGAAAGCTGGGCAAAGAAAAAAGGTAAAAGACTGAATTCACTAGTTGTGACTTTTTGGTTCCTTCTTCGGAAGAACGTGTTATCAATGATGGGATTCTCTGATAATGTTGAATAATCAATTCCTGTTTATCCTTTCATAAACCCACAAGCAATGAAAATTATTTCTTTTAATAAAAAAGAAAAAAAGACACTGTATAATACACCATCAAAAGAGGCTAGTAAGTGCTATAGCTGAATTAGAAACTACTCTTTTTATGATCAATAATAATGGCTCTTTTTATTCTTGAGACATGGCTGCCATTACTCTGGCTGAAATGTGCGTTAAGATTATATGGCAGAAAGCTGTTTTGGTATTAAAACACAATTTACCATGAAAAAAATTGCTTGGAGAATTGAGGTGGCAAATTTTGTCCCTGGTGATTTCTGCATACCTGTCCCGTGTATGCGTGGGATGGGTGAGGACCAGGTGCAGGTCAGGAGTGGGAGTCTGGGGACGTGCTGGGCTGTCCTCAGGATGGCGCTGGGTCCTTAGGATCAGTCATTTGTGTGGTGTGTTTGTGATTACTTGTTTGTGCTGTGGTAGTAGTTGGATGCTGAGTTTTGTTGCTAAGGTCTTGGCTTTTCTAAGTGTGCGTTAGCGACCCAGGATCCTCCAAATGGCTTGTGCGAGCCATTGCCAGCCCAGCTAACAACTGAGTGACACTGTCCTACAGTCTCTAGCGTACACTGCTCCTGCATTTTGCTCATACACTTGCAAACTGAGCAAATAGCCCAGAAATTTCAATGGAAGGTGCAAAAACTCTGTAGAGTTTCTCACACCAGTTCAAGACTTGGAAGCAGAGCAGGCAAAACTGCGTTTTCCTGCCCTAGCTCGAGGGCTGGAGGCAGAAGTGGGACAGGGAACGATGCGGGGAAAGGTTTGAAAAACTGGGTCGCTGACTCACGCTCCCTGGGGTGGCCGGAGGGAGCCGGGAGGAGGTGACTGCTCTCCAGCCCTCAGAGCAACCTGTGCTTGTCCACTCCATTTAGGCCAGGAGCCTGCCCTTAATAAGTAGGTGGGAACAGTCTGTCCCCCATTAAACTTTTGTCTCAGTTGCAAGTAGCTGTGGAGTGACTTAACCCAGGCAGCTTCTGGAAAGATGCTCGTCTTCTCCCCCCCTGTGATTTTTAGCACCAGTCATAGGACTGCTGTTATCTGGGTGATTTTTGAGTGTGTACCCAGTCTCTTTGGATTGTTCCCCTGTTCTTTGTTTTCAGCTTTTTCAAGTTGAAGCATCTTTTCTTAGTGGTATGTATTATCTTGCTGAGATTGAGAACATCCCATAGGAGATTTAAGACACCAGATTTGCACGATGGCTAATCTTTGTTCTGCTGCAGGATGGCGGCACTGCAGTGGTGGATACTGGCTGATATGTAGTGTTGCTGCCCACAGATCCCTCTCTGTAAGTTCCTTTTGTATTAGAGAAGTTATCTTCCCAGGGCTTGTATTCAAATCTTAAGCCATGCAACATAATTATAGATGAAAATTACTCTTTTCATACCTCCCATCTCTGAGCCTGTGAATACTTCAGCCCAGTAAAAGATGTTTCAGATATTTTTCTCTTTCCAAATGGTGTTTGTAATGCACTTCAATGAGCAAAGTTTCCCAGTGTTAGCTGCACTTTATGGGATTTATGCAGATTTTTTTTTTTTTAAAGGATCCTCTTGTTGCACTCATGACTTTATATGAAATGGCTGACAAAGGAGACCAGGTGCGAAGTGTCCATAGACAGCATTTGGAGTTTAGGCTCACCAATCCACAGGGAAATGTTCTGTTATCCCCTGTTAGCATAAGCAGTTTCACAGCTGATGTAAAGTAACACAAGGATTCAGATCACAATCAGATTCACAGATGTTGTTTCTAGAAAAACAAGTTGCAAAGGACTCTTGAAGATGCTAACCTTACGCTGTCTTTGCCTGTAATGTGATTTTTGAAACTGGAGCAAAGAGAATACCAGAGCGAGCTATTAAAATTCAGCTTTACAACTGGCAGGAATGGTAGCGTGAGCCGACTTCCACAGGCACTTGTTTCTACTGTCTTTCGTTCTTGTTCTTAATGTTTTGCTTAATTAGAGAGCACAAATCTAACCTGAAAATGCCTGTACAAGTACAGTGTACTTCTCTTTCCTAGAGTTACCTACAGTAATGTTAAGATGTAAGATTTTTTCCTTCTATATTATCTTTTGCAGGCGGTTGGTTTAGCTAATAAATACAATGAAGGCAGCTAGGCAGCCGTGTATTTCAGTTTTCAGATGGTGCTGGGCATGATTAACATAGACTGCTAGGGAAGCAGGCGGTAAGGATTACACAACACGCTCAGATCACTTTCAGGCTCTTCCTCAGGACCCTGTTTATTAATTCAAACAGCTAAAACCCCCCTCACAAGGTAACACAAAATGAATTGTCTTTCCTCAGCTGATGGAGCTGCCGGCTGCCTCGCCTGCCTGCCTGCCTGGGGCCGGTTTCGGGAGCTGCCTTCCCCTGCTGACCCTGCAATTGAGTCCCTTACAAAGTAGGAAAGACCTGGCTCCACACCTGGGACGGGCTAGAAGAAGGGTCGCTGGGTTTTAAGAGGCACACCATGAACATATGCAATTAGTATGGTTATATTGGTATGTAAATAATCTCTGATTATCTAGCTCTGTGGTTGACAGCTATTCAGAAGGAGTTACAGGGTTACAGTATCTTCTTCCTGGACCAGGAAAGGCATATCCAGCTGTTTCATGGAAGGACAGCTCTGCTCCTGGCTTAGCCAGTAAACAGTGTCCCTGATGTAAGGCCATGTCGGTGTCTCCTTGAATTTTCTTTTTCATGCTGAAATAGGTTCTGTTGTAAATCTACCACTTTCTGTAGATAAATATAGTGAATTTGATCAGTGAATGTTATCGTGACCATGTCCCTTTAACAAATATAACAATGTGTAACTAGGCTTGCAGTAATTAATTAGTTGGACTCTCTTACTAATTAATTACCTGAGGATATTTATAGTCTGTTCAGTAGGAGGAGAACTGGCATTATTATTATTATTAAAAATAAGGGTGTGTAGAAATGTTCCCAGTGTAAAATGTGTTATCATAATGCTGCATTTCAAGAACAAATGTTAATACAATTTTTCTGTTGAAATAATTTAATTCCAGCCCTTCTAGTTCGTAGAAGTAATGCATTTTACTCCAAGTGAATATTCCAAAGTCTTTCATAATGAAATTCTAGAAGTTAGAGGTGAAAACTTGGCACTTAATCCTGCAGCCTACTTCCTTTTCCTTGCAGGTTTGGTTCCTCTGGAATATATTCTGGGTTTTGTTACTGCAGAAGAGGTTTCCTCTGGATATTGCACACAGCACATTAAAATCTGACACTACTGAAATCAGAGCTTTTGATTTCATTGAGTGATGATTTCATATAGCAGATAATCAACTCTAATGTTAAGCATAGCAAGCAAAGAATTGGGAATTCTCCTTGCTCTGGCTTAGAGGTGCAGTGGGATGAGGGATCAGATCTTCTCAGTGGAAATTCAGGTGGGCATGTAAGTGCAGAAGTACAATGTCCTATCTCTGTGTGTCCTGCTGCCCTAACACCCACGGCAGTAAGTCAATCGTCTGACCAGTAAGATCTGCTGCTGATATCAGTGATTAGGAAAAAATTAATAATTGCTTAACATTCAACAGTCATATTTTCCAGATGAAGAGGGGAATATAGTATTTTTCCAGTTATTATTACTGATGTCTATTGTAGCTGTACTTTCAGGCCTTGTCTTGTCAGCTTCACTTGGCTCTCCCAAAGGCTGGGCTGATGAGGAAGGTCTGAGTCTGAACCAAGGGGTGGCTTAATGAGTTACAATGCCCCAAGCTAGCGGGGAAGTGGAAGGGAGGATGCAGGAGGCTATGGAAGGGAAGAGATGAACGGTAGGGGTGAAATAGTAATTAACTGTATCCCTTAATCTAATGAAGGCCAAACTATTGGAGAGACTGGGGCAGGTGCTGATCGGGTCATTCCTGGAAATCTGTCCTATGTGCAGCTGGGGAGCTCATGTCGGGGGCTCAGGGAGGGCTGGAGCAAGGCAGCGGTGCTACGACTTAGCACCACTGAAGTCTGTGGGTGCTTTGGACCTTGGTCTAACAAAGCTTGCGGTAGTGTTCTTGTGGTGCTTCTTCCTCAGTTGCTATACAATCCCCAAAGAGTTTTTGTTTTGTTGTTTAAGTGCATAATGCCCCAAACCCTGACTTCAATGGGTGAAATGCCGCCTGCCCTCACTCCCTTAGCTCCCGTATACAGACAGCAGCTCTGACCGTGGCTGAACGGTTAGGGGGTCTTCACATGAGGTCATCCACACATTCTAAAGGTTAAAGGGAAATTTTTCTGGGTCATTCAAGCTTTACTTGTTGGTTTGAATGTGTCTGCCTGGATTTGATAAAATAGCAGCAATTAGTATCATCTTTCTGAAAAAAAAAATGCAAGTTATTTGTATGGCTTCGCATTGAAGAATTTCAATTTGCAGCATGAATAGTTCAATTTCTATTTAGGGTGCAATTCCAGAGGAAGTATAATTACAGTTAAGGGATGTCACAGAACTGGTGAAGCATTAGGTTAGGAAAACACAGGAGATATTTTGTGAAAACATTTTAGGGTTATGCCTTGCTAAATACAGAGGAGGCATAACTAAGTGAGAAACAACTTACTGCTCAGTTGGGGCACTTCACCTTTTAAAAGTATGAATGAATAAATAATGCTACTCTTGACTTTGTTGACTTGATTTTTGAAATATCCACCTCTGTTACAGCCAGCATATATATGCGATTCTCCAAACTTCCAAAATATAGTTAGCAGTACCTAAATCAGAATTTCTTTTAAATCCTGTTTGAGCTATTTTTGTTAATGAGATGATTCAGTACCATCTCAAAGCATACATAAATCTGCTCAGTGGCAGAACTTATTATTCATTTGAAGTGGATACAATTGATATTCATTTAACAGGGACAAAATTTAAGGATGCCCATTTTTCTTCACCCTTCCCATTTGTTTTCTTTTGCACAGTATGAGTACTTCATAGTGACAATGATCATCCCCTGTACACACCTGTTCAATCGTACTTCCCCCTTTTTTAATCCACCCATTTACAGCAATTTCTGCCTTTAGCAAATATTGAGATGCAATCAGATAAAGCTGTCAGATTGCTCAGTGTCTGAAGCAAGCTGCTGATTACTGTTGCAACTGGTAGCTGAATTACACTATTAAAGGCTTTTATGAAGTATTTGCGTTGCTCGCTCATACAAATATCAAATCATGGCTATGCCATGGTGAAAAAGGAAATAATGCTCATCTTGTCACACATTTCTTCCAAGACAAGACAGCAACAATAATCTGTGGAAAACATCTATATACAGAACACATTTGACAGTGTCTTTTGATTTGTTAATTGCTAAATTGTTTAAACAACAGCCCTCTCTATTGCATCCAGCTTGTCATGCTGCTCTCGGCAACCAAGGCAGAGTTGATGGGGCTAAAACCATGGGTCATGGTTTCATTACCCATGTGCCATGAGCACATACGTGACTTCACGTTCTGCCCTGACATGATGAAGCATCTTGTTGAATTGGGGCCAATAAGAAAATGAAGCAGCTGAGCTGCATAGTTGGGAAGAAAACAGATCAGCCAAGTGCCAAATATCTTGGAAGTAACTTGCCCAAGAAAGGCATCGTGGCACTATAACTGTGCATCTGTTTAGTATCCGTTGGGTGTTGGATACTGCTGTTTCTCAGAGGCCGGGTGTGATTTTTGTGGAGTCCCAGCACCAGCGGTCTGAGGTGGTCCAGGCTATTTCCCCAACATGTCTCTCATCATGAATTCCTGCAGCTTCTTCAGGGCAGGGCTGGGCCCGTTCAGTGTCTGGGGAAGGGTTACGGACCAAGAAATGTGTCTGGCAGTTGGTCCTGGTGTTGCTGTGGAGGTAGTAGCCTACTGTAGTGGTAGCGTGTGTCAGGTTGGAGGGTGGGCATATCAGTGTCTCTGTCACACTGCCCACTGCTGCTGTGCTGGAGGGAGGGGGGAGGAAATCAGAAAACAGATATGAAATAGGACACTGTGAATAATTGATTGTGTTATTGCAGAAAGTTGATCTGTGGGGTGATGAGCCTACCGTTCTGAAATGCTTTTTAGCACTGGATAAAGTTGTGTGGAAGACACGGCATAGAGAGATGCCAGCCTTTGCAGGTAATCATCATGTCATCAAGGTTACTGCATACTGTGTCTGTGACAAGAGGGACCAAGAAGTACTTCAGCCCTGTGTGAATGCTTGAGTAAACTCCTCGTACTACTTGCTTAGAAAATACAGTCTTTAGAGAGGTGACAAGTGAGGGAGCAATTCCAGAGAAATCCCACAAAGCTGGGAGGCTTTCTACCTGAGGCAAAGCAAAAAGGGCCTTGGTTTAGCTTACAGAGCAATGACACCCTTGAGCTCTCCTTGCTCTCAGCTGTAGCAGGAAACATCATGTAAATGAAAATAATTGCAAACGGCCAGGAAGCCTGCGTGGCGCTGAGGCACATCTGCTTGTTTCCTCTCTCACTTTGGTATTGTTGTATTGTTTCTTGCATTCCTTTGTATCAGTTCTGCTACTGATACAAAGGAAAATATCCCATTGTTTCAACAAGAGCCATTCACTACAAGCCTGATGACAAAGCCCTTTGGCAGGCAGTCACTCTGCAGAGCACAGAAATACACTGCTGCAGGTTCATCCACAGCAGCAGGGAGAATGCCACACAAGGTATGGCCTAGGTGTTTAGAAGAGTTTTGGGATTTATGTTTCATTGCTCAGAGGAGTCTTTCCTAGCTGAGACAATTTGCCCTGTGTTCAGTAAGTTTGACGCACCTGGGATTAAATGGATGGGGGACATCCCTCAGTGCCTCTCAGACACATAACATCGAGTGGCTCCTGAGGTCTGCGTTGCCGCTGGGGGTAGCTCTGCACAGAGCACAGGTACTGGGAAGAAAACTTTGACTGCTGAAGCTGCTGCTTTTCTTGCCTTGATTGTCTCTGCTCCTGGGCTTGTTTTGGTGCAGAAGGCTTTTTGCCCTCCCCTGCAATCCTCGCCCTCCCTGCTTTTTTTTTCCTAGCTGTCCTCATTTCTAAGAGGGCTGGGGCACCTCTCCTCGCCCATGGGGAGGTGCTGGTGGTGGGGTGGGCAGCTGGCTCAGAGGAGGCAGCCTTGGCACGGGTGGTGCGAGCCGGGCTGAGCTAACCTCAGAATAGCTGCATGTGGGAAAAGATGCCGGAGACGCTTTGATGAGCTTCCCAGCGCTGCTCACCCAGGGCGTCCCTCCTCACAGGTTGCTTAAGTACCCCCGGGACTTTGTGCTCTTTGCGCTCCCTGCAGGAGGGCAGGACGGAGCGCCGGCATGCCCGCTCTGCCTCCCGACACTCTGCCAGAGATGGGGATGGTCATTTTAGTGATGACAGAAACTATCTGGTTGGTGACCTTTTGCCTTGCTGGCTGTAGACTTGTGATCTTATCCGTGGCTGGACGTGGATTGCTCTTGTCTGGAGGGGCAACAAGTATGAAGAGTAACCGCATAAAGTAGAACTGTGAGAAATGGTAGAAACCCAGAATCCTTGGAGTGCCCTGCTGTTGCCCCTTGGCACCTTTCTAAAACCTGTCTCTGTGTTACAGTAATACACTTGGGAGAAAATTGTCTGCCTTGTCTTCTGTGCTTTATTGCTTGTAAATGTCATTCTGAAATACTTACTGGTGCATTTCTATTATTTAATAGCCATTTAATAAGATGGGATAAAGATTTTACATTTTGGCTTTTGCTTTCAATTTAACAGGCACCGTTCGGTGCAGTAATGGCTCTGGTAATCAGTTTTCAGTGCCGTGTGACTGAAAGTCTAGTAAGTGTGTCTGCTTTCGGCCAGCCATAATCTGAAGTTATAAACATTTCTTCCCCTACACCTGAAGAAATTGTCTCTGTGTTTCTTGCTTTAATTTGTGCCTGTTAGAAACGCGGGACTGTCAAGGAACTCTGTTGTCAGAGAGGACAAACAGATGCTGAGAGTAATTCAATACCCGATCCTTTTTGCAAGCTTTTTGACATGATTTATCCTATACTTTAATACCTCTTTTCATTCTTACTACTTTGTATCTTTTGCCTGATAAATATTTATTATAGAGGAGAAATAAATTCAAACTAGAGCCAAGTTATAACTTTTATACTCTAATAAGAGCTGAAAACATGACAAAAAAAATCAACCGACCTGGAAGCAAATATGATGAGAATATGGAATAAAACAGTTGCAGTCTCAGTGCAGGATAGTCCTTGATGGATTTGTGTTTCCCTGTGGAATGTGTTAGAGCTGCTGAGCTCACTTGAGGAAGCATCTGCGTGTCCCAGCTCAGAGCAAGAGACACAGAACTGACATCCTGGGTTATGCTTTAGGGTCTGCACTAAACCACGACACCTGTGCTGTGTGTGTAGCTTTACCTCTCTGCCTCTGTTTCCCCACCCATCTCACCTATTTGGTGGTAATTAAAGCTGAATGAAATGGTCTTACAAAAAATTCTATAAAAATTGCATATACTTGAATTGGCCAAATATTGAGTAATTTCACTCCAGTCAGTCCGTATCAGCCCATTTCTTTCTGCCAGTTTCAATTAATCCATTGCTGAAATTGTTGACAGCATGTGAATGTCTCTGCTGCCTCCTGTCTCTCCACTTAGCGCATGAGAGGGTGATGGGCTAAAGACTCCTGTCATCCCCTTCTGATGTGGTTTGGGAACAGATGGCAACAGGTCTTTGAGGAGAACCGTGTTGTTGCTACTTCCAGCATCAACATAATATTTCAGTGCCGTCTGGAAGGGGGACGTGACATGAACCTGAACTGGCTTCTGGCCTCAAACATTCTTTTATCAATTAGCAAAACCACTGATGGATTTGACACAGCCTTGGGAGTGTCTCTGTGTCCTGCAGGGTGCGATCTGCTGTGCATACTGATGATGATGTGCTCTATGCAGGAAGTTGGGGGATATGCAAGTCAAATTTACAGTAGATTTTTTTCCTGTTGGGTATGCTGCCTTTTGTTTATTCTAGAAAGGATAGAATACAAAGCCTGATGCTTTCAGGAGGCACAATTATGCATAATATATTAGGCAAACTTTACAAGTAGAAGCCAACAATGTCAAAACTTCATCCAGGCAAGATTTCCCAAGGAGTATCTTCAGTTCAATGCCATGTAAGTGCTGGTTGGTAACTGACTGATACGCCGGGGAGTGCTGGTTTAATTAATGTGATCAGCATTTCACAGTGTGACATGCAGCATCCGTGCTGCTAAATGGAGCAAGAGCCAACGCTAGGGCTAGCCAGGATGTGGCTTCCCAGGCGTGCTGGTGACTCATTTCCCTGCCACTGACCCAGCTGTGTTTGCCACTCTTGCTGCAGCACCTGTCCTGAGCCTCAAGATGGATAAATTCTGTGTGATTTCATTGAAGGAGAGACTGGAGCAGTGCACAATGCCGGGCTGAGGCTTAGCAGCTGGGGTCACATTATCATAGGTAGGCAGGAGGGATGAAAGGGCAAGAAGGAGTTGCCATGTTAAAATTAAAGGCTCAGAGAGTGCTGAGATGAGAGGCGTACTGAAGCTTAGCTAAATGCAAAGGCCAGGGCTCCAATATGTCAGTATTTGCTTTGCACAACTCTGATTTATGGATCTCAACCAGGTCCAAATGGTGAGAAACCC
Organism: Charadrius vociferus; assembly: GCF_000708025.1. Classification (NCBI taxonomy): domain Eukaryota; kingdom Metazoa; phylum Chordata; class Aves; order Charadriiformes; family Charadriidae; genus Charadrius; species Charadrius vociferus. The sequence continues at coordinate 5,381,717 of NW_009649308.1, forward strand.
CCAAGCATGCCAAGAATGGTCATCCTGGCTGTGAAGGTGCTGAAAACAATCCCATCAGAGCTCAGGCTCATGTTTTACCATGGATTTAGATCCTCAATTTGGTTTTGGTGCTTTTTTTTTTCCCTCCCATTTTTTTTTTTTCTTTCTCAAAACCAACAGTACCTGGCTGACAGCAATAGCTTTGGGCTTCGTCATCCTCATCTTGAAGGCACGTTTGTGTTCACCAGTCTTAGAGTCATGTTTGGTCATACTGCTTATAGCTCTTAGATACCTTCAGCAGCCCCTGACAGGAAGTATGCTTTGGTGTTTTGGCCATCTTCACGCTCCTGTTCACCATATGCTGGGACAGATTTATGAAGGATTACATCTGCATAATCACCAACCTGTTTTATGGCATCAGCTGTTCCAGTTGGCAGCACCAGGTGCTTTCCCCAGTCTTCCTGCTTTTTCCATTTTAGTTTTGATCACTGCTAACAAAACAAATGATCCTCCTATGGCCACCTAAATGGTTGCCGTTTTCTTTGTAGCACGTGGCTCATCCCTCAGTGCTTCAAACGCTGTTCTGATATTGCCTACCCAACAACCTTTCCTGCCTTTCGTTTCTCACAGACACGGGGTTGTTTGCACTGTTTGGGGATATGATTTGAGCAACTTCTGACATAGCAAAGTGATCTCGGCATTGTGTCCTTCTCTGAGACCTCTACACATGCTTCATCTTCACATAAATAATCCTTCAATCTTATCAGTCCATACATTTATCTTCTGCTTAGTGAAATGGGATGGGACTTGTCCAGGAGTAGCTGGAAAAGGTAGTTTTACTACTTGAATTAACATTTCTGTCTTCGGAAGAAAATGCATTAACTTGACAACCTGTTGGCTGTCCCTTTCTAGAAAGAAGCTTTTATTCATGTCAGGGTGGTGTCCCTATTAGAGTTTGCAATATTAGTCCCACTTGAATTTGTATCACAGACCTTGTTGTGTTTTGGGACTGCTTTTGTGTTTTTTCTTTGTTTAGAACAGCCATCTGGGACCCACTGTGTTATTTACCATAGAGATAATACACAGTGATACATTTTAAACTGCTTTTTAATGTGTTTTCCAGCAAATTGTGTCTGTTGCTGTGCTAGGTGTGAAATCATCTTAAGGGGGACAAGTGATATTGGCATTTGTGCAGGCTTGTTGATTCTAACTAACATTTGCATTAGATTAGAACAGTAAATGCTGTCTTCAGTGAAGAAACGCTTTGCATTTTCTCAATGGTATTTTAAAATGGAGTATTGCTAGTTTGAATGAGTCAGCTGAAATTACAGAAAATGTTTCCTTTAAAATATCATCTGAATAGAAACAGCTGTCATATCACAGAGAACCTGAAACAAAGAATAGCACAAAACTTGGTTGGCATGTAATAACCCTAGCATTAGAATCTATAATGTTTTAATTTCTTCCCTGGGATATCTTTTGTGCACTTGGAACAGTGCATTTGCATGTGAATGGAAAAAGCTAAATTATATTCCTAGGTTCATGCAAAGAAGCTAATTTCTAACACTATCGATAAAGGAACTTCTTCATTCTTATTTCTAGCATCATTGTATCAGACTAAAACTCCTCTTATTGCCATCAGTGTGTTTGTCAGCTGAAGTTCTGAGATCACCTAAATATTTTATGAGGTTCAATGAACAGTGAAAATAATCTCGCTAAGACCTGTCTCACTAGTAGATTAATCAGTACAATAGTTTCTCTTTCTTATAGGAAGTTATTGGTATCAACTTAGTTTATGCCCATCTTTCTATTTACTTTTGGAACCACCCCGTGCACCTGTACTAATAGCGGTTCATTTTAATTCAGTGAAAATGCCTTGACAAATTTTTAAAAGATGCGCATATTTAGTTTTCTTTAGCAAACAAACAGAAAAAAAAAACAACCCCAAACCAGAAATACTATCCTATATTGGTCCATTTTGATGCTATGGCCTAATATGAAATATCATTTTTGGAAGGGCAATCAAAATGAAATCTTGAGTGTGTTTGAAATCAAAATGATCCGGAGGCACGGCAAACACAAGGCATTTTATTTATTGCAAAGAAGTTTCACACAGAAGGAAGATAAGAGTGACTGGGTAAACAAGTAGCTTTTAGATAGCAGATAAAACTGTGAAATGAAAGCAGTAGACTAATGGACAGAAAATGTTATATGTCTATTCTCTGAGCTATATTATCCTTTTCACAGAAAGTGAAGCAGCAGACTGACTTTTTCACCTCTCCTGCTGGCTATGTAAAATGGCAGCTACTGTATTTAGTCAAATTGTCACTTTGGATTAAATGTTTCTAGAAACTCAGCACTGAAATATAATCAACACACTGAAAACCTTTCCTGAAAGGGGAGAGAAGGATAATTGTAAAAAATGAGTGGAATATTCAGAGCAACCCTTACTTTATAATATTTAGGGCTGGCACAGAATGTAGATGAAGAGGATCATAATCTCCTGCTGCTCTTGCTGGAGGTCTCACTGTGCTTAAACGGAGATGTGTCTGGGTCTTAAAAACTTGCTAATGGAGTGCTGCACTAAAGGCAATTTGTCTCTAATATTTTAAGTGGAACTCTTTTCTTTCGTACCCTCTCCCCAGTCTGGTGGGGATTTTCAAATTTAAAACTGAGGGTAAAACACAACCTGAAAAAAGATGGTGGACTGCAGATTAGCTGTTGTGGCTAACTCATTACTGTGGGCTCATTGTCATTAAACAAGCTCAGAAAAACAGGCTTTGAAGTCTGCATAGATCTTTCAGCACCAAAGCAATAGGGCTCTGCTGAAGTTTATTAAGTAGTCAGGGTGAGCTACGTGCTTCTGAACTTAGTGTGCAAATTAGAGACCTCAGTTTGGGGTTAAAAGAATGAAGATGGTGAAAAAAAATTCTGAGAAATAATGTGGAAATGTATTAAGACTTTCCCTTGGTTTTCACTTACTCCATTGTACCTGTGTGTTGTAGAGACTACGATCATCAGCTAACCTGATATAGTGCATCGATTCAAGTTACAATCAATACTAAAAAAAAAAGATGAATCAAAGATGGAGGGGGAGCCTTTTGCTATTGACTGTCTTGTGTCTGATCACCTAACTATCAGAGTCACCTCTGGAAACAGTTTAATTTCCTTTGCCCTGTAGGTGTTCTTTTATTTATATAAATAAAGTAGTGTAGCAGGAATTGCATCAAGACCAGCAAAGGCTCCCCAAGTACTTTTTGTCTTAAGTCTCAGAAAGATTTTGCACAAGATTTTTTATACATGTCTATAAACATACTCATCTGGGCCTTTGCAATAGCTCTAAGACGCCCTCTTTGTCACCAACTATCAGAAATAGAGGGAGAAATACACCCAGATGAAGATGCATAACACAAGGACTGGGAGTGCATTCTATACATGAAAAGCTTGAAATTAATGATGTTCATATTACTGTTAACACTTTGGGGGGATCTTTCTAGATAAAGGGATCCTCAAACACTTTGGGGGATCTTTCTAGATAAAGGGATCCTCAGTCATCCAGCAACTAGACAGAAAGGAGTTCCAAAAACCCAGTGCAGCATAATTTAGCTCCACTGAGGGAAGGGAAATGAAAGTATAAGCATCAGCTCATTTGTCCTCAGTGTCCGATAACACAGCTGTTTCTGAAAGACATGAGAATCGCAGTATTGCTATGCCTAGTAATGTAGGGCACAAAATGATGGAGCCTGACTGTGGCATCTTTTAGTTCCCATCAAATTGCTAGTGTTACTTTAATGCTCGTTTTCATGACTGTGCTGTATTGTTAGCCGGTGGCTTGCTTGCCTTTCACTGGGTGAGAAACTCAGTCTTGAAATTAAGTGACGCCTGGCTTGCTTTTTTCGCCTTGGTCAAGGATCTCAATACTTTTCATACTGAGTATTTTGGTACTTCTTGACCAATTAAAACTCCCCTTCTGTATCTAATAATCTGCCTTCCTGCCCTTTCACTCCACTACGCAAACATTATAGATCTAGGAGACTTTAAAGGCTTTCTATTACTTCCCTTACACTCTTCTTGAACTTGCCTAGAGGATTGATTTTTTTTTTTTTTATAAAATATTCTTGCCAGTCCCTGACCTCTCCTGACAGTACCAGCCCAAGGCACATTGCTCGCTGTTGAGTTATAACATTCTAGACTTGAGCATGCTTCTTGTGCTTTTGCTGCTGAGGCTGTCATTAAAGAAAGGGTGGTTTGTGCCTGGTGTGCCAAAATGATGCATTTGAATCTGAAATCAGGGGGTCTGCAGTAAGCGGAGAAACTTGCATCTCCTTTGGTCTAAATATTTAAGTTGCTTTCAAAAACACAGACTAGTTAGTGGGACTGAGCTGCAGAGCAATAACCATGTTTGTTGAATAAAGGCTTGCTGTTTGATCAAAAACATTCATAACAATTAAATTCAAGATATCAACTCTCATTTCTCAAACACCTTCTAGGCAGATGGATCCTCAAGCCTGTGGCAAAACTATACCGCGTACAAAAGAATTGTTTTATCTTCACTGACTTCCTGTTGCCTCAGGGACACGATACAGCTGTTGTTTCAACTGAGTATGTGTTAAGCATTGCTATGCTGTAGGGAGGTTTTATCTGGAATTTTCCAAGGATGTGTGCTGATGGTATTTTTTTCATTTGTGTGAAAGGCCTCAGTCCTACAGGAAGCAGAGTGACCGTGCCTCAACCCTCACCTGGGAAGAGAGCATCCTGCTCCTCCTCCTTCTCGTGGCATTGTCTCTTAGCTGGCAATATACCTCTATCTATCATTCTCCATTCCTCGTTCCCCTGTCAGTCTGGCATGTTGATACATGCAGATGCTAATCTATACATGTAGAGACAATATATGATGGACAGAAGAATTATCTGCATCAACTAACAAAAGTCAGTTCACAATGGTGTTTTTCATTGATGTAACGGTTATCCACAACTAAGAAAAATTAAGCTACAGAGAAACCGTGGTTTCTCAATGGGGGGAAGGTAGGTTCAGACAATTAGTTAATATTGCATTTAAATGATATTTAAAGTAACCAAAACCAGTATTAGATCACTTGCACTGTTTTTAGCAGGAAAAAATTAAAAATATGTACAAAAAAGGGGAATTTGAGCTCAAGCATCACTCGCTAATGGGATGCACTTGTCATCTGCTATATCCCATTGTTATAGAAAAGATAGCATCCTTCATCAAAAATATGATCTTTCCATGGATATTGTGACTCAGAATCAGACGTTTATTGAGAAGACAGGAGTAGATGTATCAGCAGAGAGGGGTTTTCATATGCTCAGACAGATCAGGAATTTATAATTCTGTAGTGTAGTAACGGCTGGTGGTTCAGGTTTGTGCTCAAAGCCATGAAACAAAACAGACATATGGGGTCCATCTAGTACTTGTCAGAACCATAGAGGAAAACAGGACTAAATGCTAGTGGATCACCAGTTTAGGTATCAGGAAAGAGT
>NW_009649308.1:5387332-5401640 GCF_000708025.1 Charadrius vociferus
AGTAAAACCAAGTATAACCTACTTGTGGGTAAGAAGAGTACTTCATAGTTTAGAACCGTGTGCTTGAACACATGATCTGTGCACAAGACAATCATGGGTATTCGTGCATCCAAAAATGAATAAGATGTCTGTATTGAATTATTATCTACCCTAAAATAATTCTATTTTCAATCAAAGCCAGCTGTCTTCTCACTTCTGAAAAGTTAAGAACACCGTACCTTGATAATTTTATTTCTTTTTTTTTAATTATTATTTTTATTATATTCCCTTGTGTTTTGGACACATGCTCAAGGGCTTAAAGAAACTGAGCTGGAAACTCTTCTGTACAAACTAATAAATTATAAGCACTGTCAGTGTCCCTTCACTGACCTCAATAATGATCATGTGGGCACATTTGCTGGTCAAGTAACAAGTGCTGTAATTCATGTACTTTGTGAATTAATTCAGCTTCAATAAACAGAAATTGCTAAATGGTGTCAAATTATGGGTAGAAGTTTTATGAAGCAAGAGCTTTTCCCCCTAGAGATGAGACCAGTTAACAAGTTATCTGGTCTTTTAAAAGAAAAAATATTTAAAAACTGGTAGGCCATAGAAGACTTTGCATTCACAGACTCAACTCTGATTGTCTAATTTTTAGATCAGAGCCACAATGTGGTAAACATATTTCAAAAACTACACAGAATCATGGAATCGTTTGGGTTGGAAAAGATGTCTAAGATCATCAAGTCCAATTGTTACCCTAACACTGCCTAATTACCACTAAGCCATGTCCCTCAGAACCACGTCTACACATCTTTTAAATACCTCGAGGGATGGTGACTCAACCACTTCCTTGGGCAGCCTGTTCTGATGCTTGGCAACACTTTCCCTGAAGAAATTTTTCCTAATACCCAATCTAAACCTCCCCTGGTGCAGTTTGAGGCTGTTTCCTCTTGTCCTGTTACTTGTTACTTGGGAGAAGAGACTGACCCCCACCTCACTACACCCTCCTTTCAGGGAGCTGTAGAGAGTGATAAGGTCTCCCCTCAGCATCCTTTTCTCCAGGCTAAACCACCCCAGTTCCCTCAGCCACTCCTCATGAGACTTGTGCTCCAGACCCCTCCCCAGCTTCGCTGCCCTTTTCTGGACATGGTCCAGAACCTCAATGTCTTTCTTGTAGTGAGGGGCACAAAACTGAACAGAGCACTCGAGGTGGGGCCTCATCAGTGCTGAGTACAGGGGGACGATCACTTCCGTAGTCCTATTCCCCACACTATTCCTGATACAGCCCAGGATGCCATTGGCCTTCTTGGCCTCCTGGGCAAACTGCTGGCTCATATTCAGCTGGCTATCGACCAAGACCCCCAATATCATGTCATACATACAGTAAATTTTGCAAAACATATTGTTAGTTTTATGCTTGCTATTATATTGATTTATTACTTGCACACCACATAAATCAGTCTCTTTATAATAAGTACTTCAAAGAGCAATCCTGAGTTTAATATGTTGATACCATACAAATGGCTGGTTTACAGCTATAACTTTTGGTGCTTACATGGCTTCAGATAACATACAACTTCTTGTATAGTCTCCAGTTGCAATGCAATAGGTTTTCTAGCTAGAACAACTTGCAGTTGTGTACATTACTGACTTCAGTTAATAAAATTCTCATTGCTACCTTTTCTCATAACAGGTTGTTGGACATAGCCAGAATTTTACAATTAGGTGCACATATTTTTATAATGGATTCCATTACAGAGAACAACTTACCACGCTGCCATGCAAATCCTGCAGATTCGATCCATGCTCTCCAGCACTGTCACCACCAGAACAGTTTATTAGATGTGGGGATGGGGACAGGCTGATTTTGGCACTTGCTAGAAATGAAATGGGGCGCTGCCTTTAGTGAACTACTTCAGCTTCTTATTTTATGTGTCTTTCTCAGCTTTTCAGCTCATTTCCATTTCATTTACTTGCTCCAGGACTCTGGAATTTTTCCAGTGCTTCATATATTGGCCTCTTCCCTCCTGCCTCCTCTGACCCCTTTCTTCTACACAGAGACTTTTACAGAGAGATGTGAGATTTGAGCATCTCAAAGATAGGTTTGTATGAACTGACTGATTTTTGTTCTATATCGAAATGAGAGCAGCTTGCACAACAACCTGCCCCAAAAGATAGACTGGGCAACATTTCTTATGTAGAAGAAAGTAGAAGGCGAGGTGAAGGCATTGATTGTTCAAACCAGTAAACACTTTCTTCTGTGTTTGTTTTTGTACTTGAGGGATAGCAACTTGGTAAGTCTTCAGTGAAATATTGGAAAGGAATATGCATTCCTGTAAGTTCTGCAAAGCCCCACCATTACAAACTAAGAGTCATAGAGCTCTTCATTTAAATGGGTAGTTGTCTAAGAAGAAATGAGCCCTAGGTAAAACAGTCCATTAATTTAATCAGCTTACCACAAATTCATGCTAGTCCTAATATGGCAGATGTAAAACTCAGTAAAATGACTGTGATTTTGCACAGTGGCTGCTTATGAGCTCCCAAGAGGCTGCCTGCACCACCTTAGCCATGCTGCACAGTCTCCCTGTGACGGTATTTTCACTCTGTTTCTGTTGACATTAAATTTTTAAGACTTACTAAATTCAGCTGATGACATAGCTTATTCAGTTGTCTTGCCACCACATGTATTTATTGTTTCTTTTCTTTTCCTCCCTTTTTATCTTTTCTGGGCCTTTTTGAATGATAAATGACTGCTCTAATTAGCTATTCAGCAAAGGTAAGAACTTCTTGAGCTCGACTGGCTACCAAAATTCCTTCTTTAATACATGTACTTTTAGGCTGAATGTGATTTATGTACCGTAGAATAGCTACTAAAAAAAATTCCTATTTCGTGAGAAAGGAAATGTTCTTTTTACTTCAATAGAAAACATTTTTTCTATGTGTTCTGCAAAATGTAACTAATTTCTTTTACACTTTCATTGATTGGATTTTGCAATTCAAAACATCTTTTACCCCTATACTTGTATGTATTAAAGCGAAACAATTTGTCTGAAATGAGATGCTTCACACTCAATTATATCGAAATTTCTCATCTACAACTCTTGATTTCAATCTCGTGTGTCTGTGCAGCTATTAAGGCTGAAACAATGTAGAAAGGAAATGCTGTTATTTTCAATTTGTAGCAATTATACTTGGAGTGAGGCAGATGTGGTGGTTTTGAGTTTCTGCCCATGGAACAGGCAGGCAACTTGTGGAAAGGTTGGCTGATTTCTATTATACCTGTGACTACCTTCCTGAGAATGGACATTCAGACATAATGTCAGAAAACAAACTCCCCCTGAACACAGCAGTACTCTAAGATGCCGTTAAGTCCTACCGTGCTTAGGACAGCACTTGAGCATTACCAGAATTAGGGCCTGAATCCGTGTTTATTGTTAAAGGTATGTGGGAAAGCTTTCTTGAATCGGGGCCATAAGTAGATGCCTAAACTTTGCTCTGTTTTAATGTGAGCATGTTGAAGTCAGTGGCATTAAATATTATCTGTCCTTTGAGACAGATTAGCAAGAAATTGAGAGCGTTAATGCAGCTTGGACGTACCCACTCCTGCTAAGTTTGATGTACCCAAGAAGAGTAAAGCATCATACCCTGATTTAATTAATACAGAGTCTAGAATTGCCTACCACAATTCTCCCTAGCATTGAATAGTTTTACGCTGGGGCTGAAATCCTCAGAACGATGTTGGGAAGTTGTGAGTGTATGTTGTTTGGCTGAATTGAAAGTTGTGCAGCCACTATTAGCATTAATATTATAAATGGTATTCTAGCTGTGGAGGACTCAGTAATGTTCTGGAGCCAATTATGTATATTTTTTCTCAAGATATGACAAAAATGGTGTTTTGTCCAAATATTATTTAATGTATGATATTTGTAAGTGGCCTTGGAGTAGGGTGTAGAAACTACAGACCTCTGTACTTAGTGCTATAGGCCTGCAGAGCTGTGCTCCACGCTGTTCTCTCTCACTGGCTCTGTGAAAATTTCTGGTCTGCAAAGTAGAACAGCTTTGAGAGAACGAATAGAAAGCAAATGTCATCATCATATGCTGTGGCCTCACAGTGGGAAGGTGTGCTTACAAAATAAGGGTGATGGGGAGACTATTCAAAGCAAAGGTCAAAATGACAAGACTGCCTGCACAGTTCAGGACTTCTTTAGGTCCCACCTTACAATTAAAGGGCCTTTCTGGGAGAAATGCGTGTCTGAGTTGGCACCAGGAGATGATGGAACTGAACCCAATTCACCATGTCCCCGGTGAGTGCTCTGGCTGCTGTGTTCCTGGGCAGAGGGGACAGGGAGGCTCTGACCCTCACTATCTCCTTTTGTGATGCTGTGCCTGGTCTCTGGGAGAGTTCATAAGAGCTTAGGCCATGCCTTTAGCAGAATGCTAGCCTCTATTTGACAGTCTGGTCAGATCCATGCTCTGGGAATAACTCTTGCCTGCTTTAGAGCAGAACTAGTCAAAAAGAGATTCTACAGCAAATTACTCCTTGCTCTGGGGGCCGTAGACAGAAGCAGTGCTAGAGACAATACAGGGCATTGAGCTGCCCTGACCTCCGCACTGTTCAGGAGTACCTGGGCTGAGGGCAAAGTCCCCTGAAAGGTCAAGGACAGCCCTTTCTTCAATGCAGTGTTTCTTCAGACACCTGGAGTCTTGACTGGCTGATTTTGCTGCAAGCCAGCTTAACTTTGTACCAAGAGACTCCTTGATTTATAATGGTTTATTTCTTTTTTCAGGTGGCATTCTCTTTTATTCTTAACCCTTCTCATGAGTTCTTTGGCCAGGTGGTTTTTGGTTTAGTTGCCACTCACACAGAACTCAAATTTGAAACACAACCCCCCCCCCTTTATTTCTTTTTTCAGGTGGCATTCTCTTTTATTCTTAACCCTTCTCATGAGTTCTTTGGCCAGGTGGTTTTTGGTTTAGTTGCCACTCACACAGAACTCAAATTTGAAACCCAACCCCCCCCCCAAAAAAAAAAAATTGCCTATGATGAGAGACATCCAGGCGTGCATCTTCTAAAACAGAGCCACCTAAGGCTGTCCCCTCTGTGTTCTTGGTCTTGTCCCATCATCCTTTTGAACTGTAGCTCAGAGTGAGGGATGGTGAGGATGAGCTGTGCCATCAAAACGGGAGTTTGCAGACTGACTCAGACTTTACCGAGAGTTTATATGCTGTACACTGATTCCCAAGGCACAATCAATTTTTGTTAGTCTTTTGAGCACTCATTATGTAGGCAACTGTGACCATCTATGAATCATTTTGAGATTACATTTCTTTGTGTGTATAAACATAATGTAAAATAGGCTGTTAAATTAAACATTGCAGATTGTAAAGGTAGCGATGGGCCAGATTTAATTCATACATTTAGTGGCCAAAAAAAAAAAAGTTTCAAAGTAAAGTCCTGCTGATCAGGTAATGCTGAGTATAATCAAGCTGCATTCTGTTAAAGGATGCTGTCAGCAAAATAAAATGCCGTCTAAGGTGAAGAATACGAAAACTGCAATGCACTATTCAACTGAAAACCTGCCAGCTTACCTGCAGCTTGTTTGTTCCTCAATCATTCTGAAGTTAGATGAGTAAAGGAATTAGGCTTGGAAAGAAATACAAATACATTATTACCTTTCATTTTGTGATGCTGAGGCTTGTATCTATTTGTAAAGCTAAAGCTTCAACTCCATGCAGTGTGAAAAGTGATTGTACTATCTAATCCCTGCAAAAGCAGAGAGAAGTCATGTTTTAAATTGCATTACAGAAATACTAATGGAGAGTTTTCAGTTTCTTTAGTCATACCATTCAAAGGAAGGGAAATGCTGAGGGTGTGTGAATCGATTTTTTATGAATGGACTGGTGTTCTGCAGAGTTTCTGGTTTGGACATTGCAGATTCTCCAGTATTCAACATGTCTTTTGGATTTAAAAAAAAAATAAAATAATAAAATTGCATAGCTGTTTTTTCCCAAAGATGCTCCAGATTGGAAAACAATGCCAAACAAATGGAATTTCTTCTCTGCTATTTAGAGTATGAAATTATTAGGGGCTTTTCTACACTTTCAATTTGTTCCTGTCTCATTCCTAGATTTTTTGCATGCTGTGAATAGGAAGCTGTTGGGTAGTGTGGGAAATTTGGAGCATGTTCAGAACCTTTCATTTCTCTTTTAATTTGTCTAAGATGTTGTCTTCCAATAGTATTTCGTTGCCATAAATAAGTTCATGAATGTTGTGGGTCACCCTGCCTTGGACAAAGCAGATGTCAGATTTCATAGATATAACTTGCAGATATTCCTAATTCCAAAGTGCAATTTCTGCCACATGGTATTAGGAAAAAAAGAAAGAACCCAAGCCCGAAATATTTTAGGTAGTTTCGCTGATAATTTATCTGGAGTTTTCCTGGTAAAAGCTGGAGTAGAAGAATAGTTTACTCCAGAGTTGCATCTTACTTTTAGGTATATTTGTATGTACAGCCCTGTTTTTGAAGGAAAGCTGAAGTCTGGCAGAAGGCTATGTAAAGATATTCTGTTTAGGTGTATCTCTGGTAACACAAAAATAACAGTTGTAAAGGAGCTAAGTATTTCATGTGTTTCCTTCAAACTCCTACATTTTGGATGAATGTGTTTTTCTTAGTGAGGACTTGCTTTGCTGTCACAGATGGAATGCAGAATAAAATATTATTTTATCCATCATAAAATAGAAAACTTTATACTATTTTATATCCATAAATCTCATGAATATTGGGAGACAAATTTTGCCTAGGAATTAAATCTCACCGATTCAGCTATAGCCAAGTGGAAAAATAGGTTAAGATGATTCCCCCTTATTTTATTAACGAGAGGACTCTGGAGAGATGTGAGGAGGAAGGGGAGAGGGGGGAAGGGGAGGCAGAGGGGGAGAAGAGGGGCTGAGAGAGCCGCCCTGGGCTGAGGAAAGGTTGCAGCGATGAGGGTGAGGATTGAGTCTGAGTCTTATGTTGTGGGGCACAAGCTGGGAGGGGGGAAGAGTTGCTTAATTAGAGCTAAAATAGCTCTGGAGACATATGTGATGACAGGAAAAAAGAAAGTGTGAGGTAAGTATCTGTTTCCCTTGGAGGTGACTTTAAGTTTTGTTTAAAAGGCTTTTCCAGAAAGTGCCAAAGCTGGATGTTGGGTCCCAGGCCCCAATCTCAGTAGCTACTTATATAGTGCACTGAGCATCATAAATTTGCATTAATAGAGCCTCATATGTGCTTAAGTTTATGTACATGAGAAGTAGAAACTTTACACAAAGCATAAGGCCTTGCAAGAGGCCCGTGTCTGCCACCGGAATCCATTTTGTGCCCAAAGATGGCCGCCGGCCCTGGGCACAGCCCTGTCAGCACTGCTTCCTCTGGCAGCAGCGCACTGGTGCTGGCACTGCATGTGTGATTTGCAGTGTTCAATTACAAAAGTAAAATTTCTCTGCTGTATAAAAATTGAATGCTACTGATCCTTAGGTAAAGGTATCCGTCAGACTGCTTTAAAAACAACATCCTGCAAATTGGTATTTACCAAGCTAACTGAATGCCTTTGGGGAAGTTATGATCGGCCGTTAAAAGAAAGGGCACTGTCAGGTAATTTAAGCAACTTTGAGCAAAAACGCTGCAAATGTGTTTCTTCTTTGTGTATCTTTGAGGGTGAGAGAAGACTGGCACTTTGTTTTTGTTCCGGAGTGTTTCTAGGCTGCTGGGCCGTGCTGCTGCGGGGAGGTGCATTCCTGTATGTATATGTGGTTATCTATTATTTTATCGTGGCACTTGTGCCCTGTGGCATGTCTTCTCCGTTTTTCCAGCTCTGCATCTCAGACCCCTGGCAGATGCTTTCTCCTGCCTGTGTTTAAGACCATGTCTGTGCAGGCAGCATGGGCATCGGAGTCAGTAAGCCTGTCCTTCCCCAGGCAGCGTTGTTTGATGGTTGTGAGCGTGACAACGTGCATTGCCCTTCTTCACAGTTAGTCCCAGCGCAGGGTTTTAGCTGCAGAGATGGTGGTGGGTATAATTTTTATTGTACCTGCCGGGACCACAATTTTACTAGAAATACAACTGACACTTTGCAATACTTAGTGTTTGTTTTAACAGAGAGTTATGTGCAAGTTGAAATAAAAGCCATAGTTTATATATCCCTGTTTAACAGAAAATATGTACAAGCTGGCTTTTATTTTTGGATGTATTCCTTTCACCAGCATCACACCTTATCTAAAAAAGCAGGATTTCTTACATTTTTATGAACTGAAGATTGCTGCTACTATCAGGAAAAACTGAAATCTAAACCAGTGAAATATTTTTTACGTTATTGTAAAATCCAAGGTATCTGAGTAGAAGAACCCTTTTTTGTCCATTGGTTTCAAAAGACCTTAGTTAAATGCAAACATTTAGAACCTTGAAATGGAGAAAGGCTTAGTACTACCATTTTATTTCCCCAAACATTTAAAAAAAAAATAATAGTTGGCCCAAGTTTTGTTAGGGACTAAAACTAGTTACCAGACATTAACAGCATAGTTCAGGTTCTAATTTTCCTGTTTTCCTCATGATTAGTGTCATAATTTATTTGTTCAGTTCTCCAGAGTTTTGAAAGTGATCCCTAAGCCGTTTGGTACTTTCAAACAATTTCTTTACTATCTTGTTGCTGCATATCACTGATGTGTGATGATCTGCATATAGCTGTGTTGAAGAGTTTATTCCCATGCATTTTATCAATACAATATATCAATGAATTCTTAATGCTCAATTTTTTTTCTCACTTTCTCTTGTGAAATACCAGTATTTACAATGAAATAAAAATATGCTACTGTTCAATTTTTTAAATTTATTTATATGTTTGTCTCTGCTGGTCGAGCTGGAAAGATTATCTTATTTCTCTTAAAACTTCAAGTATTCTCTCATTCTGCCTTCTGCTGTCCTTTATTATTCTATTGCAAGCCTGTAACTGAGTGTGTGCACTGTCTAAGGTAGATACTGCCCTCACATAACCCACTTGACTGCTCAGCATAAATGAGATTTTTAATGGTCTGGTTACTTGTCATTAATTGGCTCAGACAGGCTTGAATTTTGTCACACATCTTGACCTTTATTGAACCAACAACTTTCACAAATATAAAGGTCAAGAAATTCTGGCCTTAGCACCTCTTTATAGAATTACTTTGATCACATATGCCAAAATCCAAACCTCTGGTCCCTAAAAGTGCTTCTATAAATACACGTAATTATTCTAGTACCTGAGTGGAGCTGGAACATTAAAATATACTGTACATTATCAGTGGTTTAAGTAATTCCTGCTCCTCTGACAACAGTCTGCTTCAGTCTTTGAATGGAAAAAACAATCCACAAAACTTAAAACCACACTATTTTAAGGTTTAGTACCATCCAAAATTCATGCTTTAGATCCTAACGTCCTTAGGCAGGCTTTTATGGTGGTTACATCAGGAGTAGTTCAGAGTTGCAGAAGGTGGAGGAAAGGAGCAGAGTCACTGTTGTCAGGTGCCACCACGGCGCTGCCTAGCCAAGGCTTACCTCTTCAGCCACCTTCACATGTCTCTTTCTTCACAACCTGAGCATGACGTGCTCTGAGTAATGCTTGGTTAACCTGTGCGTTTCTTCTTTAAAACATGGAATAAAGAGTTAGCAGCAGTCGTGGGCCTTATATATGGGAACTGCTTTGTACAGGCATAGGCTTGACAGGTAACCATCCATACAGAATAAACAATGCTGGCAAGATTTTCATCTTATACTATATGAAAAAAGAACAGTTTTCATGGAGTTGCTGTGTCTGTGGAATTCAAGAGGAGAATGAAATTTTATATGCAGTCTGTAAATCAATACCTTGTTTAAATACTGAATTTTATACATTCTATATGAAAGCAGTCAAGTTTGGCCTGTGCTTCTGTGTTACTGAGACAACACTGAGTGCATTTGGGTTCAATAGAGGAAAAGCAAACCCAACATTTTTATCACAAGGAAGTTAAAAAAAACAACCCACTTATGCATGGAGCAGCCCTTCTATTTGTGAGTGTGATTCATGGCCTGCTGGTGCCCTCTGTAACCTTTTTGTGAATGTAGGGCACTGTTGTCTACCCATGTGGCTGCTTACCTAATCCCATGGGTCTGTAGCTATTAATAGTCCTTATTTCCAGGCTTTCTTGAGTTGTGCTTTTCTTTTCCTGTGATTCATTTGTCCTAGGTGTTTATGAGTCTTGTAGCTTTGACTTTTGTGAGCTGTAATTGGGGCCAGAAGCTCTCCTGTGTCAATATTTTCTAAAATCTGTGAGGGTAGGAAGAGTGCAATTTACAGTTGTGCTTGTAAATGGCAGAAGCAAATATACTAATGAACCTGACATATGGCTTAACGTGAGAAAATTCTCAGTAGCATTGGCCTTGATTTTAGCTGCAGTCCTTCAAAGCTGCTGAAGCTGCATCATTTTTTGAGTATGGTTCATGCCTGTAAATAAGTGAGGCATTTTATGTATGTCATTTCAGATGTTTGTCTTTAATTTTTTGACTAAAAGTAAGTAATAATCAGTCCAAAGTAAGCAAGATATTGAAAAATTACAAAATGTTCAAGGTGTACAACTAGAGAATGGTGGTCATTCAGAACTCCTACCTTTATGGTAGGGCCTCTCTCATCGTGCTTGGGGTACAGTGCTACTAGCAAAGGCTTAAGAAAAGTATGTGTCAGGTAACATCAAGAATTATAAAGGACAGAGATATTTTGTATTGCAGGGATATATGCAAGCAGTCTGCTTGGTCTTTATTATGCATATTTGTACCGCCTATCTCAAAGGAAGACAATCAAAAGCTGAAAACTCTTGTGGTAGTGGTACAAGATTATAGATCAGCCTGATTTGCTTCAGAGTTTGGAAACCCCACGATACCAAATACAGATGTCCTAGCTGTCATATGTTGAGATAAAATGACTGAGATGTTTTTAAATACAGATGTGCTATATGCTCAGCTTAACAAGACGATTTATATTCCTTCATCAGTGTAAGACATCTTGTGCTCTTCTATGATGAACAACAAGATTTAGTAACTGAAAAGTCAGCGTTGTGAGCTGATCAACCTGAAGGGCTTCTCAACTTTACATGCTTCTAAACATTGAAGGGCATCACTAACGGGTCCAGAGAAGCTGTGAAACAAGCCTGGACTATTTACTATTCAATTTTAATTGTGGAGTGGCTAATTGCCCTACTTGGCTATTTAGTGCTCTAAACAAGCCATCTAATTTGGTGTATTTTTGTATTGACAGAACCCTGCCAAGAGGCTTTCATTTTAGAGTAAAATCAAAATGTTTGGAGACAGCTGCCTTCAAATGATGCTGTAATTCTTCATGTTGTTTCAGTCATTGATACTTTTACCTTTGGTACATTTTCCACATCAGAAGACCCTCAAGAAATTGAGACATGCATACTTCTGCTTCTAAACTGGGATTTTGGCATACAAAATTATTATACAATCAAGAGCTTTACTGATTCCAATGATTATTAATTTCAGTGTTGCTTTTCTCCATCAGGTGATCTTTGTTATTCTGGTGAAACAGCTACTATCTACTCAGTATCTTGATACACCTAATATAACTGAATTAAAATCTGACACAAGGTCCCTCATTTGTTTTGAAGGTCAGCAGCCAGGCAGAAGAAAGGACAGGAATAGTCGATACCTTAGACAGAGAAATAGTAAATGTAGGTATTGTTTTCTTCATTTAAAACCATCCTTTCAGACGATAAATAGCTATCAAAAAGAACATTACATGAATATACCAGCTGCCCTCATCCTCTTTCTTTTAATAACAATTCTAAAATATGTGTTGTGCATGGTTCTTCTGCACCAGCACAGCAGATAAGCACAGTGTAGATGAGTACGCTCCAAATTCTTTTACTGTAAGTTCTCTAGGCCAGAGGCTATAACTTCTTGTATTTATATTTATGATGCTTAACATAATGAGACCTTGATCTTAGGTGAAGATCTAACTGAACACAAACAGTATTTTATCAATTATCTTAGAAGGAAGCTGGCAAATAGCATCTCCCACCTTAGATGTCTATCTTGGTATTATTGGTATGAAACAGTGTCTAGAAAGTAAAAAATAATTACTATTATATTAAATCTCATCTTTTTATTAGTGGCCATAGCAGGATCAGTAATGTTTCAGTTCTCTTAAAGGAATTCATACTGTGCAGAGCAAAAAGGTATTAAAATTTTCACACAATTTAGTGCACAGTCACCATATCATCATTTTTATCATTTTAATATCTTCCAGGTGTCTTAAAAGATTTTAATGCAATAAACATTTTCCTTTCATTTCTTCTAATCAATATTGACTTCACTATGACATCTTATTTCAAGATTAACGTTCCTGTATTGCATAAGGTTGTAATTTTAATGAAATATCCAAAATAACCCATAATTTCTTGTTTTAAGAAATCTGATAATTATTTTGCCCCACGGCAGATAATTTTGCTCTCATTATATTGAAAAATACATTATTTTTCTTTTCCAATTGCTATTAAGATGGATATTTTTCAATGTGTTAGAAGATCATTACTACCTCAAAATAGACTTATGAAACTGGTAATTTGCCTGTCAAAAACAGGCCACAGATGTAGCTGAAAGAGGTATACTAATGGAATGGCACTAATGCAATTTCACAAATAACTTAATGAAGCATGTAAAGCATATTTCTTCCATTAAGTACACATAGCATGGAGTCACATCTTGCTTACTGGGTGCGAAAAATATTTTTAATCAGCTTAAAGATGAAGAGACTCTTCAAGGTTATGCTACTGAAAGCCATGAAAAGGAAAAAAAATAAATCAGAGAAGACTGGTAGGAAAAAGCAAAGCAACAGGAAGGAATAGCGTGATGAAGGGGATGATTCTTCAACTTTGAGGGAGGTGCTCTCAGAAGTTCTGCTGCCTTATCCCAAAGTGTAGAATGAGGGAGGAAACCAAGTAGAAGTCATGTTTCAGGTGGTGGTAAGCACAAAACCACCAAGACAAAAGCCTAGACTTAGTACACCCATGAGGTTGGAGGGCTCTAGACACCTTCATAATCCCGTTGCGTGCAATCTAAGCCACGAAGCCCCTGTGAGATTTTTCCCAGCTCTTTAATACTGGCAGGAATTTGTAGGCATTGCTTGAGAGTATTTGTGTCCATGAAGTTCATCATAAGCATAATGCTTCTCGAGCGGAGCGAGGGCATGCACACAGGCAGTCATCTTTTCTCCACCCTACTTTGTCCCATGCTTAGGTGACAGGCTGTGCTGTGGAGCCATGCGCTTACCCAAGTGGGAGTGATGTTGCCTCTCCACTGCTATGTGAAGTACCTGCACGAACATGCAGGAAGGTGGCAAACACTGGGCTTTCCTGGCTGCTGTCACTGCCTGCTTATGTCTCAGCAGAGATCTGTCATTATTCAGATGAGTAGAGCACTGAATGATAACAGAGATGAAAGCAAGGTAAAGGGAATGAAGAAGCAGTACTGTAAACCAGGGACTCCCACCATGAATGTATTTAAGGTCGTTATGGCTTAACAAGAATGTGTTTAGAGGAGTTAAATACCAGACCCAGGACTATTCCCTTAAGCCTTCCAAATCTTTTCTTTCCTAAAGGTCAGTGTGATGGAGCATGCAGTTGGCTTCTCACACTGAGAGCGTGCAGTGCTGAAAATCTATACTCCCAATTACAATTTTTTCAGTCTCCAGAGTGAGCGCAGCCCGCCATGTCTGGTTACGTCAGTGTCATTGTCTAATGCCATTAACAATAAATGCACTGAAGGCCAATACAATGTTAATCTGTGCCGTTCAGAGTGATGCAGTTCTTTAACCCCTGCTTATTTTAAAAAAATATTTTGAAATACCTTTAATCTTTTATTTCAACATGGAATATATTTTTTGAAGCGTAAAAATAGTTGCCACTATTTGCTATGGTAGGTGCAAGTAAATTAATCTGTGTATGTTCTTGTTTACAATGCCAAATATCAAGGAAGTAATGCCTGTTAGTGTAACTGTGCAATGCGGTACAGACTAGAGGAAAAAGTTATCTTAGTTATGATTTTAATTTTAAAGCCTAGAGTTAACAAAGCATTTAAGAACAAACTTTATTCGTCCAAACATTTTATCATCTCCTCACGTTCTTAGTTAATGACAACAAATAATGTTGTTGGATTTCTGTTTTAAGTTTATAGAATCATAGAATCATAGAATGGTTTAGGTTGGAAGGGACCTTGAAGATCGTCGAGTTCCACCCCCCCTGCCATGGGCAGGGACACCTCCT
>NW_009649308.1:5401968-5433973 GCF_000708025.1 Charadrius vociferus
GTACTCCAGATGGGGTCTCACAAGAGTGGAGTAGAGGGGCAGGATCACCTCCCTTGACCTGCTGGCCACAGTTCTTTTGATGCAGCCAAGGATACGGTTGGCCTTCTGGGCTGCGATCGCACATTTCTGGCTCGTGTTGAGCTTCTCGTCAATCAGCACACCCAGGTCCTTCTCCTCAGGGCATTCTCCTCTGAGCCTGTATTTGTGCTTGGGCTTGCCCCATCCCAGATGTAGGACCTTGCACTTGGCCTTGTTGAACTGCATGAGGTTGGCTTCGGCCCACCTCTCCAGCCCGTCCAGGTCCCTCTGGATGGCATCCCTCCCCTCCAGCGTGTCTACCTCGCCAAACAGCTTGGTGTCGTCAGCAAACTTGCCGAGGGTGCACTCAACCCCACTGTCCATGTCGCCAACAAAGATGTTGAACAGTACAGGTCCCAGTTACTTGGCTGATGAGTACTCGATTTCTTCTAGTCACCAGTAATTCATCAAAATAAGGAAAATGCAATTTTGAGTTAAACTAAATCCAAAACCACTCAATATTTTTGATGAATTTAAAAGTAAAATGTGGATACTGTCAAGTTGAAATGTTTCTTCTTGATTTTCTCAAACAGCAATATTTATATTTGATAAAAGGAGTACATTGCAAAAGAAAACATTGCATTTTAATTTTGAACATTTCAGATAAAATTTCTTCTGAATTAAAATATTTAATTTGGATTAGAAAATATGGAACGGAAATGTTCAAATTTGTTCTCAGTTGTAAATAATTTTTGCTAAGTTGCTTAAAGTAATTAAATTCATCATATCTTGATGTTGCTTAATCTGCACTAAATACTCAGCTGAAAGAATTTCACTTGGAAATAAAAAACACTGAAGCATCTTTCAAATTAAAGGAACTCTAGTCTTTATTAGAAATGTAGCAGGTAGCACTTTGAAGAGTTTACATTTTTGTCTCGATGTGGAATGGAATTTATACAGTCATGGGCTTCCTTCTGACTTTCTCCCTTTCTTATGGTGCTTAGAGATGGACGTGGAGGTTTACATCATCAACCCAATTCAAGCAGATTGAGTAAAGTACTTCATTGTAGTGCACCTGTTGCATCCACTACTGGATGCAACAACTGTCCTTCTAAGAGCTGGCCACTTAAAAAAAATGGCAGTCAAGGAAAAATGCTTTCTTCCAATATTCCAAATCCTTTTTTCCAGCTATGAAGGAAAAGGGCCTTTTATTCATTCTCTCATAAGAGAACATTCCTTTTACTTGAAAAACTGCCATACTCATCTATAAATGTGAGAACCAGTAAAAGAGAAGAATTGCAGCAGTTCCTTTCACTTAATGACCATAAACCAGGGTGAAGTTTTCACTAATCTTGTTGATTTCTTACCTTCTAGTTCTCTTTAGTCATCCATACCAACACAACCAATCTGGAATATATTGGATGGTAAAAAGTTTTTGTAGTTAGCAAAAGATTTTACTGGAAAAAAAAAATTGTACTTGGCATGTTTTGTAACAACGAATGTTCACATTGTAGGATTACCTGGCATTTCATTGAAAATCTTTTGGAATATATACTCCTAATTGCAGCTTTATTGAAGAATACTGGGAAAATTATTCACTGGTTTGTCTAATAAAATCTCTGAGGGAGTTTAATTTACGACATCGGTATTCATGATTAACGTCTATGCATATTTTTTTTGTGTGCAGTACTGCAAAAGTCAATGGGAATTTGCAATGGAAACGCTGTAGATTTACCCACCTAATTTTTGCCCTCAAGGCAGTCCATCAAGTGAAAAATTTTGGAAATCAGATTTACATTCCAGTTCTCAGCTACAAGGTTAATTTCCCTCTGGCTGCTACCTGATAGAAATCAGGAATTAATATCATTGAATTCAGCCATTACACTCATATTAAGCCAGCTTAATGGACGTTTGCTTATTTAACACACCATAGCGATGTAGAACAAACAGGTTGGTCAGTTGTAGTGGAAGGAATTTTGCTATTTTGAGTTTCTTTGCTATAGGGCAATCCAGGAAAGAAAGATCCTTCATTCCTTCAGTGGCCTTTCAGGACTTAAAGGGTGCCTACAGGAGGATGGGGACAAACTCTGTAGCAGGGCCTGTTGTGATAGGACAAGGGTTAATGGTTTTAAACTAAAAGAAGGTAGATTTAGACTAGATATAAGGAAGATTTTTTTTTTATTTTTTTATATTTTTATTTTACAATGAGTTGGTAAAACACTGGCACAGGTTGCCCAGAGAGCTGGTAGATGCCCAATGCCTGGAAACATTCAAGGTCAGGTTAGATGGAGCTCTGAGCAACCTGATCTAGTTGAAGATGTCATTGCGGGGGAGTTGGACTAGATGACCTTTAGCAGGTCCCTTCCAACCCAAACTATTCTATGATTCTTCTGGAATTTAAGTTTTGCAACAGTGTTTAGGGAGGAGGAAAGTGTGATCTGTCAGTATAAGCTTTTTAGTGGGAATCCTTATTTTAAAGGTAGAAGAATGACAGTCTGGAGAATACGTAACACGTATTGGTCCTTTTGTTAACTATCAGAAAATGATAACAGCAGTAAGGAAATGGTGGCTCTTAAAAAGCCTGGTGTGCTCTGAAAGGAGGGGAAGACAGTTAAAAGTGGTTTATTATTTACTGCAGTTGTGGGGAAAAGGAAGATAAATCCACAGACTGCCAATACAAGTAGTTGGCTTGCTCCATGGATTACCCGTGATCAGTTTTGCTAATTATGGATAAAGTCTGCAACTTACTCTTGCAAAAAGCTACTGAAGCCAGAAGCAGGACAGATCATGGTGGTAGTTTATTATTCTTTCATAAATGCTTTCCTTCATGTTTAGCTTTCTAGCTTTCTGCTCCTGTTTTCCCTAATACTTCATAGGTACAAGGCCAATTGGTAGATCTGAATTGTCAGCAAGCATGGTGTGGGTAGAAAATTAGCTGATCCTTGTTCACCCGTCCATAATGGTAATTAACCCATGTCTATCTTAAGGGGTTTTTCACAACTGCCCGTGGTCCTTGTGATGAATTCATAAACCCTATTCAAAAGGGGAAGAAAATCTAATTAGAGTATAAATGATAGGAAATAAAAACCACCAATCAGTAAAGAGAAACAACTTTACATAAATTGGAGTCAAAGTGTCTTTACAGAAATTGAGTGTTTCTCATGCTGAATTAAAGAGATCAAGAATGAAATTACTAGTAATTCATAAACTAACATAGGAACATGCCAATAAGGAAAGTGTTACCAAGAATTTATAATAATGATGAAATATCCCTTTTTAAAAGTATTGTATTTGGGTTTAATAAAAAAAAGTAAATAAATTATTACCTAAACCCAAACATGTCTGCATATGCAAGTAAATATGAATTGACAAATTTTTACACTATTTTTTTTTAATTTCACAATAGTCTATAGATGCTATATTATCTAATAAACACTTTTCAGTATTACCCTTTATTTGTATTTTAAGTAATTGACCTACCTGGAAAATACATTTTTTTTCCATACTGCTATTTATCAACTGAAAAAGGAAAAAGCCTGGCCTACTTTCTGCAAATTAACTCTTTTTAATAGACAGTGTTATGGATAAGAGAGTTGCTCATAATCCTGTTTCTGCTGGGATTTTAGCAGGATTGATAGGCAATAACATGTTTGTCAGGCAAATATCTCAAGCAAATGCTGGCTTTCTGTAAATTATTTTGCGCTCTTTATCTATGGAAACTCCCTTTGGTCTACAAAGTAAATGTACCAGAAGATTTTTTTTTCCTCTTACTATATTTATTATGTCTTAGTGATACTGTTGGCGCTGCTTTTAACAGTCTTACCTGGCACTGAAAGCACAGGTGAACTTAGCATGTGTCAAATTTTGTGCTGAATTCTTTTGTTGGTGCTCAGTGAAGTCAATGAGGTCGCACTGATGGAAGCGAGGGCCCGAGGACTCCAGAGTTCATTGCTGACTGCCATGGGTGCTGTGAGGACAGATACACGAAGATAGTGTGCAACTCAGGGACTCTGGTGGCGAAAGCCATATAACTGCCAGTGACAGTGTCCAGCAGCTGGGAATAACGGGCCTTTGCATTACGTTACCAGCTGGGTGATATGCAAAACCTGGCATTTATTTTTTTATCATCTGCAGGTGTTGGTAGTCTTTGATTTTTGAAAGTGTATTTTCAGAATAAGATTGCTTCAGCTGTAGCATTTTAAGGACATGAGACTGGATCTAAGGATTTATTGACAAAAATGTAACGATGTTTGCCAATGACAGAACATATGCTGTCAGAACTGTGCGGTACAATAAGTTTTGTACTGTAAATGAAATGTAAGAAGACTTTGCTGAAATAATTGCAGAAACTTGAAGAATTTGAGAGCGCTGCATTCTATCTGTATTGCCTTTAAGAAGGATTACCATTCCTTACCAAATGTTTTTGATTTTAGAGCAAGGAGTTTTCCAGCTTTATATTCTTTGGCATCAGGGTTAGTAGCCAAAGAGCTTTCCATTATAGTTTTGATGGGAGAAAGATAGCAGAAAATGTCAGAACCAAGAATAAACCTAGTAGGGAATTCTTGATCTGCGTAAAATATACAAAATATAAAACTTGAGAGTAGAGATATGCACAAATTGGTTATGTTATTTAGTATTGATTTTATTGATCCAGATAATGCAGAAGCTTTATTTGAGAGCAAAGCACATCTCTGCATTGTGCTATGTTGCATTGTCTGAACATTTTAGCGTTTTGAATTTGTTAGCTTGGAGAGCGATGCGGGGATTCAGCTAAGCCTTACTGAAGGCAGAGGGAAGCTCAGGGCACACGGAGCAGCTGCCATCCTGCCGAGAGCTGCATGAGAGGGGTGGCCCTGCCTGCCCTCGGCGCCTCACCCCCCTGTATGACTAGACACTAATTCTTTTTGTGGAAAAAGAAAAGGCAAGGTGCAGCTGGGTTAGATTTCTCTCCAAAGACAGCACACACTCCTCAGACTGACAATATGGCTTGTAAACTAGTTGTCATGGCAACTGGGAAGCCTCCCCAGCCCCACTGCTCAAGGATCCTTCTCAGAAAGTTCCCCCAAATGAAGCACGACAGCAGCCTGCAGAAAACCTGCAAAGGAGGAGGTGGTGAGGAATTAATGTTCAGGGAAGGTGAATGAAAGAGGTGGCGCCTTGGAGAATTCTTCATTTTGTACCTCTGTGTTTTGTCGGTGAGGCTTGAAAGGCAACTGGGGGACTCAGACTAGCAGGGACAGGATGCAGGATGTACACAGCATGGGTTAGGGACTCAAGGGCACTCTTAACTTTGATTTCCTCAACATGCAAGGAAACAGAGATCAATAAGGTGCCAGTTGTACTAGGAAAAAGAAGTTCTTGACATGCAGGAGGACCAAATCCAACAAAGAGTTTGTAAAAGTGTAAGGACTTCCTTACATTATGCACTGTCCATCCTCCTCCCGTCCTGAGTCCTTTTGGCTTTATGGTCTGACAAGGCAGAGCAAAACAGCAGCCTGCACTCAGCACATTGCTGCCATGATCAGATTGCTTCTCTGGCACAAGTAGTTAGTTTACAGGCTACTTGGGTATGTCTGTGTTGCAGTGAAGGTTATTCCTCCCTCTGTGTTAATCTGTTAAATGCCCTGGTTTCCCTGTGCCATACTGTAACTTCCTTACCTGTGTATGAAAGCTAGAGCTTGCCTCGGGAATGCAGGTTTTGGCTCTTGCTATTGCTGTTGCTCAAGCTGTTGCTAAGTGATAATTTTTTTTTTTTTTTTAAATTAAAATTGGCAGTTTGGGCATAATAGATGTCAACTTCCTTTAACTAGTTTTTAATGTATGGTATGGGTATTTGGCAGTTTGTGGATAGTGAATTTCCTTAGCAGCTCCATGGAGCTGGTGTTACTTTCCCTGTGCTGTTCTCCATTTCTTCAGAAAAGTCAAGTGCTTTGTGGATTAAAGAAAACATGGTAAAAGCCTTTAATGTGTCTGCTCCCCGATTACATCCTGAGTGCTCAGATGTAACTGATTTAACTTGCGTGACCTTGGTATTACTCTGGTTGATATTCAATCTGTAATTTCACACTTAATCTTTCAAAACATTCAAAAGAGGGGACCAATTTTGTTCAATTTCAACAACAAGTGTTGCATCTCATGCAGTCAAGGTCAGTCAGAATAGAGTAACTGAGCTGAATCCTAGGATTAAATTCTCGGGAAAAATGGACATAATCAGTTACAATTAAAGAGTTTAGCAAAACAATCGCAAAATTACTTTGGAGATAAGTGCAAAATCTCATTGTTTGTTTATGGATTTTAGGAGGCATTTCTCTCTAAAATGCTTATGATAGTTCTTGAAATGAAAAAGTAGGAAATTTAAGAGCAATAACAGGTTGTAGTCTTCTACTCAAAACGTAGTTTGCCTGTGGTGCTCATGATTGCAAGGCTTTGTGCTAGATTTTAAAAATAGATTATTGAATTAAGAGGCAAAACGAATCGTAGATGGCAAAGGGATAATAACCTTTGGAACAGTACTAAAAGCATCAGAATGATGAGTTTATTATTAACTGATCACATACCTAAAGTAAATCGATTTGTGGATTTGGAGGTCAGCTGAGACCCTACTGTTTGCCTAGTTCAGTCTCAACTATAACATGGCCTAGTAGGTTCCTGCATCTTGCCAGCAGCTTGTGGCCAGCTACAGTGGTGTATTGTGGTTGAGTCCTCCACAACCTTCTGCTGGGCTGTGAAAGTTTGACAGATCTGTAGGAACTGGATCACGAAACCAAACTGTGTTTGCTTACACTGCAGGTGGGAGGCATGCATGTCTGGGTACAGGTAGATGGCATACCTGAGGTAGCTTTCATTGAGATGCTGTGGGTTTCCCAGAGCAGGGAAGACTGTGCTTTGTTATGAACCACACAAAACCTGCCAGGGATCCTGGAACTGAAGTCCTTTAATTGCTTAGTGACATCCTCGCTAACATTGCTAGCTATGTTAAAGCTGACCTGGGTATATCTACGTACATGGTGGTGATGCTTCAATCACAACTGGAAAATGGACAGATATGTAAAAGTACCTTCAGAATAGCTGTTCTGTAGTGAGCCAAATGCATCTCTTGAGGTTTGCATTCACTGCGGTGTTTCTCTAGTAGCAACCTTCTGTAGCAACCTGCCTTCATTGTGCTCACTGTTGTCTTGAATTTAGACCAGAAACTGCTGGGCCTTGTGGCTCACCTCATTTCAGTGAGCAGTCTGCTGTTCAGTGGAGGTCACCAGTTTGCTGGTGGGACAGGGTTTAAGCGTGGGACCTAGAGATGGAGAGAACATGTCAGGTCACTTAGTCCCTCCTTTTGTTTGTGTGTGTGGATGTCTTGGATACCCTGTGCTGGGTTAAGGGGCAGTAGTACGTTAATTAATGCAGTGACAATCATTTATTGCACTGCAAAGATTAGAAGTATCACTGGGATTTGAAAAATAGATACTAGAGTAATGTATTTGGCAAATAGAGCATTAGGTACATTGTAGACAAAAGTGGTGTTTGAATAAATTTAGTCTAGGAACTTTTAGTGCAATTACTTAGGGCCCCATTTTGGTAACAGTTTACACGTTGTGTGGTATGATATTCAACAGGCAGTTTTGTCCAAATATTATTTAATTCAGATATTATTTAAAGAGACCGAGTGTACCAGACACTCCTGACATAGATGAGTGAACCTCCAGAGCTCCCACCAACCAACATTTCTGTGATTCTGGGAGCACGTTTTCTAATACACACTTTGATGAATTGTTCAGCAGAGAGGGAAGCAAGTGGCATTAATTACTGTCTGAATTGATTAAATCAGATTGTATTAGATTTAGTGATCACACAGACAGTCATATTCATGTGTAGTTATGGTTCTGTGAGGAGACATTATCTCTTATGGGAAATATTGCATCTTTCTTTTGGGTTTCTGTAGGATTAGATGTACCCTGACCTGTATGAGCAACTGATATTTTGACTTGCAAAATGATTGAAATACAGAAAAATTTGTTAATAGAAAAAACCCACTAGAAATAAATGTAGGCTCAATAAAAAAATACTATCTTTTGAAACCATTGAAAATAGTTTTACTTTAAAAAATAGAAAACTTCTTGTTTTAGATCAAAACAATTCAGTTAATTCAGCATGATTTGCAAATATGTTTTCTTGATCCAACTTATAAATAGAGAGTATTTATTGACTACAGAGATTTTGAATTGGCCTTAATGTAACATATTGTTTTAATTCCAACTGAAAAGACAAAAATTAAAAAAAAAAAAAAAGGAAATCAGTGTATCTTTTTTGGTCTTCCACACAATGTATCACATACTTTTGGAGACAATGGTAAATAGATTATAAAGATCTACAATAAGAAATACAGACATTGCAAATGAAAATCTATTGTCTTAAACCCAAGTTGACATATATTTGATTTTGAAGTACAGAATGTTTTAAGTACCATGCCCTGAAATGAGTATTAAGTACAGAAACTTAAAATCCTTTCATCCTCTTTGTCTCTCAGCAGGCTCGTAAAGATGAAATAAAGAAGAGCAGATATGCATCCTTCCTCTCTAAAATGTTGCTGAGTACCTTGGTGCTGAATTAGTCTTCACATTACCAACAACAGTAGGTAAAAAAAGCATCTGCTGAAGAGTAATGCAGCAACTATATCTGGTTGTATTTTTTTTTTTGAGTGTTCCTTACAAGCCTCATTATTACTTGCCCTATGTGAGACTCCAAGCAACTGTTAAAGCATTTAAACCCCTGAAAGCAAAAATATTCTGAGTATAGGCCAAAATGTTCCCCTTATTTCACTCTCTGTGGCACTGTGTCTCAGGAAATATGGCCATCTACCAGGAGCTGACTCAAACACAATGAGGTGGAAAAACATGACCTTCAGAAGGATGATTTAGCATGTAGATTGTAGAATACATTTCTATTAGGTTGCTCCCAGCTTGGCACCATTGAGGATATTTGTAAAAGAGCTTCATAAATACAGCATGTTGCCATGTACACAAGCTGCTGTCATTAAGAGTAAATCCTTGCTTTAATATTAAGGGTAGTCTCTTGACATTGACAAAGTGGAATTCTTGCATCACAGACCTTATTTAACCCTCATGTTGGGTGAGCTTTGCTATCCCTGTGTAGAAATCATGTTTGAACGATTGCTTTTTAAACACAAACTGGCAGCTGATAACCAAAATTTTACCTCTAAGGCAAGCAGACCCAGAACAAGCCCTTGCTATAAAATACAAAAGGCCTTGATCCATAAAACCTTTCTCCTTTATTTGCTGCATGCACCAAACTTGAGGGGATGCTGTCTCTAAATACTGGCAATGTTCCTGGCCCCTTTGTGTGCTTCCTGGTTAATTTTTGCTCATTCCATATGGTGTGTAAAGCTCCAAACATCTCTGTCCAGCATCTATAGCTGCGTGTAGTCTAGGCCTAGCACCATGTGGTCCTGGAAACAACTTTTATGCCGGAGAGGCATTACTCAGATCTGGATGGTGTGTCACACTTGGTTATTAATAGTAATATTGACTGTGATAATAAGGTTGCATTCTGCCAAGACTCTGAAAAAACAGGAATGACTGGCAAGTTGGATAAAGGTGTAAGAAGTATTAGAAGCAAAACTATATAAAGAATTGATATGGAGACCTTTTAACAATATTTGTATTATTTTATAATCCTTTTCTTTGGTGTTAGAAACAAAATCTTTGCAATAGAACTTGGTCAGGTGTACCTAATTCATGTGAATAATTGGGCCTATAAAAGTTATTTGGTCTGATTTCAACATAAGGCCACATTTGTCACCCTTTTTTCCTACCATTATACGTGACCCCACCTCTTATGACCATTATGCTTCCCCTAGTGCTGTGTCTGCAGCTCTCTGGGCAGCCAGCAATGGACACAGCATCGTGACTTCATGCCCAGCTGGGGAGATGTGCACTGCTGGTCAGAGCCTGGATGAACACAGCACTGTGCGCTCCCTCTTAACCTCTGTTGGTTGGACAAAGGAATTGTCCTGCACATAGTATGGCAAACTCTGTGGTCAAGCATGTGTGTTAACACTGAGGCCAGCTCTTGGACCCTTTGGCATTCACTAAGTTCAGTGATGTGATGTATACGAAGGTGAGATTGGGCACATCTTATCTTTTGATGGACCCTTTGGATAAAAAGCAGATATGTGTGGTGTGCCTACTTTAGTGGTTTTAGTTCGGGTCAGAAGCATGTTTTGAAGCTAGTTTTGATGATCCCTCTATATGTACTTTGGTTAGCATCAGAGAGCAGTCTCAAAGCATGTGAAGTGGATTCGTTCTGGATGAAACGGAACTGCTGCTTCCATGCTGCTTGATAATTAATATATGCATATCCTAATAGCCATCACTTTACAAAACCCCAAACCAGTGATATTTGAGGAAGCGAGTAGGAGATGTACAGCCCCTTTCTCCTCTGAGCATTGTCTGGCCACGGGACACAGGTGTAGCTCCATGATTGTGCAATCATCCTATCCACACTATGACATGATTAAGCCCATTTGATATTGTAACATCATAAAGGCAGATGTGGTCTTTTAGGCTGACTTCCTCTACAGCACTGACCACAGGTTTGAATAAAACCTCCTTGAACTAGAGTAAGAGAATTGAGTGAACACTGTAATGCTCCTTTTCCAACAGGTAACACAGTCTCTTCATAACCATTCATAGAAGGATTGCGAGACACTGAAAAGAGTTACTAGGACTTTCATGAGAATAAGTGGCAGATGTTTGAACAGCCTTATTTTGAGAGCGGTTATATGGAGGACTGAGTAAGAAAGTAGCTGGGGTGGAACAAATTGTGTTAGGCAGAGGAGCTAAGATGAGAGAAGAGTCAATATTTAGAGTGGAGATCCAGACTGTTGTTGTCCGGGATAGGCAGGATCAGAATGCTATCGATCTTAGGTATTTATAGAGCACCCATCACTTTTGTATATTATGTAATCAATACTTCCATTTTCAGGGGCACTCATGAGAAACATAACATTTTAGAAAATCTGCTGATGGAAGTAGAATAGGTCCTGGTGCCTTTCTGTTCACATGGGTACCTAAGGAGACTATGAGAATGAGTGCTCAATTCTCCAGCCGCTTTCTGAAGAGAGGAATGGATAGCCACAGGTTTCAGATTTGATATTGACTTCAAGCTTGTAGCTTGTCCACAAATCACATCACTTTGATACAAACTACCCATTTAAAATGTGAAATTCAGGGTGCAAATTAAAGATTTATGACTTTTCTGTCTGTCAGTTTTGATTCCATCATGTGCTCATTAGTCATGCTCGACTGTGCTGCCCTGTAACTGTTCTGACTGACGTTGACCACAGATATTATAAATGATCCCTTTTGATACATTAGTTAATTACAAAGGAAATCATCCTTCTCTTGGCAAACTCAAATCCATCTTAAAATTTCATGGAGAGGCAATTCATTATGAAGAAAGTTATTTATGAATTTACTAAAAAAATGGATCTGTTCTCATTAAAATAAGCTTAAAGGTACAAAATGATAAAATGTCAGTTGCCTACTTAACTCTTTTGGTGCATGTTTCACTAATGAGCTGAGAGACTCTGAGACTTCTCCGTTAGCACTTACAATTAAATTCAGCTAGTGCAAAGCAAAAGGAGACTTGGAAAGGACTTGCTTTATAGGTGTAAAAAATTGAAGAAGTATGAAGGAACAGACATAATATATATGCACAGACTTTCTTACTTAAAAGAACATTTAGATGCTACTCTACTTTTGTCTTTGTCTTCCTGTCAAAACACATGAATTTTTGCATGTATTCATGCTTTACTCCAAGAAGAGCATTCAGGGTTTGCACAAACACTGTCATTTAATCCAGGGAGACATGACAGAATTTGATATAACCTTTGCAAAATTCCTTTCTTTCTCTGATTAGTTTCTGTATCTCAAGGATAGGATTTTGCCAGGATGATCCAGTGCCTTCAGTTCCTGAGATGAGGTGTGCCATATGAAGGTAAAGGTATCAAGTTTTCTTTCCCCAGATCTTCATTCTTGACATATGAAGGGCTTGCTTAAGAGCATGGACTGAGGACCAGTTGGTCACTGTACCCACGCATCCATCCATATGCAAAAGTTGAAGCTTGTTACAAAGCCATCCCCTCAATATCACTAACAAAATATCCCTAAGAGGTGATTTGAAGAGGATGGAGAGTACACAGATCTGTAAATTTGCGCAGAGAAATATGTGAAGGTGGATTCAGGGCATCTTTTCAAGGAATGTGGAGTCAAGAAAATCATCAAACTTGTCAAATAACATGGAAAATTTGTAGGATGTGGGTCACCCCTTGGCTGAGAGGTGCAGTGTGTCTCTGCTATTTGACACAGATCACTGCTCTGCCAGTCAACGGCAGTGGCTGTCACTCACTGACCTCTTGCTTTAAATTTTCATCGTAGATTTTGCAGGGTAGCAAAATGTAACTTTGACTGAATGTGCAATCACTCTTGCATTTGTTTTCACAGGTGTTTCTTTTAGTACTCACTGTAAGATCGGTAAAATGAAAAGGAAAAAGATGATGACGAGTGTTCTCGGGAACGTGTTTACCAAATGACTGGAGAGTAGTTATCATGGCATCCGTGTAATAGGTTTTCTTCTGCCTTCTTTCTGGCTTCCAAAAATGTATACTTTTTTCATATCAAAATTACAGCTTGCAGAAAAACTTTCAGTGGAAAAGATGATTGCTTGTTTCCTCTCAGTTGTTTCTGTGATATTGAAAGGTTACCGACGGGCAGCACTCTATGCGTATGTACCTCTTGGGCCCAAAGGTATCCTATTCTAAAAGCACCTGGCTCTCTGGCCCACAGGTCAGTGGTTATCTGCGGATATATCCAAATTGTTCTTTAACATTTAAGCCTCATCAGGCCTTGGAAACATTTCAGTTGAACCTCAGGAGCAGATTTCTGAAGGAAGCAAGCATTGCTAGCTAGGTGCCTGCTCTGTGTTATGTGTCAGGAAGAAGGCAACAGCCACCCCATCTGCATCATCAGGTCAGCCTGGTCTGCTGCCCCTGCTTTAGCTCTCAAAGGGAGAAATTCCAGCTCAGTTGGAACAGTATTGTCATCTTGTATATGTAGTGGATTTTTTGGAGGGCTTGAATATCATCTTCTTGTCTGAGATGGGTTAATAGCTTAAAAGAAAAATTGAGGAAAGAAAGTAAAAATGCTTACTATCTCCTGGGACTTTTCTTTCATGATTATTTTTAGAAGTGGTAATAAATTAAATTTCTTTTGCCATTTACTTTTTCTATCACTGATTTGTCTGCAGTTCTCATGGATCTCCTTCTAATGTAAACTCAGGCCAGATCTGGCAATATACTCCAATGTGAATCAGGAATTCTGCGTCAGCCCTTTGTAGACATCTGGGATAGCAATGGATCAGCTTGTCATGAAATGTGGCAATGTATTCTAAAGTATAAAATATATTGAAAGTGAAGAAGGGCAAAATGATCGATCAGTTTTAGGTGACAAAGTTGAACACACTGTGACACAATATTTAATTTTTAATTGTATTTTGTTAAGCTTGCCCATTTTACTCAGCAGTAAGTTCACCAAATATCTCTAATATATCCTAAATACTGTTTTTTGAAAAATATTTTTGTCCTCTGTTTTGTTGTTTACAATATAATGTATTCTCCCCCTGGCAGTCCATTGGAATCTGTGTGGCAGTGATAAAAAACAGTCACTTTTAAATCCAGATATTATAAATCTACATGTTTTTTAGTTCAAATCAATATGAAGTCATCACAGACTGGATAGACATCCCATTGAAGTTTAATAAAAACTAGGTCAGCTATATTGTACAGTTCTTTTATTTTGCACTAAAAGGGGATGTTTAAGTTAAAGAGAAAAATGTATGGTTTAAAATTAAAGCTGCTGCACTTGTGGTTTCAGCAGCCACTGCTTTACCTGTGGAAAATCTCCATTATCTGTCAAACTTTCAAGTGTACAGTGCAGGCTAGGATTAACTATCAGCAATTAAAAACTGGGCAGAGCCTTAAAATTTATTGCATGGGAATTGCATGGGAATTTTCTGAGATGGATGTGAGGAAGTTAGATTAAAAATGTAGGTCATCCCACTTCCTGTCTTGTGATACTTTAAAAAAATACTTGCTGATGTCTTATGATCTGTGAATTTGTGTGCACTTTTATTGTTCCTTTGCAGTCAGAAAATTGATTATCTAGGAGATCCTTTCTAATCCTGCCTACTTCTGTTTCATGATTTGAAGGAGAATTGGCCCCTGGACATACCTGGAAGAGCTCTGAAAGTGCTTCAAAATTCTCTTAGGACCTCAAACCGTTCTTACTTTCCCATGGGGTGGGTGGAGGAGAGAAGGAAGTATAACGGTGAAGGAGTTTCCATTTCCTGTCTTGGCACCAGCTGCAGCTTCTTTAGTTTGTCTTGTTTAGTTCCCCGTGTAACACTTCACCGTAATCAATTCCAGAATCTACATATTATTGAATTTCTTTGACCAGTGCTTGTCTAACAACATGGAGCGTAGCCTCCCAGCTAAGCAGCAAGAAATGGCTTGGTAGTCACAAAATGTTGCAATATATCTCATGAATTTTATTTTCTACTCCAGTAAAGAATCTAAGATGGCTGCAAGGCCAAATGCTGTTCCTACAATACTATTTAGACTTCATTGGTAATCAGTTTTGTCCCAACTCGTTTTCAGCTACAGTGTCTGAAAGTGTTAGGGCAAAATGGAATGTAGTTTCCCAAAATAGTTGCTACTGCTTAAGCAGGGTTTGGTGGAGGGAGGTCATTGTAAACTCTTTTCCCCCTACAGCTGTGACTCTGCCTAAGGAGGCTTGCCCCACTAGTGAGCTAGATGGTAAATGTATCTTAACATGGTGTTCTTCTATTGATTTCAATAGCATGAGCTTCATTTAGACCCTCTGATAATCCAACCTAGTATATAATCTAAATCTGGCTGAGAAAACTTCCTTCTCTTAATTTAGCAAAGCGTCAATGAAAATATAAACTTACAAACCCCAGTTACAGTGAAAGCCTATTCCCCAAAAGTTCTTGTGGTGCTTCTGAAGCCCTTTTTGTGTATGAATGATCTGTGAAAGAGCTTTAAGCACTACTGAACACGTTCATTAACATGAAGTCATTCAGTGAATGCTGTATGTAATTGCAACTCAATCTGTGAGTTGCTTACCAGCTAGGAAAGCTGTAGTGGGGATTCACTCTGCGTAGTTTGCTGTTCGTATGACACAATCAGTGATATAATAGTATTGCATTTGTCTCCCTTTCAGTGGCTCTTGAGGTTCCAAATAACTTTCTCAATATGAGTAGCCACAGGATACTTCTAAATTGGGGGGATCTCTAATGAATTTTAGATTCTTGCACCAAGTGGGACCTGGCTGTGAACACAGAGACTGTGCTCCCCACCTGCTCTGCGCATGCATCTACACTAGAAGGAAGCCTGGGCCTGCTGAAAAAGAGAGGGAGATGGTGGGCTCTGGCAGCCAGTCTGGGTGATGAAGGAATCGGTCCTGCGGGATGGATGGCAGACAGCAGCTCTTCTGCCCACTCTGCTGCCCTCGATAGAAAGAAAGAGATAAGAGGTGGACATGCATCCAGCCAGCATCGGTATTAACTGTCCTAGTAGCATGTTTTCCACAAATACTGTGTGACATAGGTTCTCTAAACTATTTCAGTGTGGTTTATTCTATAAATGTAAACGCTTTACCATCCAACACACTCAAGTTGTAAAGAAGCTACAAAAGCATTTCCCTAAATTACATAAAAGACTGGCCTGACTGAGGGACTGGCTGCTGCAGTTTTGACTTTTGATCAACAGGAGCCTTGTGGCAAGATAGTGACCCTTACAAAGCGCATCTGCAGTCCTGTATTTCCTTCCTGCTCTCAGATGGTGCCTTGCAGAAGAGACTGTCAAACTCTCAGTCCCACTGAGGCCCACCCCAGCCTGGTTTGGAAGTGTTCATGGGCCCTGAATTGGAACCACCCAGGCGGAGTACCCAC
This sequence comes from Charadrius vociferus, assembly GCF_000708025.1. Taxonomy (NCBI): domain Eukaryota; kingdom Metazoa; phylum Chordata; class Aves; order Charadriiformes; family Charadriidae; genus Charadrius; species Charadrius vociferus. Next base: position 5,418,031 of record NW_009649308.1, read on the forward strand.
CAACGTGCTGTTTCTAAGCTTTTTTCTCCTCTTCAGCACTTCCTGATGAAACTCTGCATCTAACACATTCATAATTACAGTATGTAGAACTGGTCCCTCAAGATGTAGGCTGCCACTTACATGATTCATCGAATTCATTTTCCCACTCTCCCTTTCAAGACATCTTCCTGTTCTCCCTTTGATGAATCTTGCTCTGAGCCGATTATTTATACAGAGCACGTACTGTCACTGAACTAGTGGCACCCATGTGTATCTCCCTTGTTGCAGTAATGCTTTCCTGATACTTAATAGTTGCTGTTAAGGTTAAACCAATCATTTTAGATATGAGGCAGAAAGACGAAACCTCAGTTTAATATATAAACCAGGACAGCTTTCTTTAACTCTTCTCATTCACAGAGAGCATTAATTAATAGAAATGCAGAGAATTTTAGTAGTTCTGTTTGTCTGATATTTAGCAACAACATAAAAACAAATTTACCATGACCTTTATGAGATTGGACATCTAATTAGTTAATATGATGCCTTTTTATGTTTTCTATTATCATTTTAATTTCTTGGTCAGTGAATTTATAGAAAGTAACAAAAGGCAAAGTCCTCAGCTTGGAAAGTGATATTGTGGAATACAATTTGAGTGTAAAGGACAAGATTAACAAACAGGGTGAGTGAAGATGAAGGAGATAGTATTTATGCCGGTAGGATTACGTGGTGATTTAGTTAGAGCATGTTCTGGTAGTTAGCGTCACTATTTTAAAGCTCTGTTGTTATAATTGAAGTCATAGTATGTGGTACGTTTATGTTTATGCTCTGTGTTTAGAAGGAGGAGCATGTGTTTAGATGCCATAAAATGCAAAATTTGTTTCTTAATTCTCCCTCCTCTGCATAGTGAGAAAAATATAAACAAGATCATTTTGCAGTTAGGAATTATATAGTGCTGAGAGGACAGTATCTGCATCTTAACAATTAATTGAACCTTAGTTCTATTTTTACCTCTAAATAAATTTTATAATTTTATATTTGTTTAATTTGTACATTATGCATTCCTCCAGACAATAAAACTGTCAAACCCCTGAGGTTTCCAGTTCTGGAAACAGCTGTTAACGTGGGATTTTAAAAAATAATATTAATAATGTTATTCACTTAGACCAGTATCTGAGATTCCTTCTTGGAAGCATTTTTGTGCTTTACGGGGCTTGCAAATATTATTTGCTATTCAAGGTTTCAAAAGAAAAAGGAAATTCGAAAAAATTGGACCTTTGGGTACAACTTGCTAAAAGAAGTGATAAATGAGCTTTGCCTTCCTAAGCAAGGTCTGCTTTGAAACTCCGCTGATACTCACTAGCTTTGGGGTTTCTCACATATCATGAGTCCCAGCTACACCTGTAAGACCTGCCTTGGAAGTGCATCTGTTATTTTCATGCAGCAGATCCTGTAATGTTGCAGGGGCAGCATTTGAACCCAGGATTAGTTATATGTTAAGATCTTTAGGGATGAGGAAAAACAAGGTGCAAGCAGAGGTGTTTCTAAAAGACCAAGTGCTGCACATTGAGAGTTGCTTTCTGGTGAGACTGCATGACTGCACTTTGCTCATAAATCATTGCTACAGAGGGTTGTGGCTTTCTCTGTAGTCTTGAGCAGACATTGTTTGTTAACACCACACAGAGCAACTGAAACACTGTTCTTCCCAACACAGGGAATGGGCAATTGTGCAGAGACCATCACCTGCTAAGAGTTAAATGTTCTCTCTCAAAGAATAAAAACTAGATGGCCTATAGTCCAGATTAGTAAATTCTACAAGACAATCAATTGTCTTTGGAAAAGTAAAGCTCTTTCTCTTACTGTTTCTATGAATGCTTATAATCATGGGCTTTGATATTGCCACAAAGATACTACCGATTTACATTGAATCTTTCTGAAAGCTGGAAAACCAACACTGGAATCTTAAAATGGAGACAATAGTGGAAACTTTCCCTTGTACATTATTCATTTGTTCTGACATTGATTTTGGGTGGCAAGCAATGCTAGCATAAAAAGAAGTAAAAGGCTATTAATATTTGCACTATCAAAATGAGCGTGAGGCACTGATGATTCATAAGTGATGCTGTAAATAGGCTTTATTGACATTACTGTTCGTGCCTTCACATGACATGCTTCAGTTTCCTGGGAGCTCTTAGGACTTGTCTCAGGTTTGTAAAGAGTAGGGAAAAATTGCTTCTGTAATGAACATCCTGAAATGTTATCTGGTTTCTTTTGGAAGTAACTAATGTTAAAACTTTTCCCCAAATACAGAGAATTTATTCACAACAATCATGGGGTAGTGCTTGCTCTCACGTCAAGACCTATGGGCTGTGCCCTGTCTCACTGTGAGATGCTCTGCATCAGTCTACCCCCAAGCATTTTAGACCCAATTTTATCCTGCTGGATTTACCTTACCCACTGGCTTTCTTAATGAGACTGGAGCAGAGCCCATTGCCTGAGGGAGCTGCCAGGTGCTCCTTTGGCATGGCCAGTGTCCTTGAGCTGGAGGGGAAAGGGCCAGAACACGTTGTACACTCCTGGCACATGTGTGATGATCAGCTGCAATTTGACACTGAGATTTGACTGTATTTCCTGAACTGGAGAAGTGCATAGATCAGGCTGTATGTAGGAGTCCTCTAGCTACAAAAGCCCCTTAAAAACTGGCTATAAGTTCCTGCCCTAGAGAAGGAGAGGAACAAAATAGGCCTGGAAATGCCAAGCAGCACAAACAATGGTATGGACTTAGTTTCTGCCCTCAACTATGAGAACTGGCAATCCAAATGGAAGCTCCTGTATAGGTTACCCTGCATTTGTCCCAGATCTTTTACTATTTTTTTTTGGTAGATGTTCCAATCAGTTCTGATATCCTAGAAAGATTTTCTGCCTGAGACTTGATTTTAGGATGCTAATTAATTATCAAATATTGTAATAAATAACCATAATGATAAAATCATATTACTATTCAGGCTGGCCATTGTGACCTCCAAAGTATGCCTGAGCTTTTAAATACATGTGTTTTTTTTCCCAATAGCACTCAAACTTCACATAATGCTAATTTATTCCCTTAGACTGTTTCACTTTAACATCTCAGCTGATTGATTGTCAGTTCAAGTCTACACATTACACAGGCCATTTTTTTTCCAGTAAAACTGAAGCTGGAAGTCACGTCACAACTTAGCGTTCTCCAAGTAGGTGCTTTAAAAGATGGTCTCTCAGCAGGGGCTACCTATAAATCCCAGAATTTATTACATTCATTAGTATCTAGATAAAGGTTATTAGGCAATCAATCAGGGCCATGTCTCATTACCCTTTAGTAGTTGGGATGTTTTCGAGATTTTCATGAGGGAGTCAAGTTATTCTCTTTCCTGCTGCTGAGGAAAGAACTCCTCCAAGTGGATGATATTGTCTAAACTGGAGTATTGAAACATTAAGACAAGACCACGTGAAAAATGATGATGACTCAGGCTGTTTATTAGCCCTCCTCAAAAGAATACAAGGAAGGATATCTTCTCTCCAGATGCAGTCATTGAAAGGGCAGCTAATATGCAAGGACTGTGGGAGAGGACGTGACATGGCAGACCGAGGTAGTAGCTATCAGTGCAGCTTTAGCTGTGAAGATAAACCAGAATGTGAAGGTTTCTGGTGTGGTCTTTTATCTCACTTTTAGCTGTGAGCTTGCAAAAGCAACAGCAAGGTACTGTAAGGCTATTTCCCCAGTGGACCGTAGGAGAATGGATTCAGTTCGGATCAGCAGTCATAGGACTGGGGGGCAAATTCTCTGCCCAGTGGAGCTGCGTTCATGTACGCAGGCAGGGAATTAGCCTCTGGATGTGATCTGGTGCTCTAGCCCTTTTCATTCTGCAACCTGGGGCTGGAAATCTTATGTCAGTTGCTTTTCTCAAAGTATTTCAGCATTCAGTCCCCGTTTATCTGGACTCTTCAAGTACAGAAGCAAGAAAAATCACCAAGATTTAAAAAAAAAAAAATATTGAATTTACATAAATGTCAGCAGAGGAACCCCAGCTGTAGGAAAAGAAGTTGGAGAGGTTCCTATATATATTGAAACCAATTTACCCTGCTATCCCATATTATTAATGATACGTTTATCAATATTAATGTTCAAGATAGGTGTTCATAAGAACTCTTTGCTATAAGTCAGCAACTACATTCATTTTGCCTCTGTATGTATGCATTGTGCATAGGGATGACTAATGACTGCATGGAGCTGTGTGACATTTGCAGCCTAAAATCTAAGTGTGTGTGAAACTAGACCACTAATGGCTTTAGGTCCTAGCTCAAATTTACTGAATTTTTGCCAAAGATCTCACTGAAACTCAGGCTCTATTTTGCATTGGGCTTGGTTTCCCCAACAGTGATTTTAAAGCACATACAGCACATCCCTGTCCTACTAAACCTTCTGCCAATTTTATGTTAGGATTTTGTAAGTGTAACTCGGTGTAAAAGTGAGCTGTTTTCTTTATGCATCTCAATCTCTAAAACTCTTCCCATGAGGTTGATGGTGCTTGAAGAGGGGAAAGTTTAATGTTTTTACTGCTCCACCCCGAGGCATGGTGTGTGCTGCTGTCGTGCAGCACTGTGGGAGCTGGGAAGACCAGCTCCACTTCTAGTTTACAGTCATTCAGTCTTCATGGGACTTTATCAAGAGTTGTGAATCTGGTCCAGGCAATGATGTCTTTATCATTTTTCCCTAGTAAAAGTTGCGCTTCGCTCTCAGACAATGCAAGCATGATAGCCGGGTAATTGCCTAACACTCTTCAGGAGAGGTCTGGGGAGCAGCAAAGTCTGTGACTGATGACTATTGTATGATCCACTTTGCATAATGGAGGCACAAAGTTATAATCAGCACTAGACAAAGCACTGCCATCTAATTGGTCAGTGTGATTTTGAACAATGCAAAGATTGACTGAAATTACTGACTTTTATTTTTGATGATGAAATTAGTGAATTTTGATATAACTGCCACTTGAAGATAAAGTCAGTCAAATTTGCACAGCTGACAAGATTATGCCAGAGAAGAATACCAAGATACCAAGATACGCTGTGATATAAAGGTTAATAAGTGAGGACTTGCATTTGTAACAAATCTTAGAGTAGATCATGGATATATGATTTTGAATTTCTTCCCAAGGATGGTTTCTGTTGAAATTTATTGATACATCTACTCCAGAGCTGAATCTGGAAACTCGCTCTTTAATATTCCTGTATGTCACCTAAGTAACTGGGAAATGAACTTCCATATACTGTTTTTAACTGGGATGTGCTCAGTTTGCTGTTGTGTCAAAGGATGTGTTGTAAATTAAATTAGAAGCTGCTTGAATGCTTACCAAGTTCTTTGCTACATCATCAGGAGAATGGCATGTCAAAATGACTGAAACTTAATATCATGTTCTCTGACATCAGTCTAGTGATATATAGTTCACAGAATGAATTTCCGTTGTCAGTAAAACTTTAAAAACATTTACATATATCAAACTCACAATTCTGAAACCCCGTAATGTCCTTTCAATACATGCCATGGATCCTAGAAACAAAGTGACAGCTATATATCTATCTACTGGATTGTTCATTACCAGCTGAAGACAGAGGTATAATATCACTGCACATTTACTACTGCGAATGCCAGTACAAAGAGAAATAAAGACAGAAAAATGGATAATACTGTTCAGAGATTCTAATTTTGCTGTGGTGACAACATCCAATATAAGATTTAAATGTTTTCAGAGATACAGGCATCTCTCTTTGCAGTTCCTTACTAGCTCAAAATTAAGAGTGACCCCAGTAGGCTTTCATATATTACTTAATTAGGTCAAACCAAATAAATGTATGGTACTTTGACATTACAAGGAAAAGCTATAAAACATAGTCGAACCACATTTGGCTCAGAAATAATATTCCCTAGACGCTAATACTTAAAAAACCTCCAAAGTAACTAGAATTTTCTCCAGTATGTTCAGCAATGCATCATTTTACCAGGATGCCTCCCCTCCAATGCCCCACAAGGCCACACATTTACATGGACCACACAACCTGACCACATCCTGGCAGGATCCTCCCTTGGGATCCCAGGAGTACAGCTGCTCTGGGTGGTCAGCCTTCTCTAGGGCTTTTGGTTACTCTCGCTGCTGTCCAAGAGCTGTGGCTCTTGTCAGCACTCTCTAGAGCTGCTTTGAAAAGCAGAAGAACCCAGGGCCAGTGAAAGAAACAGCAGCTGGCATGAGTGTCTGAGGACTCTGTGGAAAGAAAGGTGACCTGTCGGGTGATATACACAATATATGCTTGTGTCTGTTGGCCACAGCATTGCTGTTGACCAACAGATAGCATCTATTTCATCTTCATTGAATCACAATTAGCAAAGCGGCGTACTCAGCAGTCTGAAGCTCATTCAGTGCTCTCCTTATCTGCAATCCTGTATGACTAAGCCCTTTGGGGAAAGGGAAGCGCTGAGCACATCCCTGGTGCTTTGTAACAGTAATGCTGTTGGATCCCCTGGGAGGGCCCCACCGATGCAAAGGACTTCTGAGACATTTCTCTCGATTGATTTCCACTCTGTCATCAATAACTGGAGCAGCTGGATAACGGGGATGGTCTCAGAAGTGATGAATCCACACAAACACAAAGGAGAGGAGAACTGACTAGGCAGGCACTAATCCAGTTTCAAGTTTAGATAGTCACGGTCCCAAAAGCCTGCTTGTGGCCAATATTTGCCAATATTCTTATCATTACTTTCTGTGCTGAGAGTTGGAAAGCCCAGAGCTACTCCTCCAGATACGGTGGTTGTCATATCTTGTGTGATTCATGCCTCCTACAAAGAATTTCAAGTGAAGTAGGAGATGGGAGCCCAAGTTTTACTTAAACAGTTTACTATTCTTTTAAAGAGAAAGAATAGCAAACTCCACTTCTTAATTATACATTTCTGCTGCAATGGTGCAAAGTATCCATCTCATTCCTTTGGGGATAACTCTTTTACTGCTGTGGATGACTGTCTGTGAATCTGTGTTTAAGCATGAAAGTTCATCCAGAACTATGGCTGCTGTATTGGTAGATGCAGTTCTTTGTGGCACACTACAGCTCTTCCACGCTGGCTCTGGCATGCCAAGGTTCTGGGACGCTCCTTGTGTTTTGATTGTATTCTTTACACTGGCCAAGCAGAGGGATGAGATACAAGGGGCAGTACTCCAGCTCAACATCCCATCCTCCCCTTACCACCACCGTGCTCACATAGCAGAAAGTTTTCTGTTGCTGTTAAGAAGGGATATTTGTGCTTGTCTCCAGCACAAGCATAGCTAAGGCTAAAGGATATGTTGCTGCTATTTGGACTGGTTGTCTTGCAGTTGTTTTATTTCAAGATAAATTTCCTTTTGTTCAGCATATTCTGTGGTGATGAAGTCACCGCATCTCATGTCACCAAGTGTATTTGCTGCTGGCACAGTCCTTGGAGCTTAGAGTAAAGGGACAGAACTAAATTAAAGAGGAGTGTGGAGATTTGCTGGGCTGGCACAGGACAGGACACAGAGGAAGTCTATTTCTTGTGAAAGCAAGCAGCTTACCCTATGGAGGCTTCAGTTTTACAACTGCAGGTAAATGCAAGTGCATTTGTTTGTTGGGCACAAGCCTTATGGCACCTGTAGATTACGCAGAAAGATCTTTAAGTGCCATCAATATCTTTTCCATTTGCCATTCTACTAGCAAGAAATGGTGGAAATAAGCTGGGAAAGGGAGAGTGGCTTTTCAAGAATGAGTTCCTAACTACAAAGCAGCAAAGTTTTCTCACTGATGCTCTTACACATACATTGATGCGGATGATCAGACTTTGGGTGTAAGCTTATTGTGTTTAGGTCCTGGTATGATACATTTCATTGTTTCTGCCAATTTCTACTAGACTGTCAATATTTTAAGATACCTTTTCCAAGGCTCGTAAACAGTACATTAGTACAGTATCCTCATTACATCAGGACTGATATTTCCTGTGTAACTTAGCTCATTACCTTTTTCAGTTTCTCCAGTAGATATATTGTGCCTGTATTTAGAGGAATGTAATGTAAATCCTCACCAGCAGTAAGTTCTTTTTGAAGGACAGCTGCATTTTTCATTGTATGTTTTTACATTTCAACCTTTGATTACATCTCAATGTGCAGCAGTAACACATTAAGTCCTTGTGTTTGTCATTTGTAGCAGTGGCTGGCGTCAGTGAACTTTGGTGAAGTAGGTTTTCATGGATTGCTTAATTGGGTCAAACCAAATATATGCCTGGTACTTTGGCATTACAAGGAAAAGCCATAAAAATAGAAATATAATGAAAGTACATCTTGGCATGTTTTTTTTTCTTGCTTACTTAAAAGCCTTTGCACGTAAGAATTGAGAATAAAAATATTTACATTCACAAAAATGAAAATTGCTTGAAAAGAGCTAGCGCATAGCTAGCAGAGCGCATCCAACAGCACTGCAGGTGGAGGCAGCCGCTGCAGGCTGTCATGAGGTGCCGAAGATTTGTCTTAGGCTGATGTCAGTTAATTGATAAATTCCACATATTCATTTTTTACTGCTGATGCTCTATCAAACCAATAAAATACATCTACAAGAATGTCTTCAGCTGGAAGTCTGTTTCCATCCTGAGTGCACTGTTGGAATCAGAATGTATTTCCCTCTTTACTTTAGATAGATCTCTTATTATAAAATACTGTCAGAGAAGCAGAATTGCCACCCACTGAAACCAACATAAGTCATGTGCAAGTGAGAATATAAATAGATTTACAGCTGTAGATAAGAGTTTTACTCTATTTGCTACACTCAGGCATCATTGCTGGTCTTCAGTCTGGGACACAGCTATATCTTGGCAGAGCAGGTTACCCGGTGAATATCTCCTTTAAGCTGTGGACAGTAGGCAAACGTGTACATGCTTGTTGATATAGTGAACTCTGATGTGTTACTAAGTCCTCAGGAGTGAACTGATTTAAAGGTCTGATCTCTCCCTACAGAGAGACAGCAAAGATCCACAAGTGGTAGCTGCCTTGAGACCATTCAGGAACATTATATTGCCTTTTATCATATTTTGCATAAATGTTGACTCCTTAGAGAAAAAGCCTTTTGCTGCAGTACACATATGATAACTTCATCTCACGCTTCCTCCTCAGCTGCCAGCTGCAGTTCTGGCGTGTACGTTGTGCTGCCTCCTGAAAGATGCTGCCTGCAACTATGAAAGGCCAAAGGAAGAAAGCATGCGAATGGCACAGCTCCAATGAGTAACCCCTGCTATAGCCTGATCAGTCAGGCTTGTCTCCTGATTGTTCTCTACTCTTGGTTCAAGTCTCCAAACTCATAGAAGCTATTGGTCTCCCAGCCCCAGCTAGAGTGTTCCCAGACATTATGCTACCTCCACTGTCAACTAGTGCAACACTGGCTATGAAGATTGACTGATCTCAGATCTTGTTTTGAATTTATTTAGAATTTGGACATGGGAGTGGCTGTGCTTCACATCAGCTTTCTTCCAATACCATCGTAATGTAGGAAGAAAAAATTGTCTTTCTCAGTGCATAATGAGGCAAGTAGGAGTATGCAGTTTGTTTGCTCTCTGAAATTTTGGTGGTCCATAAGTTACCATGGTGATGGCAGTGTGATACGTAGAATTTGGTAGCACACACAAGAAGGGGGTCCCTGCTTTGAGCAAGGACTAGACAGTACTGGTGCATGTGAGAGACTGTGTGGGCAAGATTCTCAATAGGTTATCGTGCTTGGGACTTAAAATTCACATTCATCAAGACATTTTGCATTCCTTTAACTTGTTAAATGAAAAGATTCCACTTGGGTTGAAAAGTTTGTAGGATTTCTTTTAATTATTTTGGCAAGCTTCATAAATTAAGCTGTCTAAATGCACTGCAGATTTGTCTCCATCACTGGTAGTTTTCTGCATGTTTCACATGGGAAGGATTGTTTGCATTTAGTTATTCTTCTTTGAGCAGAATTCTAGAGGGTTTTTTCCCAATCTCTGTAGCAATACTGCTGCTGAAAATTTGAATTACTGTTCAAATCACTGTTCTTTGAGACCATTGGAAATATACGCATTTGGGTGATAAATTTGTTTTTCACGCATGCAGCAACTATCATATGGAAGAAATTATTCTAAGGAACAGAAGGCAGAGAGCTGCAGGATTCGAAATCATTTTCCACTGAACAATAAGGATCAGTACCTAACATGGGTGAATCAAGCTGGAATTTTTAAATCTTAACCCTGTGATATTTCAGGGTGAAATTTGGACTTATAAATATCTGAATCAGACACCACTACCCCAAATGTAGATTTTGACTCTGGATGGGAAACAATAAAAGAACTGATCCAATTTATTGGTCTGGATATCTTGTGGTAAAATATTTGCAAAATTTCTGTGAATAATAATTCAGACACTGATTTACCTTCTTTAGGAATAATCAAAATACACTTTCTCACAAGCATATTCAAATATTTCAAAATGCTTACTTATAACAGCTGCGTAGTATTGGGTCATTTTGCACAGCCATAATCCAGTTGTGTTACTGCAATAGGCCTCTCACGAGTGTTCAGGAGGTTGTTTAGGAAACTCACATACTCTGTATTGCCATTTAACTTTCACTTACAATTGTGATTCCCCTACCTTACAGTTTTCCTTTCGTGCAGAACACAATGAAAAAGCCTGTAGATCTGCTATTCCTGGTTTGGGAAGCAGGAAGCACTAGTAAGCACCTCAGTGCACACTCTTACAGATGTTTTGCTGTACTGCACACTGCATTGTTTGCCTAGAATCTCAGACAACAGCCTGCAGTCATTCATTCTCCTTTGGATTTTCACTCAGCCATAGCCTCAGGTTCTGGCTGGAGAAGATGGAAGGCTTTCTTATATTTTTAAGTATTTTATTAATAATTTCACAGTATGTAACTGCTGACTTTTCTACCACTGGGACCTGTGGTGCTTTCCATTCACTTCAGAAGTCATTTTACGTAGGGTAGCTGCAACCTTTTCTTCTGCTGCCTCTAATAAATATTATATGTCTGACATTTGAGCCTTGCATCTCACAGTCACTACGATCCTTCTAATAGCAGAGCCTGAGGTCCTATTAGATGAAAAACCAACTGTGCTGACATCTAAGCATGCGAAATGCCCGTTCACCATGAAGTATCTTAAAAATGACCACAGCGTCCTGGCTAGGAGCAATTTCAGTAGCTCAACGGATCATGCAAAAGCTCCAGTTGGTTGACAGTGCAACATCTTGCCTACTGAATAACACAGCCTAGTTTCATATTAACACTCCAGGATCTGTATTAACTCTTTGTGATGCAGAAAGAATCAAATGTGAGGTATTGCTCAAGATATACATACTACCTGCAGCAACTTAGCTGAGCCAACACCACCCAAAGTGCTAGTATTTTTTTTCGATGACCATTAATCATTTTCTTATCCTTAATATTATATCTTAAATACATAAATCCTTAATATAGTCTTAATATACAAAGCAATACTTGTATTGTTTTTTCCTTGTATTTCAATTACATGTTTTTAGAAAAAGGAGGAAAAGTAAAAATGGCACTTGGAATTTACTTGGAACTGCCTGTCTGGCTCTGGGGTCAGGCTCAAAAACTTGATATGGTCAAAATATCACCAAAATTTCTCATATGTTTAAGGCTGAATAACTGTTTCCCTCCTCAAATTACTTTCTCGTTTGATCTCATAAGGAGTAACCCCAGCCTTTTCCATATCCATACACATTTACTGTTCATAACGCATGTCACAGGCTGCCTTTTTACATGCAGAGACTCTGAAATGATCTGTCTAGTAGGTTTAAAATATAGAGCCAAGCAATGGGAATTGTAGCCCCGCATTTAAGACTTTGAAAGGCCTTGGAAAATGCACGGTCTGAAGAACAAATAGACTTTCCCCTTAAACATTGTAGGTCCTGCCCTTATTCAACACAATTATTATTTATAAACATTCATAACTTCTCTCTTTTCAGATATGTCATGTCAGAGGCATCAAGAAAGTAGTCTGTGCATAATTTAGGCAAACTAGGAAGATAATGAGTAAAAGGGTAAAAGACGGTATGAAAGAATTAGTTGATGCACGGTTTAATTGGGTCTTAAACTACCACAGGTCTATAGAGGAGGCAAAGGCCCAGGGAGGAGGAGAAGAGCAAAGAGCTGAGAAATGAAGTGAGTGGTTGACTCTGAGCTGAAAAAAGGAGAGAGAAGAGAGAAGATGCCAGACTTAGAGAAACGGGGATGCTATTCCAGGTTTAGCAGGTGGAATGAAAGAAGCCCAATGACAAGGAGCTGAAAAGCATTCATGTAACATTTCTGCAGTGCGCATACCTCCCTTGCTCCCTGTTTCATCGATAGACACACATATATTATAAAACTGTGCGTGGGAGCACCACATGGTGGTTTCCTATATCTTTTTAAAAAATCCATATGAAACATTTCATGATTTACCACCTGTCAGCTTCTCTAGATTTTTTGCCTTTACTTTTTCAGTTGTTGAAGACAAATGTTTTCTGTCATTTGTTGCTAGCTCTCTCTGCCCACCTCCAGCCTTCCCCCAGCAGCTGCAGTAAATCGGCATGGCCCTGGGTAACGCTTCCTGGCTGTCGGTGACAGAAATCCCCCCACCTGCCTACAGACCACGCTTGCTCTGCGCAGTGCTCAGCAGTGGAGTAGGGACAGGAGTGACAGAAAGCTTGGCTTTTTGGTGCTTGGAAGAACAATGTGTGAAGAAGAACGTGGGCATGAGAAAAGGGGAGGTAGGAAGTGTCTGCTGTTTCGCAGGCTTGAGAGACTTGAGGGATGGTTCAGTCTGCACAGAGAAAACTTTCCATGACACCTAGCTGGAAAAGATCTCTTCTGAGCAGAATTCAGAACCTGTGCCTTAACTGGTTTCTATTCCCCAATCATATGTTAAATGGGATTCTGGAAAATGATGAACATGTGGTGAGGCACAACAGCAACAGCAAGAAATGGTCTTCTCTAGAGGTGGTAAGAGAGAGGCCAAGTGTACGTAATGGGGATTTCAAGGTGATGGGAATAGCATGGGAATCTGGGTAGATTCAGATGGGCTCTTACACATCGCTGAGGATTGCCGCTTGCAAATTATTTTCTTTATTTTGTACATCAGTTCTCCCCTTTGCAAGAAAAAAGACAATGTATAAATCTGTCAGACTAGAAGATACCGTAATAAATCTAACACATACGTGACATATTTACAGCTTTATACACGCCATTGTTGATGGATCTGGACAAGCAGCATGCTAATTGCTGTTCTCCAGAGGGGTTAGGAGGAGAAGAATCATTAAAGAAAAGCTCCCTGGCATAATAAAAAATTGTGATTGTCTTTTTCAGCCTTTTTCTATGTGTCCATGGAGGATGGGGTGGGTTACCTAATTTTAAAAAATATCATGTATTTTGTAGTACATTTCTGTAATATCCTTACTTGAGAACTGTTTTCAAGAAGAAAAAGGATGAATAAAGCAGGTATCAGCCCTGACAAGGACAAGCAACATTGGAATTAAAATGCAAAATAGATTATGTTTATTTGGAATTTTCTCTGTCATTTAGTAGAGGTTCTTTAATTTGTTTATCTCTCCCTAAAAATGCCTATTGAATTTAATTAAGTTCACCATAGATTTATGAGTCAGGGCAATATGAAGAATTTTTTTTTTTTAAAGCAAGCTTATTTGTTCCTCAGATGAGTTTTCTCAAGGATGTTGTAATTATATGCCTGGATTACTGCTGGCACAGCAGAAAGTTCACTCAAATACAGCAATCGCAGATAGTCAAGGCACATGTCATGGGCTCAATGAAATCTGTCAACCCCCATGGCCACGCATCTACACCCATCTGCGTCAATTGCTTAAGAAATCATGTTGATGATGCATCTTCAAATTACTCATCATGGTTCTAATACTTTTAGATACATACATGACACATCTCAAGTCATGACGTATCTCCTATTATCCTGGCGCATTTACTTTGCATGTTTGTCTAGACTCTTCTACAATTCTCTTTATCCTTTCTTTCAAGAAATATACAAGTATCTACTTGTCTAAGTTCATGCTCATATAAATGGCTAGCATATCTGAGGACTCGGTGAAATTTTGCCCATCAACAGAAAAAATAACAATTGAGTCATTACATTTACTACAATACTAAAGAGAGGAAAAAGTCCATTAGTAAAAATTAGGTTTTGACTGTTTCTCACTACAGCATTCCAGATAGGTGGTGCATTAATGTTAATGAGGTAGCTAATCACAGTTTGTCAGTGATGGATCTATAATCATTAATCCATGAAACTTTAGATTATTTCTCTAAATCGAGAGATAATAAGGGAACTGAGTAGGTCTGTTTCATGTGTCTGGCTCACTTGAGAGAAGAGCTGTCATTCTCATGAATCAGGGGCAGGTTATTTGTGTTCTGTGTGCCTGCATGTATTGTTCTCAAATATGTTATATATACCTATAATTGAATGAGCAGAGTCTGACCCAACTGTACCAAATTATATCTGTCCATATCTATGTGTACATATGAGCTCTTCTACCCCAATACAATGGTTCTGTGTGGTCCTATCTTTTAGTCTGTGCATAGAGACTGTCAGAAAAAGAATTTTCAAGCTTTAATTGTTTTATGACAGTTGTTTGACAAATGAGCGTCTGAGTTTCAAGGGTAGGCTGCATGCTTGATGGGGATGAAAGCAAAGACATTTGCATGGGCATGTTCCGTGTGAGCCTTGATAAGTTTTTCTGTTCAGGTCCCTGAGTGTGAGATCCCTGGAAATCCTAGTACAAGCTGGAGCTCTACAGACCTTTGGCCCAAGACTGCAGTGGGAATTTTTAGGCTCAGGCTCCTGCAGCTGAACAGATCACATCCATTCAGGGTAGCCGGGGCTGGGGCTGCCATGCAGGCCATGAACGAAGGAGACTAAAGTAATTAGTGCCCTCTGAGACTGAGATATGGAATCATAGAATGGTTTAGGTTGGAAGGGACCTTAAAGAGCATCTTGTTCCAACCCCCCTGCCATGGGCAGGGACACCTTCCACTAGACCAGGTATGTTGAGTAACACTGCTGTCCTTAGAGTGTTTGAGCCATGAAAATTCAGCAGTTTAACTGTAATTTCAGTCACAGCTGTCAGAGTCCTAAGAAGCATATTGTGTTTCAGAATCAACATATGCTGGCATTTCCAAAATGAATTTCTCCTCTACCCTAAGATTTCTACTTTATGGGAATCCTGAAGTACCAGAATTTCCTCTCTGTTGTTGTCTCTGTGTCATGAAGAGTTTTGATCAGTGTTGCTGCAGTTCTCTGTACCTTCTCTGCTCTTTGGTGCTTTCCAAGATGGGGAAATCGGATTTCATGCAGCAGCAGGCTCACTATGGAGTTATAAAATGGCATAATGGTGTTTCCTCTTTCATTCTCTCTTCCTTTCTAATAATTCCTAATGCTTTATTTGCCTTGTAAAGTGCTTCTGAGTACCAAGCTGATGTTTTCATGGTACTATCTGTTATAACTCTGAGATAGCTTTCCTGAAAGTTAATAGCTAATTTAGACGCAGTCACTGAATGTATATAGTTAAGGTTACTTTTCCATGCGTGTTACTTTACATTTATTTACACTGAATTTTGTTTGTAAGTTTATTGCCTAATCATTCTGTATCAAGAAATTCTTATGCAAGTCTTTGCAGTTTGCTTGCCTTTTTACTACCCTGAATAATTTGTCACCAGTAGCAAATGTTGCTACTCCTGCCACCCCGTTTCCAGATCATTTATGAAAATATTAAATAGCACAAGCCTCAGGGCTCAGGCTTCATTTGAAATCTTACTATTTATTCCTACTTTAGTTTCCTATCCTTTTTATCTGTTATTAATCCATAAGAAGACATTCCTATAGCATCTTATG
>NW_009649308.1:5434033-5481438 GCF_000708025.1 Charadrius vociferus
TTGTTCTTGTCCTACAGAGAAATCTAATAAGTTTCAATGGCATGACTTACCTGTATGAGAACTGTGTTGACTCTTTTTTATTGTAACAGGTTTTTTCCTGTGTCTCCTGTTTCCTTTGATCATTAATCTATATTTCGTTGGGTGCAGATATACTTGATGTAATTTGCTAGATCCCCTAAAAACTAATTTTAAAAAACTGAGCACCTGTTGGCTCATATTTACCATCTTGCACTCATCTGATGCAAATGATATTTTAAGTGATCAATATAGCGGTTCAAAAAAAATTCAGGAGTTTTATATTTAAGATTTATGATGCTTCTCCATGTCCTATAATGTGTTACTCTTCCTTTTACCTTTCTTGTTTTTAATGCCCCCTTCTCCTAGCAGATCAGTTTAAGAAAAATCCTCTCGTATATCCCCAAAGGTTGTTGAGTCTAAGTGGCTGCACATGTCCCAGCTGCAGTAATTTATTAGCTTTTCTTCTATAGCATTATCATTCTTGAATAGTCCCTTTGTACCCCTGTTGTCACTTGGTCCTGCAGAAAGACTGATAGCCTACATGATTTGGCTATACACTAAGGATTTACTGTTAGTTTTAGTATCTTCTTCAAGTTGTTTCTCAACAAAAGATCACAAGATTATTATTTTTCTTTTTTAATTTTTGCATTTTTACATACAGCTTGCTAGATATTATGTTCTTTCCCGTTTTCCTTCTTGGAGATGTTTGCCCTGTTTGAAGCATGTCTTCTTGCTTCTGATAGCCTCTGTTATTGAACCATACTGGTCTTTTTGAGCTATTAAAGCTCTTTTTTTCATCTGTTGTGTGTTTTAGCTGATGTCATTATACGATCTGTGACCTTCAAAGATATAAGTTCTTGGATGCTGCTTCTTATATAGTTCCCCTTTGAAACTAAGCACGGGTACAAGAGATTTTTCATTTCTCCTATGAGAAATGTTACATATGACTACATTATGGGACTCTTCCCTAACACTAGGCCTTTGAAAGCAATATCCTGAGTAAGGTCATAAGCACCATTCAGTATGAAGTCAAGAGTTAGGTTTTTTCTTTTGGTCCCTAACAAGTTTCTCCAAAAAGCAAATGTTATCTAAGAATTTTGTCTCAGTATCACCTACATTGTTTATGTTTATGTAAGTGTGGTTGAAATCTTAGATTATTGTTATGTTGTTTGTCCTTAAAGATGCTCTTCACAGTCATTGTCACCTTTCTGGTAAATCAGTAATATAAACTTAATACTGTCCTTTTGTTACTAAGGACTACAATTGCAATCCATAGTGATTCTGTTCCTTGTTGATATATTTTATTTGTTCATCCAGTTTCATTCTGAACTTTCTTTAGTAAACAGCCTGTATACATTTGTTCTGGTTGCTTATTTTTAGGCTCAAATTTACGACTTTGTTACGACTTTTATTTGATGCTTCCTACTTGCATTCTGTTGATTTTTGTCCTGTGCTTTGTTGGAGGATACAGAGCTGTTCTAACTTTCCTGCAGGGAGAATTGTTATCCTAAATTGTTATGTTCTACTCCTATCAGATTTCTCTGCTTTTTTTGGCTCAGAAACATTCCTGTAGAACCATTTTAAGTGCCAGCACTGAAATAAATTTCCTTGAGAGTTAATGCCATATTCATCTCTGGACAAACATCTGTCGGGAGTGATATAGAGGCATTTGAACCTGCTTTGAGGCAAGGAGATGGACTTTAGGACCTCCAAGCATCCCTTCTAGCCCTATCATTTCTTTTAAATTGATAACTGGGTAAACAGATGCAACTTCTGTAATCTTAACAAAGTACCAGATCCATATCTGTTTTTTTTCTGTAGTTAGAGATTGGAGCTCCTCAGAGATAAAGGTAGTGGATATTCTGTTGAAGTGCTGGACAGATGGGGATTCTGATGTATGCTAACTTTTTATTACTATTATGATTGAAGTAAAGAAAGATCTGTTCTTCTCCCCAAATTCCTTATAACATTGCCAGCCATAACTACAGGAAATAGGCAATCAGTATTTGCTTTTAAGAAATATAGTGGGATTTTTTTCCTTCAAGATATCCTGTCTTTAGTTAAATTATTTCCTATGACGTGATGCAACTTGGCAGAATTCTTTGAACAATGTTAGTACAGTCAACTGTCTTGAAAAACATGGAAGCAAAACCTCACACACCAAAAATAGCTGCAATGAAGAGCTGAAAAATAGATTTTTTTTCCCTATCTATTTGTTGGTAAAAATGTGAGACACTGAACAGCACACCTGTAGTTATTGCTGTTGTTAGGTAACTATGCAGCCTAGGTTAAGTAGAGTACTTATGAATCCTAATGTGATACTCTTCTGCCTTAATGTACCGTCTGTGAAAACACTTTGGCTTTCACTCTGTATTTGTCTAAAATAGCACAAGGGGCAGTCATGCCATACTTTATTCCACTTGCATTCAACACGATGCTTGCTAAGAATAGGTGGATATCATATTGTATAAAAAGTAGCATAATGGCATGTGACTGTATTTTCAATGAGGGAGGCAGTATGTGACTGTACTGTCAATGAGACTGCTGCCTCACACTTTGTTATGCAGTCCTGCTTTCATGAAATCAAAATCTGGATGACTCATTGTATCCACTCAAATATTGTCGTAGTGTGTCTTCATTGCACAAAACAGTATTTAAGACTTCCTAATCACATTACAAATAATCTTGATAATTCCACACGGTGCTGATAACGAGCAATAAACTTCAGGAAATATTTTCAAAATATCTATTATGTAAAGATATAGACACTATGTATATCTATGACGTACACAAAATCCCTGACCAGAAGCTGCAGAAGAATGTAGATGAAAGCAGTGACAGCCTTACTGAATTGTTAAATAGGAAAATTAACACAATGAATGTGTCTTATTACAGCTGATTCAACGTTTTTCCTTTGTAATGTCAAACTAGTTTCACTATTATAATCTACTTCAGTGTCCCTGGTAAAACTTGGGAGTGCAAGTCACAAGGATATTGATAAGGTCATATGCTTTTGAATTTGAAATGCAGAAAAGATTTAGAAGATATGTTGGAGATGTTAACAAAAAATGGGGGAGTGGAAGAAAGATAGAAATAATAACAGAAACACAATACTGAATGACTGAAACAAAAAAAATTAGTGTTTCAAAAATTACTGCACATAGGAAAAATAAACTGAACTACAGATACACAACAGTGGACTCTAAATCCTCTATTATTGTTCAAGCAAGAAATCTTGGAGTCATTGTGGACATCTCTCTAAAGAATTAGTCCATTTCTTAGCAATAAAATAGAATTTGAAGCATTATTAGTAAAGGAAATGAGAACAAAGCTGACAACGTTGTTACACCACCATATATTCCCCATTTGTCCATGTGTTGAACGCGCAGTTCTGGCTCTGCCCTCTCAGTGAGGATATACCCAGTGTCGGAAATGCATAGAGAAGGGTAGGAAATGCATAGGACGGTCAAAGATGGTCAAAAGCGCTAAAAGGTTTCTCAGCGAGGAAATACCAAATGGACTGGGATTCATCTGTCTAGAAAGGGAGATGATTGAAGGAAAATAGGATAGTTATCCATAAAAAATAATGTGAAGGTAGCAGATAGATAACTTATTTTTTCCCATAACAAAAAAATGGAAGTTCCTTAAGCTGTTAGGCAGAAGATTTAAACAGATGAAAAGGTGTACTCTTTGTACCTATTCAGTTGCAAAATTCATTACTGCTGGAAAATTTTGAGTCCAGAACTGTAAACAGGTGTAAAAAATAATTAGATAGCTTACTAAAGAGTAAATACAGCAATGACAATTAAACATGATTACTTGGATACAGGCACTATTTGGGTCAGGAAAACCTGAATTGTTGATACATGGGAGCTATGAGTATATGCATCAGTGGAAGTATCACACCTTTTTATTATATATTCCTTCCTTCCTGGTCACAGCTGGAGACAGTTATACTTAAGACTAAATTAACATTTGCTTAGGCCTAGTACAGGAGTTCCAATGTTCTCACCTGGAAAATTAGCATGCAATAACTCAAAATGGTTATAAGATTTTCATGTGCTGTTGAATAATTCAGAATCCTCAGTGTTTATGAATCTAAACCAGAGGTGGTGTGAGCTAGATAAAAAATGTGGTGTCTGGGATTTCTGGACCATCTCTAGCCATCATAGTCATCAGTGTTCATTTCTAGTACATGGATATGAAATGGTTACACCATCTCTGGTCTTCTTGCCATTCCTACCACTAATATGCCCCATTTCTCTGGTTTTGTCTTGGATTGTAAGCTATTTGGAAAAAAAAAAAAAAAGAACAAACCCAAAAGAACAAAATATCCTTCTGTGAATATTGGCTGATTTTTGGCTTAAGCCTGAAGCCACAACTGTAGTAAAATTATGCTTGTTGATGCAAAGCACTGCTGAGGCAGCACGGCTTCTGATGGATTTGCATGTAAATTGGGTTCCCCTCCATCTCCTCTCCTGGGTCTGCAGCCTCCCTGTCATACCCCCTGCTCGTCTGAGTGGGTCAATGGCAGTGTCTCATGTGACGTGCCAGCCGCCTGGCTAGGCACAGGTATGCAGCAATACGCTGGGTCTTTCTTGTCTTCTAGCTATTGCTTTTGGATGATACATGCAGAAATTTGTGTGTCTGAGACCTTTAGCCTTTTCTCAAATTGGCTGAAATTGTTCAACAGGTTCAAAATGTGCTTGAGGGAAAAGAGCAAAGTGACAGATGACCAGGCAACACAACGACATATGCCTCATTTCTTGAAGAACCAGGTTAAAAATACATCATTATAATAGAGTTCAAGAGGGAAGGCAAAGAGTGACAGGAAACAATAGGTTAGAAAGTCAAGAAATGACTATTTGATATACACCTCTGTCTCTGCATGGTCCTTTAACTTCAGCGGGAAGTGCCTTCTGTTTTTACGTGTCTTTTGGAGCTGGATGTTTTCACTGAATTGGTTGATTCCATTCTTTAGCTCCAACATGTCGAATCTTTCTGTCTTGCTGTGATAGACTATGCCACATGGGGATTCATCACTAGTAAATGCCACTAGAGAACGGGTGAAATTAGAAGTTACTTACAGTATATAGCTGTAAGTAACTTATAGTATGTAGTGTTATAGTATATAGTTATTAACTTTAGTTATAAATAGTGGGTGAAAGGTCTTCTTGTAGCAAGCTAAAAAGTGAGGTGTTGTATATTGTTTAAATTCTCTTTTATGAAGTTTTTTGTTAAATTAGTGTTCTTGAAAATGAAAGATTAATAGCATTTGTTACAGCTGTGTAATATTGGCTGGTGTTTTGCAAGCTTCCAGGTGCAAGCACTAGCCAACTCGTTCTAAACTTGTCTTTTAAAGCCCTGCTTAATGGAAATTCCTAGGCCATTTTAAAAAGAATTTCCTAACCATTCTCAAGGAGTGACTTTGCTGTACTAAATGTTCTTTGAGAATAGTGGGAGTTTTCTATAACTGAATCACTTCTGAATGTTCTAGAGATGGTATGTGAATAAATAGATTAAAATAATTTCACAGGGCTATTTTTCACTTGGAAATGGATTCCATGCCCACTCTGTGAAGTCAGCACAGGAACGCAGCCTGTCACGTATTCTTCTCTCTTCCGCTTCCCTCAATTCCCTGGCCATATCAAGATGGACAAAGTATTTTCTCTTCCTCTGCTTTTCTCTGTTACACAGTGGCTACAGCTGTCATCATATTTTAGTCGAAGGAGAGCAACAGTCTAAATGTTTCTGTTTGTTTTGCTGCATTGGTTTTATTTGTGAGAATGAGTTTTTGTGAAAAGCTGTCTGCTTACATTGGAGGATTGTAACTGTCCTTGTGTGGGCAAAGAATGCGTATTAAAAATGGAAATTAGGAAGAATTCTTCTGCTAACAAGAAAAAAATTATTATCTTGCACCCATTTAGAGATGTGGAATTAATATCCTCGGGTTTTTAGTAGCAGCAGGTTAATTAAAACAATCACCTCTCCCTTTTTAATCTTAGGAAACTGCTTCATCCCATGAGATAAAAGTATTATGAAATATGTTAACTACAGCACTGCAGGATGATAACATCCTGTACACAGTAGAAATAAGCAAGAGCTTTCTCAGTTCTCTGTGACAGTATTAGTAACTAGATTAAGCAAAAGGAAAACTCTGGGTCTGATGTTTTAATTATCTTATACTGTAAAGGTATATAATATGTAGATCTAGTCCTAGTTTCCTGTAGTACATGAGCGCTCCTTAACCAAGGAAGCTAATTACAATAAAGGGCTAACTTCATGAGAAGAGAATCCATACATGCCCGGTGTTTACACTCACACACGCAGAGTAATGTTGCTATGTTACAAGATATTACTGTAAAAATAAGGAAATGGGTTTTGCTGAGTTCCCTGAAGCAGACAAAATGTTGTTCGCTGGCAAAGTCTGCCAGTGGAGACTAGCGGGTGCCACTTTAAAAGATGGAAGTAAGGTAGGTCTAATTAAACGTTTGTGCATTTAAACTCAGTCATTGCATTTGACGTCTAGTACAATCCATTTAAAAGTTGCAATATTTTTATTAACCGTGTTACATTTTCTAAGGTTGCTTTAGTACAAGATATTTGGAAGAAATTTAATAAACAACCATCTCTAGAGTATGGGAAGATGCAATTGCAATCACTCTTCTTACCCAGGCTTGCCTCATAACTCACTGGGCTACAGTTAGTGCTACGGTACTGTCACAGCGGAGTCTGCCAGCACAATAACTTTAGTGTGCTGATTTCATCGAACTGGTGTATTAGAGGCAGATCCTTCCTCCTCTCTTCTTCTCCCAAGTGAATCTGCCTGTTACTTTCCAGTCCTCCTGCCCACCTCCAAGAGCTGGCTCACTGGAGTTTTCACCCCTTATGCTGTAATCTGTTACTGTGTGACTGCTTGCATATTATATTTCAGATATTGTGTTTTGATTGCATTTGGATTTACATATAGGTGTTGTGTAATATTTTATATAGCTGGTAGATTTTTGGATTTGTTCCCTTTATTATCTGAGTTTTCAAGGATTTTGTTAAAAATAAACCTGCAAACCCTTGAAAATACTGATGGAATAAAAAAAGTCTTTGACTCTGCCAGACTAGTCTTCAGTGATACTCTTCATCCTCTGGGCAGCTGTACCTTTAAGATGCCCAGATGAGTCACTTATGTTTTGCAGATGCTCCCATTGCACCCTACTGACTAGGTGGTTAGAGGGAGGGAGATTGCCATCTCAGTTGTCTTTTATTTTCATGTATTTTTGAGTATTGTGTCCTGCAATTTAGTAAACAGAATCTGATCCTGATCGCCATCCTGTTGGCTCCTCACTAGTTTTCTATGAAGAGGTCTCAATGAATTCAGGTTCTGATGTGAATCTAGTTAGGTTGCTAGTGCTGCCAACCCCAAACGTAGAGAATAATGAATGATGTTCAGGAAAGGTTCATTCTTCTTTCAGGGCATTTTTCATGAGAAATGATCTTTCACCCATGAATCTATTTCCCTTCCCAATACTGAATATGCAAAGTTTGGTGTCCAAGTAGATTTTCATTGTGGCTCTCGATGAATTGTTCAAATTCTCTAAGGCACTAATTTCAAGATAAGACACTTTTTAATGAATTAGGCAAGTGAACTTATTACACTACAAAAGTGTTGTAATAAAATATAAGTTTCTATTTACAGAGTGGTTTCAGATGGGATTTGCAAGACATTTGCATATATGGCATGGCTTTGCCTGTATATTGCAAGACAATTCATACAGTTTGAGATGATTTCTACCAGTTCTTCTTCAGCTCTATCAGACAGTATTGCTATTTATAAAGCTACTGTGACGTAAATCAGATGCTTATCATATTAATTGAAATCTATTACAGTGTATAATATAAAGATATCAAATCCAGTGTGTACCAGATCATATATGTTAGTGATACTCTACTGCAAGACACTGAGAGAATAGTAGTAGTTAAAGCGAATCAAAGGGCCTCTATATGGTTTTTTCTTCCTCTTGATGTTTAATGAAAGCAACATTAATATCAAGCTTTATGCTGGTGCTATTTAACTTTTAACTTGGGAAGTTCATATTTCTGTATTAATTACACAGTTCAATTCAAGGGGCAACTGTTATGTACACTAATAACTTAGGCATCCACTTCACTTAGAACTGAACATCAAAAAATCTCATATTGTAGGATTATATCCACTATCTACAGCCCTCTTTGATATCGTCAGCTTCTGAAAACAAAGGCTAGTCAGATAAATTGACTCTTTTATTCCTCCCTGGGGGAACTCAACAAAAAAAAAGAGAATTAGGGCTGTTAGCATTTAGCCTGTGAAGCCTTTAATAAAATATTTTGAGTCCCTGAGAAATTTCAGTCTGGCAAATATGATTCAGACAGGGGGTCAATTGTCTAGAGATGGAATTAATGTACTACTGTGTTGTGTTAGCAGCAGATAAGAATGCTACTGTCAGGTGTGAAGTAGCTGTGGGTAATTGGGATAGTGCAGCAGGTCAGCAGATGCTGTAACAGATACTGACTTACCAGTATTCAGAAGAGGAAATAAAAAATTCTGTTAAATTTGGGAGTTTAGGAAGTTTAAGGGTGCCATGGCTTGTCACAGCTTATATATTGGATTGCAGTCACGCACATTAGCAGTGCGCTTCAGTTGCATGTGCTGATTTCAGTGTTTAGCCTACAACGGATGAGCCTTGGCTGTTGACAAAAATCTTAACAAATGTGGATTTGACTGCTAGAATTCTACAGGTTGGTGGTTCAACAACCCAGATGTGAATCTGAAGATGCTCAAAGAATAAAATTGTAAGGAACAGAGGGACATAGAAATATGTCTTTTAGAATTGTTATACAGGATGTGAAAACAGACATATGTATTTTTAGATTAGCAATCAATGCACACTGAATTAATTCCCATTGCAGTTTTTAGGATCTGCCTAGAACTTTTAATACCTGGCCAATAAAGTATGTCCAAGCAAACAGAAAGGTGAAATGTGATTGAATTATCTGTTTGTTTTTTTTCTTTTAGGTATCTCTTTACTGATAAATAGGTGCATGACACAAAATAAAGGAGACAGTTTGCAAAGGGTTTCATTAAGGTTAAGTTATGAGACCCTTACTGGTCTTAAACAACACCTAAATTTACGGCTACCCTACAAGCTAGAGCTGGAGCTTATAGATATTACAACAGCTACACCTGGGGGGCAGGAGACTGGTGGGATAGGGAGGGAGAAAAGAAGAGGTAGAAAAGACTCATGAGGTAAACATTTTTGGTTTTGACAGGAAGATGATTGTAGCTGAATTTGTTAAAGATTTGGAGAGGCATTGCATGAACAACAAGAATGCCTATATTTTTGATGTAAGTGAAATCAGAAATGATCATAAAGAGGTATACAATTCTGCCTTTGATTAATGCTAACATATCATAGAAGCGTATATGTGTGGGCCAGATAAAGTTACCTATGTGTCTCATTGTATTCATGGTTATCTACCTTGTCCCATTTATTGGGCAGTGCTCTATACTTCCATTGCTCGGTTTTTCTCGGGAAAATGTTTGAAACACCTTCATCATCTTTGCTCCCTTTTGCTTCAGGCTGTTAGCACAGGTATTGCAGATAACAAGAAAAATAGCATATTCATAGCCTTTGTATCAACAGGCTTGAGGGGAAACAAGCTGCTGGAGGCAGAAAGCAAGCTCTAGTTGAGAATACTTCTGAAATAAGAAAGAACAGTACTTGCTTTTAATGGCTGTTATGGAATAGCTGAACAGTTTTGTCAGAAAGATCTCCAGAACCATGTCCTAATGTTCTTCTTTCACATCACTCATAGGTTTTCTGTACATTTCTTTCCTAAATAGGTGCTATGTGGAAGTGTAACGTTGTTGTTAGTAGAGAGAGACATGGAGAGTTCTACTCAAGCTCAGAGTTCAGCCCCTGTGGGAATGTGGAGGAAACTCTGTGCTTTCTTAACATATGGCAATAGAGTAGAAATCCAAATTTCTGAGAAAGTGAGGACTCACTGATAATACTGTGAAACCAATAGAATGGCACAAACAGAACAGGGGAGAAAGTTTACTCTAGAGTTTCTCATCTTCCTGACAAGTTCATTATAATAATACATTATTCAGTCTTGCTTTACTGGATTAATACAAAACACTAATTTATGCATAATGGAAGACAGAGATTTTGCCCTTTCTAGTATATGCCATCATTCATTTGGCATGACTGGCTGTATGGATCTGCACATTGCACAACATCAGGTTTTTTTACTTGTTTTACAATAACAACATATAAAAGAAAACACTTTTTTTTTCTGAATGATGTTTAAGTTTCTTTCGGCCTCTTCAGAAGCCTCAGGCTTTTCTGTCTGGGAATCACAGTTCTAACCTTCAAATGTGATGTGCAAAATCTGGGCTCCTGAAAGAGTATCTTTAGTTCCCTCCAGAGACTTAACAACTGCAGAGCAAAGCATGCCCAATTTGTAAAATCTTCTGCTGTTTCACCATCATATGTCCTTTGGGAAAGCAGCATTTGATGAGGACATAGTTTCAAATTTGACTTTGTATTCCCCAGGTTTTGGTGTTCCTGTCACACTCCTATTGTTAATTGACTGTAAGGAGTAATTTAATTTCTTCCCTCAACCTAGGGCTGTCTGTTTAGCTTCTCTGCACTTAGCAGAGGCCTGTTAATCCACGTTATTGACTCAGAAGTCCATCAGTATAGCAGCAATAAAGACAACTTTCTTTGGTTTTGGTCTCTACAGAATTCTGCTAACCTGTGTATGACTATTCATGTGGGTTTCATAGATGTTGACTCTCAGGGAGTTGAAACGTGAGTGAAATTTCCCAGTGTTATGGGGATTCCCTTGGTTATAAGTTTGCAAACTTTTCCACATAGCTGCTGTGACTGGTTAAATATATTAAGACAATATATTTTTTTAAAGTATATGTGTGTGTCACTTCCAGTGTAGGTCTCTGTTAAGGACTGGTCAGAATTCTGGTCCTCTGGGGACATTTAAAAGAAATCTTGGACCTCAAGTCTAACATAGAAATCCCTAATCAACAGATCTCAATAGCTCCCAGTTTTGTAAAGCAGTTACCCTACACTTCCTTAGCAAAACAAATATTCATTGTACAGGAAAACCTCGGTTGCTATTTAAGATGTGTAGAATTAACTTTTAAAGAAAATCTATTGATGCAAATAAGAAACTTTTCAGAAGTTTTTTACTTCATTGCACCAGACATTTATTTGATGGGTGAATACAATATAATGATTGTAGTTTTGGGAAAGCTTGGGATTTTGGATAACATTGCAGAACTTTGCAGTGTCGCTTAGTAACCCACCCATGCTGCAGAATATCTGATGTCACTGTTTTCAACATTGCACTCGGATCGGGCTTGGTTTTCAAGGCTAGAAATAGATGAAAATTGCTCAGAAGAGGTTTGTTTTGGCAAAGCAGCAATTCTGTCGCTAATAAAAACCAGAGCTTTGTAATTGCAAATTGTCTCTTCAATGAGGTCTTTAAACTTTTTCACACAGGGAAGTTTGTTTTAAAATGATGAAAAAGTAAATGAATCATCATAAAGTGACTCATATTAGGAGATTTTTGCAAAGTGGTTGTCACGAGCAACTCTTCTGAATCATCTGAAACAGTTTTTGTCAGGGAGGCAAGGTTGTCAGCTTTCCCTAAACAACGAAATGCAGAATAGCAGCAGTACGATTAGAGATCTCTTGAAGTCATCAGAATAATCTGCCCTATAATTTTGCTGATTTCAGACTACTGAATGGTCTGACATTAGTTGCAGCCAAAAGACAACTTTAATTGAAAAAGACATTTCTGAAGTGGAACATTCAAGTTTTAGGTTATTCCTACATCCAGATATGATCTTAATTTACAGTTTCTAATTACTCTGTCACATTATATTTTTGCACCTTGTGTGTTGCATAGTGAATGGAGAGCAACTCATTTCTTCTAGCATCCTTACTTAGAAAGCAGTGAAAGGATTCATTTAATGCCAGTCAATCAAACTGGAATCGGTTATATGTTTTTTTCTGAAGATTTCTGTGACTTCCCTGGGCAAAATCCCATTTTGAAAAGTGATTTAGACACTTTCAGACCTTCTTACTGAGAATTACTTAGGCCTTGCAGAGTGGAGCTGGGCATAAAATATGTGGGCTTTAAACTGAAGGACTTGGGGGGTGGGGTCCAAGATGGCAACGCTCACACCAACTTATCCAACTGGGATAACTAACCTGGTCGCAGGTCCATGATCTCCTTGCAGTTACAGAGACAAGGTGGGATAGCTCACCTGACTGGAATGCTGTCATGGATGGCTAGCTACTTTTTAGGAAAGACAGGCCAGGAATGTATCGAGCTCTGCGTAGGGGTGGGTGAAGAATGTGTTGAGAGCTTATGGGTAAGGATTAAGGTGCAGGCTAATATGGGAGACACTGTTGTGGGTGTTTACTACAGACCACCGGCTCAGGAAGAGGAAGTTGATGAGGCCTTCTACAGACAGCTGGAAACGGCTTCACGATGACAGGCCCTGGTTCTTATGAGGGACTTCAACCACAGCAGAGCCAGGCACGCACAGTCCAGTTTCTGCAGAGCATTGATGATAACTTAGTGACACAAACCACCTCTGTGGTTTTCCTTCCCCCTAAAACTGACATTACTTTTTATTTTTCCCCTTTTAGCCCTGTAGACCATTGCTGAGTCCTGTCTGTCGTCCCCGTGTCCTCCCTGTCTGACCGTTCTCACTAGTGCTTTAGCTGCACAAAAAATTCAGTTTCAGTGGTGCTATTTCTGGATGCTGCCATCTGCCAGGTTTTACTTCCATTTCAAACAAACTTTCAGTTCAGTTTCATCTTTCATTTGGAGGCACAGCTGCTCATGAATGCTTGGTAATCACTGGTGTGCAGCGCACACCTGTAGCCAAATATATAAAGGAAATAGAAAGAAAGAGCTATATATTCCAGGCTTGTTAGCCATTAAACATGTTAGGCATGAAATGGGGACTCTGTTATCTTTGCTTGTGCAGATCTTTATTTTATAAACAATATTTTCTCAAAGGAGTAATGAAGAAGAGCAAACACAGAAGAAGGATTACCAAGCGCCTCTTAGAGTGAACCTTTGCCAATAACAAGTTTATCAGGGCAGTGCATGTGCAGGGGGCTTGGCATACTGTTAATTTGTCGCTACCACCAAATTAACTATGCTCTATTTTGTTTTCTTTCCAATTTTACATCCTTGATTACATATTCATAAAACTGTCCTTCCTTCCAAGCATAAATACAACTGCTTTGAAAATATAATTGTGTGTGTTTATCAAGCACCTAATTTGTTTTACTTGCCAGCTACTAATTACATAGGAAATATAAATGAATTGCAGGTCATATATTCCATTTGAAACACTAACAGAAAAACTTTCCAAATCACAAAATTGAATTTAAGTTGCAGCATGGGACACACAACATGCAGTACTGTCTCCAGCAGTACTAGTCAAAGAAAACAAACATTTGAGCTGATAGCACATTTAAATTTGTCAAAACATACTGAGTGATGTGTGTATTCTGTTTAAAGTGAATTGTTTTGATAGCCGAGAGAGCTTCCTCTGTCTTTGGTTTCTAGATAATCTAAGTCTATCACTGCTAAGACTTGTTTATAGTACAACAGAGAAAATCAAATGGAAAACAGACCGAGAACACGCGAGGATTTGGTTTTATCCACCATGTCGTTCATTTTATGTTTTATCCATTGTCTGAAAGAGATATGTAAATTCTGTCTTGCTTCCGAGTTGGATTATTGTACCATCTCAATCCATTCAAAGTAATAAAATGAGATTTAATAGACTATGTTAGTTAATTGTTTAGGAAACATGGAGTTTTAATCACTGTGACAACCACAGATCGGGGAGTAGCGAGCAGAATGTCTTTTGCATATGTAACAACTCTTGCAGAAATTTGGTATTAGCCAGCAAATTACAAGTTTCACACCAGTCTTAAAACTACTGCTTAGAATTTATATAACACTGAACAAACATTAGCTAATTAAGCTTAGTAACACATTTGTGGGGTAGGTCACTAAACATAGATACAATCCTGGCTATTTGGAACTTCAGCAGCGGGAAAGAAGAGCAGTGACTTTTAAAAAGGAAGCTGATGCTAATAGAGCATGTTATGAAGAGACAGATTATCCAGCAGAAATAGAGTTGTAGTTTTTAACTGTATCAGAACTCCACAGCAGACACAGGGCTGAACTCATTATAGTAGGTGCTTGTAAATGAGTTCTGTAGGTAATTTCAAACATACATGACAGGATTATCAGACAGGTATATGGGACCTATCAAAGCATTAGTCGTGGGATTTTCCCTTTAGTTTGCTGTAGCCTGATATTGATGTTCTTACTAGGAAAGTCTATTTACTTACCCTTTCCTATGAAAACTGAAGGAGTTAAGATCGCTGCCCCATGGCATATGATTAGGTTTCCAACCCTTGGTTATTTTCATATTGGAAACACCAACCATGCAGAAGCACAACCCTCAAAGATGAGAGGTGCACATGGCACTGATGGATGGGTGCTATATGCTATCATTAAACAGAATATAGGTGTGTTTGAATTGGGAATTTTGTTCAGCTCTGATCTCAGATTCGAACTGGTGTGATAGCATCTGACCTTGAAGTAGGTTGAAAGACTTCTGTTGTTTTCATTGTACTTCAGCTTAGATCCTATAATAGAATTTGAATGCAGTTTTCTTTCATTCATATTAATTGCAGATCTTGATGCTTCTGACTTGCTTATGCTTTTTCTGCTTTCCCTACCTCTTTACTTTTCATGATTTTCATTTGTAGTTAGTTGCATTGGCTGTCATCAGAGGAAGAGGTGGTTGGGGAAAATCACAGTTTCTAATGGTGTCCGCAGGTAGTTTAGGATATTTATTATTAATAAACAGGAAAGAACTGAGCACAGAAAATCTGGAAATAAACCTGCTCTCTAGAATACAAGAGTAGTGTGGTATCAGTGTGGAAGAAATGGAGAAATCAAATAATCTCTTCCATGATGGTAGATCACAGTTCTTTAAAAAAATATATGCTGCTCACATGGGCTTTTAGCACATTTTGCCTGGAGATCCAATAGAACAGTTGGACTAATTAAAATGTAATAAGCTGTTATAAATAAGAATGGGATAAGCAGAAAGGTATTGACTTTCTGCAGTCATAGAATATTTAAACATAGACAGTAGCAGTTGAAGTGTTTTTTTGCAAATAGCATTCACTGAATATGTATAAAGTGTACATAATTTCCATCTCTGACATTCCTTGTTTCCCTCCTTTTTTTCTGCTTGAGTTAAGAAAGTACATCTCCAATTGTTAACCTTTCAGATTGCTGTGGCTTTAGGGGAGTCATCTGACATTGGGGGTAAGGACTACTGCACTTATTTAGCCATGCAAATGAAAGTAGATTTTGGCCCAGGTTGTCAAATGCTGCGCACATCTCAGTGACTTACTGCGCTGTGTCTTTTCTTTCATTTTTCATCTGGTGAAAAGAGAGGGTAAAAGATCATTCATTCTAAGCTTCTTTGAGAAGCCAGTTTATGGACTGTATTTCCCAGCGGTTTGTGTTACACAAGATTGTTTTAGTAACTATTTTGAGTGGTAGAAATGTCCTTGGTGCCATCAACCTGAATTTTGTCAAAACACAGTAACATGCTGAAAGTGCATAATTAGAGCATTCAGAGGCAGCGCTGATGCAATGCTCATTCTCATGGCATTTCCAGTAAGGCTCACAGAGGTGCTGGGTCAAAGGATTTGTCTTTTTCCTGTTATTCATAAAGATGCATTTTATAAGTGTGTGTAAACCTTCAGTGCTGTGTATCAGCATCCTTATTTTGCAGTTTCAGAGCAGAAAGGACCTATGTATCTTTTTTCCCCTTTTTTTTCTTTTTTTTAATGTGATGTTTTCCTTGCATTTCACCAAGTATGCTTGGATTGACCTTGGTGACTTGGTTAATTTGAGCATTTTGTTTTTCAGCCTATGTACTGAAAGAAGAAATTAGAAGAGACTGAGTTGTTCCCAGAACACCAACTCTGTTAACTAGTAAGGACTTCATTAGGGGAAATGTGCCTAAATAATTCTAGGAGCCAAAGCTGCAGACTAGGCAAAAAAAACCCAAAGCAGCTGCTGAGGTAAAATAATGAGGTGAAATTTTTATCTGCTGAGGTTAAATATCTGACTTCAGATTGGCTGGGCATTTTAATCTTGAAACAGAAAAACTGATGCTTCTCAGCACCATGTTAGAGTGCTGAGTAACCTCATGTGCAGCCTTTGCTCTAGCTGTAGAAAATTTTTGAAATTTCAGAACTTGGAAAAAAAAATAAATGCAGAATCTGACCAGTGTCTTGTAGGGCCATAAGGAGGAAGAAGAGAAATCATTCTTCAGCCTTACAGAAGTCTGCATTGGCCTTATGATAGAATATTTAAATAGGTAAGATGTCCTCATGCAAAACTGCAAGTAATATGCAGAAACTGAAGTCAGTGCAGGGGCAATGTAATTCCTCCAGGCTCTTGAGGATGAATCTTGTGCAGCACTTCAAATCACAAAAGAACATCTTTTTAAAAGTGTTTCATCTCTTTTAAAGGCTTACACTGGGAGAAGTCTATCACCTTCAATGAAAAACTGTTCCAGTGTTTAATTAGCCTTTGTGATGGTAAATTATTTCTTATTCCAGATTGAATTTGTATGACTTCAGCTCCCATCTGTTGGGTCTTGTTTTCCCTTTGTCAACAACTTTGAAAAGCTGCCACCACAGCTATGTCTTTCACCTGTATGTACAGTGAACAAGCTACAGCTGAAGCTTTTCTTGAGAGCTAAATATATTTAATGCCTTAAGCCCTGCATTATAAGGCATGCTTCCCAGCTAGTGAATCACATTTGTGGCTGTCCTTTAAACTGTTCATCACTTTTTCACATCTTCCTTGAATTAGACCAGGAGCAACAGCCTAATAACAGTTTCACCCATGTTGAACTTAGAGGTGATAATGACTTTGTTCTTCTTCAGTTGTCTTCTTTTTAAACATTCAGGGGTGGTATTAGTCCTTTCTGCCACTGCAGACTATTGGGAAATCATCCTAAGGCAATTACCTGTGATGGTCCCTTAGCTTTTCTCTGTACCTCTGTTTTTGATTGAACACCATGACTTGTCTCCAAATGTATTACATGGCAAAGGGCTGTATTAAAATGTATTTTACTTACGGCAGTTAACTGGCAGTAAATATCAGTTTTATACCATCTGTTAATCTGCAAGATGTCTAGTCACTGCTGCCCTTTCTGCATCGCCTTTGCCCTTTTAAATACACAAACTAAGCTGGCAGTCCTACCTCCCTTTCAAATTCTCCTTTCCGAGACATGCTAAAAGTAGACCTCAGTGGTTCAGAAAGATCTTCATCTCTCTGCTCAGTATCTGGGCCTGTTAGTTTTGAAACAGCAGTAGCTTGGGCTGGCTCCTGTGTGTCTTCAGGAAAATTCCTTTTTTTTAAACTTTCATTCACAATGGTATCCATCAAATACAAA
Source organism: Charadrius vociferus (assembly GCF_000708025.1). Classification (NCBI taxonomy): domain Eukaryota; kingdom Metazoa; phylum Chordata; class Aves; order Charadriiformes; family Charadriidae; genus Charadrius; species Charadrius vociferus. The sequence continues at coordinate 5,451,639 of NW_009649308.1, forward strand.
CCAGAAACATCTGCTCAATTTTCTGTGTTGACTGACAAAAATATAAAAATCTGCTCTAAGTAATGGAGTTTTGTGTCATCTAGAATTCTCTTTTCCTCTTATGTTTTCAGGTTCTGTTGTACTGTATTTAACCTATTAGTCACCCATAGTTCATTGTTTTAACTTCCAGTATCTATCACTGATGTTTTAGAATTAGTAATATGTTAATAGCTAGTTTATTTTTTCCCTTCACTTTACACATGGGAAGTCCAGATTGTATTGTTATTTTCATATTTCCATTTTACCAGGGTGGTACTTGTGATAACGTAATTCTTTGGAACACGCCAACGGAATTCTAACTGTTTGACTAAACTTTTTAGATATTTTCACTATTTTTATGAATGTTAGGTACTAAAAGGATGAAATGTATAAATAAAAAATTGAATCTGAATCTGAATTCCCTTAAAAGGTGAATTTTCATTGCTTTTCAATGGGATTTGGGAACCCGTCTCTCCTTAGCCTCCCTGAAGATCATAGTCTAAATCTGGACAAATACTCTGTTACATATGGAGAATTAGCTTGCAAACTGCTCATTTTATCCTTTTATTCCTCTGAAATACCATAGGGACACTTAACATTTTATTCTGGATCTAGTGATATCAGCAATGTTTCAGCAGTAGTTCCCTTTTTACATGTAGGAAAGGCATCTGATTCTTCCTGCAGCTAGATTAAGTTCTGCACCAACTTTTAACTTCACCTTCAAATGGTCTCAGTTGTCGTTAAAAAAACAAGCAAGCACGCAAGCGAACACAAACAAACAAACAAACAAAATACCCAACAAAACTTTCAGTAAAAAGAAGAAACTGAAATCTGAGGTAAATTCCAGGTAGCAGAAGCCTGAGTTTGTTGTGACCCTGCATTTACCCCTACATTTGTATTATGGTGATGCTCCAGTGTAGCCGCAATAAAGAGTCCTTCTAAAACGAGGCAAAATGCAGCATTAGACCTTGGGGCAACTCTTACCTGCTCTTGACATTCCCAGAGCTTGCAGTTGCAGTTAGACAGGCAGCAGTGCTGTCCCTCAGCCACACCTGGCTGAACAGGGCTGTTAATACTGGCCTCGCAGAAAGTGATCAGACAGCAAGCTTTTCGTGGCTTAATCAAAATACTTTTCTGTTATATCATATCCTTCCCCATCTATGTTGAAGCTTGTCTTGTTTGGTTAAGCAGATGCACAAATGACATTGGTGCCAGAGCATGTATTATGGATAGCGAAGCCATCTCCCCTGTTGACTGATCTTTTCTGCTCAGAAACATTGACCATGCAATTTTAATGTTGATTTGGAGGTACAGGAGCTATTTCATGGATGGAAGAAGAATACAAATCAAGAGTTGACTGTTGCGAGTAAAATTTGCAACAGTGATGATTAGAAGAGTTGTAGGGAGCAAAAAGCATCTTAAGGAGTACGAAAAAATGGAGAGGTTTTTAAAATAAGTCAAAGAAAGAGATGGGGATCTTATTTACTCCCACCTCATAAGTGTGCCTCTCAGGAGTCAGGCAACGTAGCTGGTGGGATTACAGGTGGAGCAGGCAGGAGATCCCGGCCTGTTGGTTCTGTTTCATTAGGTAGATGGCTCAAGTGCGCTGAGCCCTGGTGCTTCAGGGTGTTGTAGCTTTGTGTGATGCGGGATCTTGCAGCCCAGACAGGCTTGTTTGCGGATAAGCAGAGGTTTTAGAAGGAGGCAGCTCTCCACATTCTGTCTTCTGAAATAAATAAGTAAATACATTTTTTTTTCATCTGGGTTTTGATTTTAATCTAGGCAGCACTACTCATGGAGGAATTTATGAGACTTTAATATTAAAATTATTTCTGTTGAATAGTGTGATCTTTGATACTCATTGTAATTTCCTGAAAACTCCTTGGACAAAAATATTTGGATGATTGATGCATTTATGAAAACATATCTCAAGCCGCAAAATGTTTAGATATAAGTGTCATGCCTGCAATATAAAAACCCAAATCTTATATAATTATTTTCTTGGTTAGAGTCAGGGTGAATACAGGCTAAGAACCTGATTCTGCCAGAGTGATTCTGCCAGAGTGTTTTGGAAGTAGCCCAGGACCGGGAGATTTTGCCAAAATGTTAATGAGTGGGACCTCAAGCCTCCAGGCTCTTTACAAATTTAAAGCAATTGCAATTAAAGCTGCTGCAGGAGTCTGCACAGAAGAATCCTGCTATACACACTGTGTTGTTCAGGTCGTCTGTCTGGCTATAGTTTCAGAGAGCTGCGTTTCTTTACCAGTCCTTCTGATATTATTCACTGTGCTGCTGAAGCAGGCTCTGCTGCATCCCCAGACTGCTCCACGTACTCATTAGCTGTCATTAGCACTCCACTGACGCGCACTTTGTGCAAAGAATGCACTGTACTAGGCACGGTGCCTATGTACACCTACACACAGCAAAAGCCGGTACTCTGCAGAGACTGCACAGCCCAAGACCTGCTACGGACTTCGCCTCCATGCGGAATCGTGCTGTTTGGGACGAGGCTCTGAGCAGGCTGCGGTTTCTGGCAGGTTGCAGCTCATTGCAGGACAAGGCAGGACAAAGAGCCAGAAAGGGGAAAGGTACCACAGGAGGAAAGGGGAGTGAAACATTCCAACAGGGAAGATAAAGGACTGCTGTTAGAGACCTCTCCCGTGACATGGCTCCCAGCTTTCCCTGGGAGGGTCTGATGTGTTCACTGCCCACTGTCTCCATGGCTGGTCTGCAGCACACGTTTGACTGACCATAAGCTGTCACGCTCATAAATGGGGCCTTGATTTCCAACTACTTGATCCAATGCCTAAAGCACAGTCAGTGTGTTTTAAAACAAGATGACAGTGGACAGACAGCGGAGCAAGGGGAATGTCCAGCAGCAGCATGAGCAGTAATTAGATATTGCTAATTCCCTCCTGAGCAGTGATCTTTCTTGAGGAAAGTGTCCCTTAACCATTTGGACTAACATGATTATTGACACCACAAATCTAATAAGCGCCACAACAGAAACTTAAGAAGGCTTGCAGCCTGAATGCACAAACAAAACTCTTCGGTCTGTTTTATGATGATAGAGTGAGAAGTAGTACGCTAATGCATTGTGTGAGTTACCTGCAGCTAAGGTATAGCTTTGTTTCTGTACCCACACTTGGTAACAAACCTCTGAACACCAGCCGTACAAATTCTCATTGCCTCTCAGAGAGACCAAGACAAGATCTCCACAGACATACAGCGTGGCTTTCCTCAAGAAATGGGCCTGGAAGATTCAGCCCAGGTCCTCAGAGAGAGGTCTCTGGAAGCTAGTGCTGTATAGGAAAGATTAGTCTCAGGGACTCTTATGTGTTCTGTTAATTTTGTTGTGAACCTTGTATGAATATCAGGCACCAAAATGGAGAGAGAGTACAATACAGATTTCATTTTTGTACGCCTTTGAAATTAACAGTCATGGATTTTGCTCAGAAGGAAAGCTTTCTGGTTTCTGAACTGCAAAAACGGGATTCAAGCACCTTTTATTTTTCTTTCTGCTTGGCAGTTTTTCACCGCAAAGTTAACTGAACGTTGGCTTAAAGAGATAAAGGAAGTATTTTAGTTACTCAGAGGTTATTTCTTCTGCAGGTATTGTCCCGCAACATTCCAGATTTGTTTGCTTACATCTGTAATGAACTTAGTTCATCTGAGAAGGAGGTGGAAAATTCCTATCAAAAAGCCTACAGCTGAGAAATGTATTAGCTATATGAGAGGGGTGAGAGTAGATGCTGTGTCTAAGAAAAGGTTAATGAGAGAATATTGGGGGAGGGAGGGGAATGCCATGGGAACAGGGCAGAAACTGCTATGGAAACAATAAGAAGATAATGGAAAAGTCAATTTTTCTCTAGTAATGGCCGCTACAGGACATCTAGCAGAGGAGGAAGACTTCAAGCATACCTTATTCTATTCCTGTATTGCTAAGCAACACGCTCAGACTTCAACTGTTTTGGCTCAGAATGGAAACAATGAAGAAAATGTGTGTGTTGTAGGGGAGAAGGCGGTAGGTGACACAGATCTCATTAATGTAAAGAAAGCATATTACAAGCAGGCCCCATTTGCCAGATTTTCTGCTGTACAGTTATATGTGCTGAAATGGAGTTCAGGGAAAAATTAGACATTAGTATTCCAGATTCTTTGTGCCTGGCTCTGCATCCAAGTCAAGGTTAACACTGCTTTGGTCCCAGCAACATCTCTCATGTGCAGGACATCTGTATCACAGCCAAAAAAAGTTTCACCTCTGCTTAATGGACCACCAGAGTGGCACAAAGGGAGTAGGACATGGCAAAAGCTATGGCAGAGTGATTAACACATTGCAACTATTGTTTTTCCCCAGGCTACATATTAATTAATTTTTTAAGCTGACCAGGATTTGCCAGGGTCATTTTTAAACTTGAATTTTACTTGAGGGGAGCTAAAGATTGGTTAAAGAGTCACAGTAGTCTTCTTGCATGTGGAGGCAAGCGGCATCCATTCTGGCCTTCTTCCTCTTGTAGAATGTGAAAACAAATTGTTGGTGATTGTTCTTTCTTCGGGGCAGTGTTGCAGGCTGAGCGGACATCACCGTGGGGCAGACTTGCAACAGCTTCTTTACTTCCTTGCTAATTAAGCTTAAGAATACTTTTTTTGTGTCTTTTTTTATGAGGTGTTTTGTGGTGGTTTTTTTTTTTTAAGCTGGGATGTCCTGAAGATTTGGATTTGGATATGGTTCTGCATTATTTTCTACTTTTTTTGATAATGCCTTTGAAAAATAGTATAAAACATAGATAGAGCAGTTGCTATGGTGTATCCCTTCTTCCCAGCATAAATGACTACGTATGCCGCAAGGAAAAGTGAAGGTACAGCTCAGGGACTAACTAGGCTTAGATGCATCATGTTCCTCTTATACTTGACCTTCTGTGGAAGATTTTTTCTGAGTTGTCCCTAATTTTTTGGGCTGCTTAATATAGTCTTATCTCCCCCACTACGTAAAGTTGATCCTTCATTAGAACCCTTTGGAGTACTCAGTCCTTCAACAATCAGTAATGACTTTTTATCAGTCAGCGTGAGCAAGAATGGGCTTAGTGTAATGCCTAATTATAGCTGTAAATTTTTTTTTGTTGCAAAATCAACGTCTCCTCCTCAACCTTTAAAATCAACCTCTTCTGACAAGCTTGGCCTTTAAAATGCTTTGAAGTTAAATTATGTAAAGAGAGGAAATATAGCAGAAGACGCTTTTCTGACATAAGCCATGACATTTTTATTTAAACTTCTGCATCCACTGCCAAAGATCCTGAATGCTTTGGTGACCAAACCACAGGTAATCAGAATCTTGTGTCATACTGCTTATATAATTGGACTCTCCCCCACTTCATGAATATCAACAATTAGAAGTCTTCAGTTAGAAATCAGAAGAAACCTGAAATTATGACATCTTCTCCCACCAACCAGCTCAGGTAGAAGTGTATAATCCACTTCTGAAACTACGGACACGTGAGGCTTTACCAGGACACAGGAGCTGCAAATTCCTTACTAACCCTAAACTAAGCTGCTATTTTTCTCTCTGTTGCTCCTAACTTGGTCTTTTGGGGAGGTTTCATCCCTCAAATTAGCTCAAATGGAATAATTGTATTTATTTGCCACACCTTATCTGTATACAGAGAGTCTGAATTTGTCACTGGACACCAACTCAGCTGAAATCTCAGCATCCACTAGTTGCTCAGCTGTAGGCACGATGCTGAGAGCTATTAGCATTACCAGTAGCTGTTCACAGGGTAATACGTAATGGAAAGGAGGTTTTCTGCCAGGACAGCATATACAGAGTGGTTTTATGGTAAAAAAAAATGTCTTGGCTTTGACTTTAGGGGAGCTTTGTTTAATTTCTAGATTTGTCACAGACACATCCAATTGTAGTTATGTCTAATCTCTGTTCCCAGAACAAATGCTTTCCATAAATAATATAATTAGCTAATCTTGTAATAGTATAATACTTTCTGTGACCTTTAAAGTGGCTATGAATTTAAAACCACCTTTTCTTATTCTTTATTTTGATTTTGTAATGAGAACAAGAAGATGCAGTACCTTTCCTAGTCCCTGGGAGTCACAGTTTTAATACTTATTGCAGCTGTAGAAGCATCATCAGCTGGATGTCAGGAAGGCAGTGTTGGCTGGGACCCTTCCTCTGAAAAATTCTTCTGAAAGAAAATACCGCTCTGCAAAAAATATTATTTCTGCAAAAGTAAGCATTTTTTCCTCCATCAAAAGCTTAAACTCTGCTAAATGTTGCAGATTTTCTGACAAGATTTTCAATTTTTAATTTTGGGTTGGTTTTGATCTGAAACTGATCTCTTTTCAACTCTACTACTGAATGGCTTCAAAACAAACCATCCAACTACGCTTCCTTGAGAGCAGCTTCAGCTGAACTAGCATCCGAATGTTGACACATCTGAATGTAACTGGTATTTAGTTACCTCACTCTTGTGCACAGATGTGGTTGAAAACTTTTCTACCTGTTTCTCCACTTAATCGTGCATTTCATGGAGCTATACCAATTTCAATAAACAGTTCTGATGTGAAAATTATAAACATTTTTTTTTACACTATATTACCATGCTTGTTTAAAAAAATGCCAACTATTAGGTACTTTTGTATAATCAAAACATTTTTGTTCCACGATAAATTTTCAGCTTCTCAGTTTGAATAGGAATTTTAATATCTTCCGTGTTGGATTTTGGTATGGTGAGGCTTTAAAATCTTGACAATTCTAAATAAAGTAAGTTAGAAAGCTAACGAGTGTAATGTAGAGAGATATTGCTCCTGTTTAAACGAAGGTGAAATGAAGTGCAGTATTTTCAGTGTTTTGGTCACTATGGCCTGCAAAGCTTTGATTATAGCCAAGAATTCAGCACAGCAATCCTGAATGCACATTTACTTTGTTGCTGAAAGACTGTAATCCTTTTCTGAAGGCTTTACCAGACTGACGTAGAACTTCTGACTCTCGTTTCTTCTGTGGTTTGGGCAATGGTTTATAGTGTGAAAACACCGATAATCCTGGCTGCTAGGAGAATTTGTGGCTTTTAGCAACAGTACTGAGAAAATGATTTGTATAGTAATAAAACTTCCTGGCATGTATAATACAGTAAGTAATGATGACTGTGCATTCCAAGGAATAAAGGCTAAATATCTGGAGGTTGAATATCACAAACTACTTTTCTGTGGAAAACATGGCTACAGCAGGAGTCATTCAGTACAATCCATTGAAGTCCTGGGGCCACTTGAAATGCCAGATGGCATTTGTAGAGTGTTTAAACATTTAAATTATCTTATAGAAAGTTTTTCAAATATTTAAATCAAAACTGTTACACATAAGATAATTTCTGTGATTTCATGTAAAAATTCTGCTTCTGCTATCTAATAGTTGAAACCAAAATCTTCAACTATTTAACTTAAGTGAAAGGACCTAATTTGCAAAACTTTTTAGGCATTTGGATCCATAGAAAGAAGTGCTCACTGAAATCAATAGGAATGAGAACTTTAAGTGTGTTATTTATTTCATAGTATGCAGAAAATTGAGTCTGTTGTCAATAGGCTCAAATAGACTCCAGGGTTCATATTCAAGGTGATTGTCTGTTTTTGAATTTTGGAAACAACTCTGTTAAATACAAAAAAAATACTACACTAAGTTCAGTGCCTTTAAGACTAACTCAAGTACAGCCAAACAGACATTGTGCTGTAAACAGATATATGCGTCCCCTCGCCTTCCTTCAGCAGAAGTCCGAGCAGATGGATGAGCTTTGTTTCACCTGAAGGTGAACCAGCTTTGGGATGAATCTCAGTGCAAAGTGACTTGATTTAAGGGCCCTGCACTGAGATTGCTTGTCACCGGTCCATATTCCCAGCTAGGGATTTGCTGCAGGCGGTCCTGGAGACAGAGCTTGTACAGGTAGGTCCAAGTGTGTATTGGGCTATTAATGATCTGCATTATATCCCCAAATAGCAAAAAGCCGGTGTGGTCTTTGTGACGTTGTATCCCTGAAGCAATGTAGGAGATGATTATTCATTTAGCAGTGAAACAAGCAGCAAACACTCTACCAAAGCAGAGGTTTTGGTGCCATATATAGTGACCGTTAAAAAAGCTGTCAGTACAATTTTTTGCAATGTTTCCCAAGATACTGCTACACATTTTTGGTTATAGCAGCTTTAATTATTAGGGGCAGATTTTGTATTAAAGGAAGTAAACCATAGAAAACTTGTAACACAATTACTGAATTAATGTGCAAAACATGCATCACATGTACAGTCCAGTTTTAGGAATGTCTATATGCAAGCATGTTTATTTATATCACCTCTGAACGTGAATTTGAAGGGCTTGACAGGGCTCTATGAGTGTGGCCAGCACAGGGATCTGGGTCCCATGACCAGACAGGTCTTGGCTGTCACCCAGGAGCTGTGTCAGGGCTAGGACAGCTGCTGGCTTTGTCCCATGGCACGTGCTGCACTGGGGCTGCTGGATGCTGCCTGCTTCGAGGACCTCCGCTGTGCAGAGACTTCTGGCCTGGCCTGCTGCTCACCAGGGCCGGGATAAGTATGCATGCCTGAGTTTTCTCTGGCATTTCTGCACATTTATCACCTTCATTTGATCTGTTACTCTGGATTAAAAAAAAGATAACTTGTTAGGTAAAGAGTTTGAAAGAATTGGTTAGTCCTAAAGGTGAAGCATGGGGAAATTTTCCCAAGACAGAAGCCAGAAAGGCACATGGAGATCTCCTTCAGTGCTGGATCTTTCCTAAGAATTTCTGGTGGAGATGTTGGTTTCCTTTTTCATGTGTAATGGCCTTTGCTCAGGCTTCTGGTGCTGGAAGCTATGGCAGAAATCCTTGATCCCATTTGGGACCACAGTAACTTGCGGCAGAGGGCCCAATAAGGCATTAAGTCACTGCCAGGACTCTCTCTGTTATCTCAACAGTTGTATAGTTTCATCTCATTCAAGATGCAATGTCTAGGAAAGATTTTGCTAACTATTGCCAAGACAGGCAGTTTTATTTGTTTTATAGAAAGGGGACTGATGGAAGGGTTTTAGGAGGATCTGAGCCAAGCTGTTAGGATTACAGTTTCTGGAAGGCTAAGGAGGAAGAGAGAGGGTTCCTCTACGCTGCAGGTTTTCCTATGATGCTAGGTCATTTCCAGCTAGCTGCCTTCCCAGTTACTGCTCCTAGTCTGACCTTTTGGGATTCTTTGTAGCAGAGAAGATCTCTTCCTCAAGAATGAATAAATGAATTTGCAGATACACTTATGCCGAAAGCAAAGTGACTTGTATGTGATATCCCCTAAAGAGAGAAATCCATGGCCAAAACCCTCTCTCCCTGTAGAAAAAATGAGTCATGTGGGGGTATATGTTGAAGTCTCTAAAAGGATGACTCTATCAAATAAAGTTTGCAATACCTGACCTTACCTGTTATATCTGTTGGCCTCCAGGATGGAAATTTCATGGGCACACAAGTGTGCTGCAGACATATGTGTTACCGTGCATGTTAAGGACTGCACGTCTCAAAGATTTTGGTAGGAAAAGTGGTGCAGGCAGGGTAGGATGAGATCTGTGGTTGTGTGCGCTGAGTAGTATCTACCTGCAGATCCGCTTTTGGCTGCAGATGCCTGGCTAGCTGTCTGTCCAGGGGCCATAAACTGGATGGGCTTGTGTTTACTTTGTGTTTGGGAGGAAGCCTGTCAGGTCCGATGCTCTGTGGCCTCAATAACCTTTTACTTTCCAGATAAGCAAGTAAGTTATTAATGGCAGAAGATAAGGGGATCTTTAAAGTCTTGAAGAGATACTATATCCAGTACGTTTTTGTTTGGTGGTGGTGGAAATGCCTGTTGGGAGCAGCTTTGGCAAAGGAAACACGACATATTTCCCTGTATTGCAAATATACCATCTATTTGCTGTGACGGTGTAGTCAAAGTAGACTGCTGTACCCCCTCTTCCCTTGGAAAGCAAAAATAAGTGTTTAATTGACTTTGCTGAGAATAAGATCATGCTTAGCTTCTGTAAATCACCGCTTAGGGCTGCCACTTTTCTGTGATATATGTCCTGTGATTCCTTCATGAAGCTGGCCACATCCCGGGGGTACAGATACCGGCTGGCTGTGCAGAGAGCTGTCACCTGTGGGTCCTACTGCCTCCTGCAGCAGTGCTCAATGCAGGGCTTCCCTGGAGAGACAAGTGGGACACTCTTCAGAGTAGCTTTCTCCTGATGCCCAAAACATAGGGAAGGGAGAGTAACCCAAATCGGAAGACCAGCTGGCGTGTCCTGTTTTCTGTTATGGAATGAAGAGCAGGTAGGGATGTGGCAGAGTCCAACTTCTGCAAAGGTGAATGATGATGTTATGCCTCTAAATTGCAAGGTACCACTCAATTCTTATAAAAATATCTGCATTTAATTGGAATAGCATGAACATCGTGGTGTATCACAGCTATTACCTCAAGCCTAGCTAGCAGCAATTTAGTGATGAAAGTAATGTAGATTAAGTAAGATTTCATTTGTAAAATTTCTTTTAAGTATCTTCAGAAGAAATCAAGCATCAATATGGTTTGTTGGTTTGGTTTTTTTTAAATGAAATTGGCAAGTCACATCTGTGTTAGGTGCCATGACTTTGCTATAAGACAGTGGCATGTGTCGTCACAGCAAATGTCTTGGGTAGAGCAGTGGAGTAAATCTGTAGCAAAACAAAGTGGCATATTTGTGTTTACAATTGGAGGCTGCTATGAGTTTTTATGAGCCACCTTAGCAGTAGCAGCTGCAGCTTCTTTGGGAGGATATTTGCTCTGATATTAAGGGGATGGCAAGTCGAGGAGAACAATGAGCTCGTATTTGGCTAGGATTTACCAGACTCTATTACAGGCAGTATGATGTATATTAAATAGACCCAACTTGCTGATATAATTTTGTCCCTCTAGTAATAGAAAGGAGCCCATTTAATGCCTGTATTTATGGTCATTGCTCCATCCTCCTACACCATGTGGAAGAAAAACAGCTCTGATAACACATGTATGTATTAAGGATCTGATTTAAATTCTTCCACTGGTTGCAGTAGAATAGGCTTTTGGTGAAGCTGCTGTGGCTTGTCTTTGCTGCTTTTTGTTATCGTACAAATCTAAGACATTTACGTGTATTCTGGGTTAATTACAGCCAGAGCAGTACCATTTCCTAGAGGGCTTATAAAGCCCGCGAAAGCTCTGGTGAGAATATCCCTACAAAAAAAGGGCCATTTCTCAACAGCAGAAACTGAAATTTTGCTTCATCAATTTCTGCCCAGTCCTAACAGTAAAACAAGGCCGTGAGAAATTTAAAGCTTTCTGTTGTGAAACATGTGAAGTTGGGTAGCCTGTTTCTCTGGGAAGTGGTAGAGTCTGAGGCCCTTTAAATGTCGTTGCATTGCCATTTTATTTATTATTCATTCAGTGAATGTATCAAATAGCTACAGGCATCCCTCTGTCATTTTGAGGCCTATCTCATCAATTCAAGCACGCAGCTGCACAAAAGGACGGCCTCTCAATATACTCACCTCCATCCCCAGCCTCCTCAGCAGTCTGGAAAATAAAAATAAAGGCTGATGTATGAGTTACACACAGAAGCAGCTATTTGGGTTGTTTTCTCTAGGTTTTGTGATGATGTTTTACCCCTTCCTTTCTCTAAGGGAGGTAAGAAACAAGTGACAAGTGTCTCCCAAGGCATTCAGTGAAATGAAGCCTTTGATGAATCCATACATGCTTTATAACCTTTGAACTCAAAGCGCTTTGCTGCCTGTGCCTCAGCTCCTTTGTGCGTGGTACCCAAGGGTTGCTAGCTTGGGCACACTACCTGACCTCAAGGCTGGATACTGGCTCTGGCAGAGCTCCACAGCTCTCATCAGATGTTGTGTTCAATTTTTGAGTCTGGAAAGGAGTGAAGTGGCCAGATTTTTGCAGTGTTATTCACAAACTGCATTTTTTTTTTTTTTTTTCCAAATTAGTGAAAAACACCTTGGCTGGTCTCTCTCAGACAATTGTTTAGTTAACCTGGGAGATTTCAATCAATTTGCATTTTTTCTTCATGTTGTTTTATCATAGTAATGCTTTTAACTGGGGCTCTCAAGATATTTTTGCATTTGAAATGAGTAGAGTTCAGGGAGAAGCCTTTAGAGTCAGAGCTGTGCAATCTGTTTAGTATATATTTTTGCTCGGGGCTCAAGATACAACGTTAAAGGTATGGTCCTTTCAGTCCGTCTCCCTCCCTCCTGTTCATGTGTGATGCAAGTGCTTCACTGAAATCTGCTAGCAGTTAAAATCTTCCTTCAAGTTCTAAAATAATTCATCCAGATTTCAGTCTTTGTGAGCTTGTTCTAGGGCACTGGAGAAATGCATGAGCTGCAGACAAGGATACAATTTAATGTGCTTTTTAACTGCATATTCACCGTTAAAATTGACTTTGTGATTCTCCTTGCCTTTCTAATCTTTGGCTAAAGAAATAGGTTTGCAAATACATAACAGTCTAACCAATATCTCTGTTTAAATCTGAAAACCTATTCTAGGGAGAATCTTTTCCAGTTGCTTGGTCTTGTTACCCAGAATCACATCTCTTATAGAGTATCCTATTATTTATGACAACAAGCAGGATGATGATCAGCATAAAACCGTAGAACCAATACAAATGCCTCTTACCAAATGTATGCTGAATGTATCCTGAGGCATTAAAGAAGTCAAGTGGATCAAGGAGTAGCTACTACTTTGCAGACATCTGGTAAAAGCACAGATTGATTCTGAATGTCCTCCAGCAATGAAAGTGCTATAGATAAAGAAATAACTAGTATTGTGAAAACATCTGCTAATTTTTTGTTCACCGGGGAATATATATTACAAAAAAATGTTGCTCCCTCATTTGCAGTTACCTGGATTGCTTTTTAATTAGGGATAGATGGTGCAAGTTGGATAATAGCAAAATTGTTTCAAATTGATGCAGTTGTAAAAAAATATTCGGCTACTTTTATTTATGTAAAATGTCTGACTCTACTTCCTGATGGCAGTCCACAGAGGGTCTGTAACTCATTCTCCCCTTCCTCATGCAGTTCGACTTTGCTGGGGCAACAGTCTGTTTCTGCAGCGTTGGGGATCTCCAGCGTGGCTGGGTCAGGCTGCATTAGCAGAAGCAAAGTCCTCGACTCTCCTGCTGTGCTCATTTTCAGAGGAAGATGAAGGAGAAGATTTTGGCAATACACGGATGGTACAGGATATGGAAATATTCAAACAAATGGCTCTGCAGTGGTTGGAGCCCTGGCCTTAAGCGTCAAGAAACAGGATGCCTATGGGGGAGTGCTCCCCTGTGCTCTTAACTCCCTTTCCCAAAATTCATCACTCTTCCTTAGGCAGGTCCTCAGTAAGCTTTGCATTGTGGCTCCTCCTAAACTTCATTGAGCAGCAAAAGACAAGTTATGCTGTTTCTCTTTGGTATGAAATATAAATGTAGAACAACTCAGTCATGAGTGTGTTTTCAGCGGAGACTCGTGCACTTTGGGTGTGCCTGGGCCAGTGTGCACCTGGGCCAGTGTGCACCTGGGCTCGTTGTAGCTGCCGAGGAACTAATTTGGTTCAGCTGCTGAGGAGCTAGCTCTGCCCGCTCTGCCATTTCTGCTTTGTTCTTAGTGGTGAAGGGAGCATGAAGCCCATTGCTTCTTGTGGTGGCTTCAGTGGGCCTGCTCAGCATGAAAATATCTCCTGCTTTTTGTTGGAGGCTGTGCCGTGTCCTTTGCAGAGGGTACAGGAATGGTAAAGCATCTGGAGGGAGCAGAAAAGTTAAGGTTAGTACTGCTGGATAGTGGGACTTTCTGTGAATAACAATGTGTTTGCAAAGGATTTGAGGTTTTCAGTAGGGAATGGGTTTTTTTGTTTCAAATGGAAGTCAGCTTTCAGCTAATATAGATTTATCCACTTTGGGATACAAAATCCTGCTTTCTGCTCTGTGCTATTTTTCCTGAATGCCACAGGAGGCTTTATTTTTCCCTGACAGCTAGCTAAAGGGCACGTTTATTTGACAACTCCTTCATCAGTGAAAAAGTAGAAAAGACATTAATCTAAGGCTATATGCAGCATAGTAGTACCAAGGAGCTCAACTGAGTACTTCACAAAACAATAGCAAAAGCTTCTTTCAGTGCTGGGGGGTTAACTGGGAAATCAAATTTGTCTGAGTCACTTCTAAAGTATGATCTGTGTATGGAGAGAACTGCTTTTCAGGAATAAATCTCTAAGTAGCAGGGGATGGGGACGGGGGGCGGATAGGAGGAGGGTGGAGAAACCCCACATGTGAAAGAAGCACGAGAAGTCAGGGGTGTTCTTGGATCACACGAGGTTAGCTCTAAATGCTGGGAGTAACAGCGGTGTAAGTCCTGCCCCCAGGATGCAGTCTAATTAACTCAGCCTGGATTCTTAAATTATTTATATTGTAGCATCGTGTAGAGGCCTGGGTCAGGGTATTATGCACACACAATTCAAAGGCAGTCCTTGCACTGAAGATCTTTGCAGGGAAGGGAAGCTACATTGGTATTTCTTATGCATGCGATTTGTTATTGGTCCCGTGGGACTCTTCATGGTCTCAGTGGGACGTTGTATGAATGTATGGTGAGATGTGTGGTTTGAAGGGACAGCAGTCCTCAAGGAAGCAAAACGCATATGTACCTGCTGTAGTTAAAACAGGTGAACGGCCCCTGGAAGTCAGTAAGACTATTTATATGTCTAAGCATAGGTATGTGTCAGCTACTGTGAAACAGGAAACTAAGCAATGAGAAGAGGGGGGGAGAGAGCGGAGGATTGTGAACTTCTTGTGTACACTTGCTCAGGGCACAGCCCTAAGTACCAGGAATGAAATCCTGACTCCTCTGAGGTTTTGTAGTTCTGTTATTGACTCCAGTTGAGTCAAGGTTTCCCAAGTCTTTGTTTCCTTTTTATAGCCTTTTATTATGATCCTGAGCAACTGAAAAGGTTTGGGCTTCTGCAGATAAATCCTTTTCAGGCATTGACTTCTCTTGACAGTTTTAAATGTCAATCTGTTCTTAGCTGGTGGATTAGTGAGGCTTATTATAGACTATGTTAATTTAGTCTGTATATGTAGATCTGCATTTATAAGTAGCATGGAAACATGTGTTAACAGTTTTATATAATGACAGGTAAAACACTGTTCAGTGTTTCAGCTGTGAATGAGGAGTTGCAAATTCTTCCCTGGGCAGGCAGAGCTCTCCTGCTTTGCCAGGTGATCACAAAAGACCTTTCCTTGTGGACAGAGGAAGGAAACTTAGGTAAATTGATAACACAGTCAGTGGGTATTCTGTGTGTAATGTTGACGAGTCCAGCTAAGATAAGACTGACCTAATTTGATTACCATCAAAATGCAGCATATGAGGTTTTATTAATTCTTGTCTGCACCCAAGGCTGATGTTACTTACTACAAGAAACTGCTTGAATGTTTAAAAAAAACCCACAACACAACCCAATCCCCAGACTTTAATTACACAGGATGCTAGAAAGGAACCTTGAGAAAGAGAAATCTGTGCTAGTTGTGGGGGGGGGAAAATGAGGCAAAGTGATAAATCCTTTAGTGACATATTTTTTAAAAAATGGATTCCTTTGTCAGATTGATTTTTATATCAGGAAGAAACTGCCTTTTACAGATGATGAGCTTGTACTGTTCTTTGTAAAACAGTATTTCTGGCATTCACAAGAAAGTAAACTAAACAGAAAATGTGAGTTAGTAGTTTCTGCAAGTTAAAGTGGAATAATCCCTTTTAATACTTAATTAGATTAAGTGGAATCTTTACAATTTGGAATGCTTATTTGCAATATGCATGAGGTGGAAACTGTATCTAAATTCATATTTCTATTTTTGCATCGTGTAGTTGTCTTGTGAGAAAACGGGTACAAATAAATATATATTTATTTTGGAAAATAAAAAACCTGTCAGGTAGGTAAACTGGGTGCTGGGTCCTCTCTTGTTTGCACATTATGGGGGATAGTAAAGCTTCTCATTGTTAAGTGAGTGCAATAAAGAGCTGTGCATCTACTGCTGATGGAGGAGCCAGAGAAGACTCCAGATTTCACTCCTGTGACTTTGAGATAACAGGAGCGAAACACAGAAATGTTTGTTTAACTTTGAATGCATGAAGAGAACAAATCTGAGTAATGCAGCGTATGTGGGTTTTTTCTTTTTTTTTTTCTTCTTTTTTTTTCCATAGTCACATTGACAATGACATTCTTTCTTGCAGTCTGGGAATTAAAGGCAAAATATTCATACTCAGAGTGTGTGTTTTGTACAGGATAGGAAGCTGAAATCTGCACCACTTCGTGTGTGACAGTGCTAAGGAGTGAGTCAGTTTGGTGTAACACAGTTATAGCTTATTCCAGTAAGGCACATTATTACCTTTTAAAGTCACTCCCTCTGCTCCACTTAAGATTCCAACATTGTTTTTTTCTGCTGCTCTAGAGATTTGTGTTAAGAGTTCTGAAGAAAAAATCCACGTAGTGACTTTAAAGAAGAAATCCAATAATGGTTATTTTGTTTGTTTAGACCCCACCCTGCACCTTGCAGTAGTTTTTAGCAAAGTGAAGTTATTGAAGCTAGTGGCTCTTTTTCTTTATAGCCTGTTGTAAGAGTGTGTTTGCGGGTGGGGTGAGGGGTTTGTTCGCTTTTAAGAAAAGGTTTGGATTATTTCTGTAACTTCACATAAGGGTGGCATCTCTCTGTTAAACACCTATGGCTTGCCCTTACAAGACAGAAAGATGTAATGGGAAAAAATCGTATGTTTAAAGTACTGTAGGATCAAGTGTTTCTGTGGCCTCTGTGTTGGTGGCAGAGGAAAGCAGAGCCAGGTGTCCTCACAGAGGCAATGAGTGACACCAGTTCCGAGGGGTTGTGTGAGGCTCTTCACGGGACTACTGTGTTTTCTACTATTTTGTCAAGGACAGGTAGCAGAGGAGGCCAGTACAGGCTGTGCTTGGGTAGTGAAGGAGCTGTAGCCAGCCACTTCTGGAAGGGACAGGTCTGTTAGCATGGTTGAGTGCCAGAGATGATACTTTGCAGGTCAGAGGGGCAGAGGAGGCAACCTCAGATGCAGCAGTGCTTAGCAGGAGTTTGACTATTCAGATGTACTCCTTCAAATATGATGATAAGGTCAAAGCAGTGAACAGGTCTGGAGTTCAGTGGTGCTGAGTCTTGCCCCCTCTTAAATGAGGTTTCCACTGTGTGTTACTTCTGGTGGGCTGAGGACAGTATCTGGTTGTAGGTTCAGTCACTGTTGCTTTCACTGCTATGGACAATGCCACCCTCCATTCCCACTGAGATCGAACTGACTTAACTTTATCGTGCTTAATTTATCTGATAGTATGCAGTTTGTTTTGGTGCTTCTTTTTATGACTTCTTTCCAAAGAAACAGCATTACTCTAGTGCTAATGATGCCTCCCTGTGTCTACGTGGTATCAGTGGAGCAGCATGTTAAACGCAAACCTTTAGAAAGCACACCTTTGTAGCCATCTAACCCATGTATTCACCACCTAACAGTATACAAATGAACCTGGGGTTGTGTGATGCAATGTCATGAGGTGCAGCACAAAACACATATAGCCTATAAAGTGAGGAGATGACCTGGAAAAATAGCAGCTGAATTTAAGCTGCCAAATTAGTTTAGTGGGGGGAGACTGTAAAGCATTTTTCATAGATTTAAATGAATTGCTGTAGGTTGTGATGCCCATGACCTTTAGATGTTTTTGACAGTAAAGCATAACCTGTTCTCATGAGAAGAAAATCCCCATCGCAAAAGATACATCCTACATTATTCAATCCTTTGGTTTGTGTGGGTAAGTCATTTTATTTGGAAAAGTTGCTATGATTTGAGCATGAGGATGCCTTCTGCTTTAATTCAGTCTCCCTGACCTAAGTTCAAACCCATCACACGTTGTAGCAACTGCAAATAATTCCTTTGTAAAGATTGTCAGAAGTGAAATGAGGTTAAGTCAAAACCCCACAGCGCTGCAGAATGCATGACTAGAGCATATGAAGGGGTGACTGGCAATTGCTGGCCGGAAGTGTCAGTTTTAAATTGTCCTTGGAAGAGTTGTCATCCTCAATCAAAGGTTCAGCTCAATGACAAGGAAATTAGAGAAGTGCATATAAGAGCTGATCTCAACTTGAAAATGCTCAACAAGAGGGTAAAAGTTCGAGAAGATAATTTAAGAAATGCGAGAAATGTAACTTTCCACATGAACATTAACAGCTAATACTACAAGCTACTTCCAAAGTGATTTTTATCTTCTGACTTATCATTTCTAGGTCAAATTTAAAAAAATATTAAGCCTGTAAAAGCCTTTTTGATTTTGGGTTGGTGGGATTTTTGGATGAGATACGTTCCAAAAAAGCATCGAATGTATATTTTATTTTGAAGTAGAGTTTTGAAACTCAGTGGGTTAAAAGGTGTCTTTACATTTACAAACACCCAGTCAACATGAAGGAATTGCGTGCTTCAAGTGGAGGTCGTAACTGCGACTTTGCATAGGTGGTGTTCTCACTCCTCTGAGCAGACTCGCAACTGATGTTTACGTTAAACATAGCTACTTTCTGGCTTTTAGTCGAAAGTCAATATTTAAAGATCTAAATCCCGCCTGTATCACCTTTCTTGCCTTGTTTTTGCTAGGAGTAATCTCCTACCTTATCTCCAGAAGAGCAGGAGAAGACAACAGCCACAATGAGTTATCAGTAAACTGAATTTCAGCAGCACTAACAGATGGGGCCAATAAAAAAAAAAACAACAACCAGTAGTTTTTTTCCTTAAAAGTCAAACAAACATGAGTTTATGGAGCTCAGTTTTATCGACGTGAAATAGCTGTGAAAACTTTACCATTTAAAAAAGGGGAGACTAAGGGGTAGGAAATACTAAGATGGACTGTATCTCTCTCCCTTTCTCTCCATTTTTGAATACTTTTTCTGCGTATGTGTAGAATAATTAGAAATGTCTCTTTGTGCGGCATATCTTGCTGCTTTTCGAGCTCCTCTGCTACGTATCTTTCAAAGTTAAATTTAACTTGACACCTTTCTCAGTGACCATTAATTCAGTTTGTAACAGAGTCTGGAAACCTTTGATATTGATATTGTGTTGCTGCAATTACCGCCCATGGTCCTGCGGCCATACTAAAATAAAAAGGCCTGCATACTTTGCTTTTAAGTCAATCCCTTAGAGGCTCAATCAGTTTGATTTCTGAAACCTGTGCTTGGCAGTGAAGCTGATTAAATTCTGCTGGTATCAAGGCTGTGAACGCTGGGTTCAAAACTTAGGTGCAATGTCATGTTCTCATAGTAGAGGTTATTATACCAAATTCTGATGTTTTAGAATCCAGGTTTTAAAAAAAGAAGTCTTCAAAGGATATGAAAAGATACGTGTGGAGCTAAGCAGCAAATGAGCTCAAAACCAGTAGATCAAGAGCTACAGAACACAGACATTTTGCTCACGTTGAGTTACTTTAAGTACGCTTCTTGCAGTAGTAACAGAGGTTGCAACTAGCAGAATGATGCAACCAGCAAGTTGAGGCAGAGACAGAGTGTAGTAGCAAATTAACGCCTACAATTTGATGCAAATTTCTGTTGGATTTTGCAGTATAAGGAAACACAGTAAATTGCCCCAGAACTAATTCCTCGTAATCAGAACCCAAGCAAAGTATTGCTGACTGCTCTGTAGGTTACCAATATGCAATGCTTAGAGTCTAACTTTGCATCCAGTTTTCCAGCTGAATGATAGAAAAGGCTGCAGATCCTATCTATTCAATGTAAGTTTATAGGGCTCTCATGGATCTCTCTGGCTTTGAGATCATGTGCATTGGCTTTTATATGACATTTTCAGGCTTGTCTAGGATGCAGCTGAAGAATTTTTATCAGACAAGAACCGATTCCTCCATTGCCAGTGCCACAGAATTGCATGCTCCACCCTCCCATTACATCAGACTGTCCAAAAGTGTCCTAGATTACTGTTATTATTTTGGTTAGAAAAGAAACACTCCTTTTTACTCCCAATTACTCTCATAAATTGTAGTAGGAAATGTCTGTCAAGTAATAGGAAGCAATGTATCCTTGGAAATGAAAGGGACGGAACTGTTAAAAATAATCCACTCCTGAGTAATTGTAGCGTACTTCCCCAAGCCTTGCATCAGGGCACTGAGCCAGACAAGAATAAGAGCTGCGTAAACAGGAGAGAGGGATTTCACCACTTCATTAGTTAAGGTAATGTTTGTGGAAAATGGTAAGCCTGTAGTAATTTACCCCAAAGGACTCTGTCTAACAAAGCTCTTCTTTAAGAGAGACTTTAATGATTCTTGGTAATTCTTGAGAAAAACTTAGTCTGGTGCGTGATCATGGAAGTTGGTAAACTTCATCTTTTTGCAGGATTGCTCAGTAACGCAGCAGTCTTACTTGCCTTAAAACAGACATACTGAACTAATGCCCAAAGATTTTCCTGAGTGAATCAAGAGCAGCTCTGAGAATGAAGAGCACTGAGCTCTTTCCCAAGTATTGGCTGGTGTAAATCCTTGCACTTGTGACTGTATATATGGTTTCTGTTTTTCATTGCTTTTCTAACAGGAAACTTCTTGGCAGAAACATTTTTATCACCAAAGTGTCTTTTAAACATGTGTGAATGGTTATCTATAGAAAAATGAATGGCATTCTTAAAGGTAATCATATACCTGAGGGTATCTGGTTGTAAGCGTTTCTTGCTGTCAGTAGGAAAGACAAAATGCTTTCCTATCATTGAAAAAATTAATCATTTTGTATTCGGTATGTGTGTGAATAGAATTAATCCATATCCTCATTAATTTCTGCACTCAGATAATTGAAGAAAACATGAATAGGATAGGTTGTTAGAAAAGGTGGGGGAATTGCGGGTTATCGCTATAGATTAACTGTCCTGGGTGACCAAAACTGCAAATGTTGCTGTGCAGTGCTGGGGAAGTAACAAAATCTCTTGCAAAGGTTTCGCTGTGTAGGGCTGCCCTGATGAAAGGCTTTGCTTCTGTATTTTTGCAGTGTAAAAGGGTGGCCAGATTTATCCACAACGCTTGTAATTTTTCAACTCTGAGCTCTGTTATGAACATTGTCGGTCTCCATCTAAGCCTACAATTTCTTTCTGTGGAATTAGAGCAAAAGCCTCACTGACACTACAGTTGAGAATATCTGCAATAGCTAGTGGGATCCTGAAACTCACGAGGGAAGGAATTTTGCTCCAATAGAGGAACTTTATGTAAGTAACTGTAGTTATTTGAATTCTTTCCTTAAGATTGCAAGCAAATGCAACATTGCTCTTTTTGAGTGAAGGTGATGTAGATCCTAACTAAACAGCAGGGTAACATGAAACGAATCTTAACCACATGACTACGCACAACTGATGAGAGAGGCGCCCTTGATTTCCCTGAATTAATCTGAAAGACGGAATAAAAGACTATGAGGAATTATTCTAAGCATGAGAAAATGCATCAACGAAATGATTTCATTATGGGAAAACAGACTTGCATTTCATGCTATTGCTTTACAGAAATGAAATGAAATGGCACTTCTTGTATAGCTATATATTTACTTTCTAAACAAACCAGATCCCATTCAGTCTCAGTCCTCTTGTAATTCTCTCTTGCTGATGCAGGTTGACCTTTTGCTCCAAAATTTAAAATCAAAATGCAACTCATCTCTGTGGACACAGATACAGCCCAGAACAAATGATAAGGTACTTGGAAATAATAGTGTAGTTTACATGCAATTGTACATAAGAGATATAAGGTCAAAGCAGCATCTAAATTCAGTTCTTGATTTGGGGTAAGGCTGCACTTTTTCATATGTCCGACAAATACAGCATTGGGAGTTGATTTTTCAGGTTGCTTCACTTTTTTTTTTATTCCCCAAAGTAAAAAGAGTTTGAAATAACATAAATAACTGAAGAGACAGCAAGCAAATTTTAAGTGGAACAGACTATGTCTGGGTTTCTAAGAGCAGGCAACAAGAAGCCATGTTCACAAAGTGCTGCATGAAGCTCTTTCAGTAGGTGTCTACAATAGATCTAACCCCCCCTAATCTCTTTTGATTCCAAGTAATGACTCGCACTGATGTCAGGGCTGAAAAGATACACAAATGTTTTCAAGCCTGTGGGGCTATGGGAGGGCTTTAGTGTGAGCTGATTAGTGTCTTTACATCTGTTTACTTTTTCCTGTAAGGATACACTGAATCAAACATGTTAGTTTCATTTTTATTGAAGAGAGACTAAATAAATACTATTTGCGAACATAAATCTCAAACTTGGTCTTCTGCATTGCCTCACGTAAGTTGTACTTCATGTGCCTTGTATCCTTTCTACCACTGGGGCTAGGTAGTATGGACAGACGAGCATTGTGCGTGGCCGTGATTATTTCTCTCTGGCTTTACTGCCATGGTGCGTTGGAGGAATGCGGAGGTTTGTGTCAGCAATGACATAGCAGATAGTGAGCCAAGGAATATCAGACCTGCAACAAATTGCTACTGAATGGATGTGTGAGGAACACTTCATCCTGTGAAAAGTGTCTGAACTTTTTTATTTTGTGGTCTGGGTTGTGTTTTTTCCTGCCCTCCCCTTACAGTAACAAATGTTAAAGCATTGTGGTTTGCATATGAATTTTTGGGGAGGTTTTTTTTTTTTTTTTGTAAACACAATTTCTAGGGTTTGACTAATTGTATTTAATGACAAGTTGTAGGTGTTGACTGCTGGACTCTATGCAACTTATTTTGATGATATTTTCCTCAGTGTTTAATGTTTATTACTGTGTTGATATATTGACCAGTCCTGCAGGGGTGCTGTGGTACAGCAGTGTCCTCGACTGCTGCTGGGCTTCACATTCTGCTTGTTCTCTTTCATGCTTTACCTGTGGGTCATTCAGACAACCTCTGCAAACTGAATGTAGGGGATGTGCATCAAGTGCTTTGGATTAGCATAAAACAAATTAGGACAAGCTGAGGAGTCTGGTAAGTGAAGATCCAAGCTTTTGGCGATGTGTGGGCTTCCCTCTGCTGTGCTGCTGGCACTGGGCAATAGGAAATACCTCCTAGTTCAAACAAGTAAAATGGATTCTGGAGATCAAATACAAACAGAAGTGACAATGTTGAGGTGAATTATCTTGAACTGATAATTGATCTGTAAATTCTAAGCTACATGAGAAAAAAGCTTAGGAATTTCTTATAGTTGGCAGAATCAGGCCTATGCAAAGGATTGGGTCTTCTCCAGAAGCTACGCCGCTTAATGGAAGTAATTGACCTCTTGGCATGATGTTGAGGGAATCCTCAGTTGTGCTGAATTAAGAGGTTTTCACATCTGATGGTGGAACAGAAAGGTGCTGGACCAATTGTATAAAAGCTTTTTAGGTACAGCCTTCATTAAAATTATACCAAATTATTACTTTTTCTGGTTTTCATTAAGGTATTTAACTTCTGGCTTAAAAATAATTAAATCTGGATTACACTTCTAAATTCAGAAAGGGAAAAAAGTACGAGAAAAGATAGTGCAAAAGCATATGCTTACAGTAAGCATTAAGTATTTCAGGTCTCCATCAGGACTGGAGACATGTTTTTAAGGCATTTTATGAGCTCTTAATAGAACAAAGTCCATCCTGTGAAGATACGCTTCTTTCCAATGATATCTTTGCTTTAAGTTTTATGGTGGTTTTTTGCTATTTGCTGTATTGTTCAGAATTCTTTTTATAAGCTTAATCCTTAAAACAGCACATTTGTAGAAGTACCACATGAAAAAATTCACAGTGAATTTGTCTCAGTATGTTTTGTTCAAGTTGTTTACCAGTTATTTTCTGGATGATCTGCTTAGAGTGAAGGTGTTAGTATTCCCAAAAAAGCATGGTTCTATTTTGGGTTGTATAACAATGCAGATTTTGATTTGGCGTAACAATAGCATCTCATGCAGTATGGTAAAGCATTTCTTAGCACTTGGCATTTTAAGATCTTCTAAGCAAAGTAAAACCTTAAACTAATTCTTCTAAGCAATCCCGTGAGAATCACCCATGTTTGCATTTTACAGTAATGTGGAATGAGAATACCACGTGACTTGCCACAGGCTAGGCACCGAGCAAGTGCGGATTAAAATTTGAAAGCTCCTGGCTCTCAACCCTGCACTCAACCCACTAGATATCACTGACTCTTCTAATCAAACCTCTGAAACTACAATATCTTACCATCTGTTGTGCAAATTTCCTTGGGGAACTTCAAGACATTCTCTTTTACATTTCAGGCTCTCTAGGCAAAAAATAAATAAATCTAGAAGTAAACCAAAAATGCATACAAGTCGTGCATTTATTCTTGTGGTTTGTTGGTTTGGGTGGTGGAATTGGCTCATTATTGAGGAAAACAAAAGGTGTCTCCTACAGAACACTTCAAATTTTCATCTGTTAGGCAAAATGTGTTGTTTTCATGATGAAAACAAAAGGGGAAAAAAACCCAGCTTAATTATTTCCATCTTCCAATCGCCTCTGTCATGCTCCTTTTGATTCAGTGACTTGCCAGAATTTACCCATTGGCACAATAGTTATTCTTAGACATGTTGCTAGATTTCAAGTAAAGCTCACTGGTGCATACAAATTATTCATTTAAGCATTGATTTGAAAAAACTAATAATATATATCTCTCTAACAGTGTGTCAGGAAAGCATTAAATGTAGTCATTCTGGAAGCAGTAATTGTAAGCAACAGTTTATTGGAAGATAATTCAGGTTTGAATGACAACAGAAAATGCAAGCCACAAATAAAGAAAAGCAGGAATTTGAGTGCCTGTTCTGCACTGGCATGCAGAGGTTCCCTCAAAACACCAGCTTGCCCACAGCAGCGACAATGTTGGAGCTGTATGTCAGAAAGTACTTGCTCCATCTCCACTGCTGCTTTACAGCACTGTTGTCTCAAAGCCAGTCAGGACAGGGAAAGCAGCTCACGTGCCGGGGTGAGGAGGAGGGGTTTGTTACCCCAGTTAGCTCATTACCAACATACAGGTGATCTCACTTCTCCCCTGATTTGGAGCCTATCCTGCAAGCTGCTAATACTTAAAAGGAGATGCCCAGATACTTTAACATCCTCCACTGTGCAGCATCTAGTGATATGCTTTTGATTAATTCTTCATAGCGTTAGCACTGGCCAATGTTCCTGTGTGTTGTGATGCTGCTACACCTGTGCAATGGTGATGTCTTCACAATTTGGATAAAGTTCTGCATCCTCCTCTGGTCATAAGTAACTTAACTGTCCTGCACCTCGCTTTCTTTAGCTCCATCCTTATTCATCGTATCGGCTGCAAGCTGCTTAGCTATCTAACACCTGACAAGGTGTGATTTTTATCCCATCTCATTTATTAGCACCCACATGTTCTGAAGATACTGGCTTTCCCTTGCTTCTTTTGAATTTTCCCTCATGCATGAAATAGTCTCTTTAGTCTGCTTTGGAATTGCTTCTCTCCTCCATCAGGCCCCTGTGGAGAGGCTTCTGGCTTGGAAGAGCTGTACTGAGACCGTATCTGCTGATCGGTCGTGGGTAGGTCTGCGGGAGTGACTGAAGAGGGAGATCCGAGCTGGTGCGAAGCCACGTGTCGCATGCAGCGTATGATACCTGTGACACCATAGAGATCCATGGCAATAAGCAGGTGATGCCCATGGCTTCTCTGATCTTTACTTGGGCTTATGATACATTTGCCTGGTAGTATAAAATCTCCTGAGTGAGCAGGTTTGGGAGCACTGGAAGCTGTATGGCCTTATAATGTGGCACTGCGTGAACCTAATACACCATGGTTCTCACTAGGGCAACACTGAGCAAAGATGTTTCCTAAGGACTGTAATCTGTCTTGGCTAGAAACCACGTGCTCAGCCTGTACAGTATGTGGGACAAGAAGGACCTGGTCTGTGTATAGAGCGCAAATGGCTTCTGCTTTGTACGTGCAGATTACTACCTACACAAGGTACCTACAACTCTGCGTTGCAAGAATTTGTTAGTATTTTCCAACTCTTGTGGAAAACCTCCTCTGAATGTACTTGACACCTAAATATCACCCAGTCTTTGGGGACTATCAGATAGTGACTGTTTGCATATTGTTTGGACAATGTGCTACATAATGAGAAAACTGAAGAAGTTATTGATATTCAATAGAATCCACAAGGCAAGGCAGATGGATTTTTTTTTAAAGGGGTTGGACTGTACATATGTGCGTCTGTTTCTGCTGTCAGTAACTGTTTTATTTATGTCACTTATTGAGTGGCCTCTGATAAAATATCTACTGACTAGCGTTCATCCAGGGTGGAGTTTTTTGTCTACAGTGGTTTTTTTTGTCAAAAGTTGTAAACCAAAACACTTTCCCAGCCAACCAAAATAATTTGGAAGGATGTCCTAATGACTCCACTGTGACCTATTACCCTAAAGCAAGGCTTTTCCTTGCTATCCTGTGCATTTCTCCAAAAAAAAAAAAAAAAGGCGGGGGGGGGAGAGGAGGGGTGAAATCCCTCTCTTAAGGATCTGTGAATTCTGTGATAAAAGCTATAACTTAAACAGGAGAAAAGATCAATTAAGAGATGTGCTATAGCAGCTAAAAAGTAAGAGGGGGTTTCTGTGAAGGGGATGGGGTGCCGACAACTTGTGCCTGTTCCTCAAAAGGGAAGTCCATGAGTTGTCATGCTGTTTGTGTGGCTGGTCTACAAACAGGCTGTGTATCCAGACACCCATCAGTGTGGTATGGAGGTGCTCTGAGTGGTTATCAGTTCTGACTGAGAACTCTAGCTCCCATCTGCCTCTCATTAAGCCATTTTGGATGTGAAATGTCTTGCTGGCAGATTGCAGCTGACTTAAGGGGTTAGTGTGTACAAAAAGAGGTGGTGTACTTTGTTCATTCCAGTGCCTTATGTGTGCACTCATTGGTAGGAAGGAGTTTTGCTGTAAATACCAGAATCTTGTAATCTGGGGGAAGAGCAGGATGACAGGCAAGAAACAAGAAAAAGCATGTTATGCATGGGAGAGCGTAGCATACACTTCCCTTTGGGGTGTTCTGTATGTGCTCTACCTTTAGGAAATGATGCTGCCCCCCGACTAAAGGAAGGTGTCTTCCAAATGTGGTCCGGGTAAAAACAAAATAAAAGCAATCAATCAAAAAAGGTAAATCATGCTCCTTGCACTTCTGTGTACTCCGTGGTAGGATGAATAATTGCTTTTGTTGTCTGGAGTTACCTGTACCTGAGGCCTGCTATCTTTCTCTCATTTTGGACTCGCAGTCTTTTCTTCAGTGAAACCATGAGCTAAAGGTGTTGACTGAGTGCAGTAATTTCTGGCATTTCTAGAACAAAATGCAGTGAATTTGGCTAGCGGGAAGTGATTTAGCTTCCCATTTCAAATTAATTAAATCCAATGCATTTTTAGAACAGGATTTAAAAAACAAAGCTGAAGCGTTAATATTATTATGTAGGAGTTTGGGTTCCCATGGCTGTGTGTGCAGGACAGTAATATCCAAGCTCATTTGAAATGGTGGAAATGCAACATAGAGCTGGAACAGCTCTGCCATGCTGGGTACCATTGCTTTCCAAGTTTTAGCCCACAGGAAAGTACAGCAATGCTGGCATAGGAAGTATTTCAGCAAGTCCCATTACAAATGAAAGTATTTTTACTTATTCATGTTTAAGAGACATGGCTTCCCACCAGCTCTCGATTTCCTCAGACAGCAATGGCTTCACTGTCCTGTTAAAAGGACTGTCAGTAATTCTCAGTCTCATTTTTATCAAGTTAGTCCTACTAGGAGAGGGAGGGAATTTTTTGTAGAGTGGCAAAGCAAAGGCTTCCAAGTCAAAATTTGACTAAAATTGCATTGCATTATTATGATAAAAGTGCTGTTTCACTTCATAGCTTTGTATTGGACATATTTCAACCAATTCACGGAAAGTATTTAAACGGAAAATGCTTTGCAGAAAAATTCTTTGAAAATCTTCTTAAATATGTTATTTGGCAACCATTCTTAGAATACTGAAAGACCTGGAGGGAACCAAATATACATAATGCATTGGGTTACTTGCATTTGCTGACAAATACAGTTTCTATAGAAAGAATTCAAATGTAATGTTAAACTACATTAAAGAAACATCATTAAGGTTGCAAAATTAAGCAATCAAACACAAGGTTGTCAGTGCAACCCTAATTCAGGCCCCTTGTGTGTCTGCATTATGATACAGTCTTTAATTACATGATCATATACTATTTTTTCTTCCTTCTGCCTCATTCAGTGAGCAGGATGAATAGCCCTCACTAAATGAGCAGCTATTCAGTATTATGTTTTCCCCATTGTTCAGTGTGTGGTCCCATGCTTTATTTATGGCACGCTATTCAAACTCGGCTCTGAAAAGGAAATCTAAATCTCCTCACGGGCTTTTTAACAGCAGTCACCACTGCAGTGTCTGAGAGCTTCACAAGCACTAATGATGACTTTATCTTCACAACAAGCCTGTGAGATGAAGCAGTGACAGCAACTCAGGGAAGCTGAAACAAAAGAGATAAAGGTCAAAAGTCTTCTGCCAGCTTGGGGCGCTCAATTTAAGACCTTTAGCATCTGATTCTTCAGTGCCAGTATTGCACTCTAACAGTTTAAGAGTAGTTTCTGTAAACTGAGTACCTAAGTCTGTATTCCTGCCATTCCCTCAGTCTGATAACATCGTTGCCTTAGTTATGAGACTGTCCTTTCTCTTCCTATTCTGTTCGGTCTTATTTAGCATGGATCTTTCCACTGCTCTCTCAAATGAGCGTCAGTGCTGGCACACATATGGTAGTTCTGCGCAGCTGCGTATGTCATGGTTTTGTGCAGGAAAAGATGGAGCACATTCAGTGAAAATGAGATTATGCAGTATTTTTAACACTAAAATAGAGTGCTTTTGTTGAATGTGTTCCATTTATAGTTCTTCAAAACTCATAGTCTGGCCAACTTGGATAGACTTTCATGAAGATAATATAGGGAATATCTCTCCCTATGGCATGCCTACTGAATTCCAAATGTTTAGCATCTCTAGGACTTAGAAAAGAAACTTCAGCTGTTAAGAAATTGATGGTGTGGTAGACAGTACTTGGCCTTTTTGGTTGCTTTGTGATGTTTTCCTTTAAAAAGATTGGGTTAGGTGGAGCTGCTGACAGAGAGGGGGAAATGACTCCTTTCCTAGAGAGCTAGTGAGTCTGCATCAGGACAAGGTTCAAGACACTGGAGGGCATAGGCAAGGGGTTGGAGAGTCCCGGCATCTCTCACAGAGAGACTGATAATTCCAAGATCTGCCAGCTGGGCCACTGGCATCGGGGGAAAACCTTCCCAGGGACCAGGTGGGACTGGGAAGGGTTTGCTTCCACTCTTTCATTGAGTTACCTGCATCCACGCTCAGATTGATATAGTTCTTTACTGTGTTGATATGGTGGATGGGAAAGTGGAGTATACAACTGATTTCCATTCTGTTTTCTGTAGTTTTTTCAGATTTTTCTCTAAGTGAAGTATTCCCATTTTTTTTTCTAATAAAAATCTGACTTTTTTTTTTATAATTTTGGGAGAGCTCAGAGTAGAGAAAAATATCTAGACAGATCTCAAAGCTCTGACTGAGGGTCATGAAAGCAAATCCACATGTGTTTGTATATACTTCAAATCAGCTGTCCACGACAGACCTCTAGCTGAACCAGGACAAGGTCAAGACCCTTTATAAAAATATTCAGTATTGTGTACATT
>NW_009649308.1:5481489-5489721 GCF_000708025.1 Charadrius vociferus
CCTACTAATGTATAGAATTACCAACCTTAATTATGCAAATACTGGGTTTTCAGCTGGCATAAATGGCAATGACTATGTGGACTTCAAAGATGGCATGTTGATAGAGCAGCTGACAGTCTTGCTAACATATTTCCAAATAATGTTTGTTAAAGATATAACAGAGAAAAAAAATAGTTGCAATGCCATCTGTAAGGTCCCATTCTGGACACTTTGAAGTAATAGAGCAGTTTGACAGGATTCTCTCGCATTCGTCAAGGATATGAAAATATATAATATGTCACATTCTGTCACAGTTGCTAACAAAAGTTGGGTATTTATGCATATTCTTTCTCAGCAGTGTAAACGCCCAGTTTGGCTCTACCAATTTGCTCTTTTACTTTGCTGTGTGTTATTCATGGGGGGGAGGTTTGGTGTGTTGTTTTTTTTTTGTATTGCTGAGTGAAGCTGGTGATAGGACACCTCTTCAGATTGTGCTATTGTAAAATGCCAGGTCATTCTGCATTTGTGCAGAAGTCTTGTTCGTGGTTTTTCTCCATTGTCTGGACAAGTGCAAACCCATGTAAGAAGACTTCATAATTCATGTTTGGTGAAAAAGGTTCTTCAGCTCTGCATTCCTAAACCGAGTTAACAATCCATTTCTGTGTAGGGCTGCATTGATGGCAATTTGGAGAAGGATAGAGAGAGGTGAGAGAGACAGAAAGAAGAGGATTTCTATAGTGACTCTGGTTTGTAGCTGAATTGATGTATTCTGAAGATGTAGGAGCAGGCTGTCTACAAAAATTCTGCTAGTGTCTGGAAGAGTAGAGTCCATAATGTTGCATCCTTGAAAGCAGGGACTCCGGCCTTGTCTGTCTTGTTCTATCCTGTGTGGAATCCTGACTATGATGAATTCTCATAGCTGGAGCATACAGATTTACCCTCTCTGGAAAACAGTCTGATTCCTTGAATATATGAACAGACAGACTGGCAAACATCAGGTATTCTCCCTATCATACATAAAGCTGAAGCTGCATTTATGGATCCTCCAGTGTTTCTTACCAATGAAGCCCAATGAGTGACCGGGTGAGTTGAACTGGCACAAGGACAGCCGCATCCTTCATTGGCTGGGCACTATGTATTTCTTTTTGAAATTGTTTTCTATCTGGCTGAAGCAAGCTTTTGTAGTGGTAACAAACCACCACATCAAATAACAGCAATTCAAATGCATTGAAATTAGCCGAACATTAGGGGTTAGATTTTCAAAGAAAAAGGCTGATGTGGACTTTTCAGTGTCATAGTTACACTGCTTAGGTAAAAGTGCTCACAAAGCCCTTTAATGGTGGCACGCTTGTTAAAAAATCAGCCTGATTTAAGCCTTGCAGCTTTTTTATATATGCTTCATTAAATCCACTCGTACTTAGCTAATGCAGCATAAGCACGTAGCCAAAGGTTTAGCTGGCCCTGGCCCACAGGTTTGTGTGTGTGTGTATGTTTATGTCTTTGGGGTGGACCTGCTGGACCTCCTGTGCCTGTCTAGCTATGTGCTTTGAAAAACCCAGCAAGGAATCCTCTCTTCAAAGCCAGTAATAGCCAAGCAACTTGGGCAGGGGTGCCCTTAAACACCCCTCTCCTTCTGCTGACATATTGCACACAGTTTAACTTGCACGTTGCAGAAGCACCTGTTACAGCAGACGCTGAAAAGTCATTATAATCTGCCAGCTGTAGTGTGCTGTTCCATCCTGCATCCCGATCGCACATCCTAATGGGCTGTGTCGCAGTGGGCAGCATGGTGGGCTGCCTGTCATGCCTTGCACAGGCAAAGCTGCTGCAGCTTGCCAAGGATTACAGGGTTCGATGTATGATATTAGAAGCCTGTTACAACACGCCTTGTGTGTGCTGCTGGCAGGAGAGGACAGCGAAGCTTTTTGTAGTAAAATAAATGACCATCAAGGAATCTCATTTTTCAGAAAATAGTTTGGGTGCTGTGTGATGTGTGCTCTGGCTACTTTGCCAAGTGCTTTTGCATTTACTTAGTACCTCTTTGGAGAATGGGAAAAGAAAACGGTAGCAAGCCACTCTGGTATTTGGAGCAGCGCTTTGAGCTGTCTCCTCTCTGTGTACCTACCCATTCAGAAGCGGATCAATTCCCTCACAGTGGTGCTTGTGCAGTAGATAAACTAGACAGTCCTTCTTACCCTGGCCTGCTCCTGGCACAGCCAATTTTTCTGTTGGTAGCATCTGGTGGCAGGATGGTCAACCTTAAGTGTCTAATATCTTAGATGTGGGGCATTTGTCATGGTATCTATCCACAAATTTTGAGGTGAGGCCCTTCTGGCCCAGTCATACTCTTCCCAGGCTTGTCCCATAATTCCTAGAGCCAGGCATTTTCCAGCTTGCCTGACTTGTATTTCTCTTTCAGGAAGAAAAAATGTCCAACTGTCCCTTCTTGGCTACTGAAGTCTCTCTGTAGTGTAAAGGCTATCCCTTTTCTCCCTGGGATGGGGGGGAATTTGTAGCACTTTGATTTTTAACACCCCTCTCTGAGGGATTCTCATCTAGCCACAAATGCAAAACACTTCTTGCACCCAGCTTAGTTTTAGTTAGTGCTGGTACGGTCAAGAAACTGCCAACAGGTAAGGAAGAGTCTTCTTCGACAGAAGCAGTCTTCAAAGTTAGGTGGCCAGAAAAGAAATAGCAGAGCAGAGCTGTGCCCCTCAAAATGTCACTGCCTGTCCCATAAACAATAAACAGAAACTTCTTTGAGTTATGCAAGACTAACAGCAAAATTAATGACTGTGCTAGTAGCGGCAGCAGAGAAGGCTAACATACTGTCACTTGGTAGGAATCTGTCTCCTGAAATGCAACAACATATCTTTTAGTAGGTAACCAGAAATCCTTGACTTGACTGAAGGCGGCTTTCTCCCATGGTTCTGCAGCAGGACCTCTCTGCACTCTTGTTTAGCAGTGGAGGTGGTGGCAGGACAGGAACAGAGCTGAGATGTAGCAGTGCTGAACAACCTCCTCAAAACCTTCTCAGCAACTGCTCAATTTCTGGCTGTAGTCTCAGCCCTCGCAGTTACATGCTTTATTCTGGGGTTCTCCAGAGCCAAAAAATGCGTGTAAGTCAACTTCAAAAGGCAAAGAAGGGTGCAAAGAGTTGAAAGTATGGTGTTTCAGAACCTTCTTCACAGATAAATTTATTTTTTATTCAGAAGGTGGCTCCAAGTGGTCTCTGTCAAAGACAACATTTTCTATCAAATGTTTGTTGGAGCTTTTTAAGATTTACAAAAAGAGCAGACTTCTGTAGGAACCATACTGGGACAGCTCTTCATAAACCTTTTGAAATAATATCTTTTATTAGCTTTTGAGTTTCTCCTGCTGGGATTATAATGGGTTAAACAATTTTAAAACACTCTATTTTTTTTAATGTAATTGAGAACCATTAATAGGCAATTAGTAAAAAAGGTTGCTGCTATGTTTTACTCCGAACACTTGGGCAACAAGATGAAGGAAAATGAGTTTCTTGCATCTTGCCTACTGGATGGCTGGCACTTGGTCTGGGGCAGCTGTCTCTGAGTTTTGAGTACGGCTGATTTCATTTATGTGGGATAAACTTTGTTTACCTGCTAACTTCTGTGGTGGAGGAACAAGATGTAGAAGGAAGCTGACATATTTGAGAGCTGGATGTTGAAGCAGAGTGTTATTCTGGTAAGAGGTGAAGGTGCATGGTTGTCAGGAGTACCTGTGAACCATGTCTGGTGTCTGCCACTTGTGAGTTGGGGCCATGGTTTCTGTAGCATCAAATTCAGAGACCGGGACGCTCCCTTTCAAGCTGTGCACTTAGAGTTTTCTCTCCAGGAAAACCAGGGATCCTGCAGGTCGGGTGGAGGAACTGAATATCTAGGTTTTGCCCTAAAATGGAGGTTAGACAAGATGTGTTGTTCTTCCAGACCTTGGCTAATCAAAACCACTTCCAGTTTCTTGAGTTACACATTGCTATAGACACCTGAAATGTCTCCTCTTTCTAGGGGAGGGAACCATAAAGCGTCACTCAGTCTCTACCTTACCAGAAGGGTGTGCTATCTCAAGGAGGACTTTCTTTGTCCAATCTGCTCCTCACTGAAAAGATAACATATATTTTCTGTGATTTTATTCTGGGTCATTGCCTAGTGATTGTAAGGAAGGGTAACACTGGGTCAGTCAATGTTCTGCTTTTCTCTGTTGCAGTTATAACTTAATTTTGTTCATGTTAGTTGCTGTATATCACTGGTTTTTTTTTTCAGTTAGATATTTAGTAATATTTTTTCTTCATTGTTGGTGTTAAATGTGACAAGAATGTTAAAAACAGAAGAACAGGGAAGCCAGGCACTAACTCTATTCAGATGAACATGTAAATCCTCAGCACAAATCCACATCATACCCTGTCTTAACAGTAGAATTATCTATCTGTACCAGTGGATAGAACAAGCTAATTCCCGGAGCCAGAGATCATCATTCTGAGCAAATCTTTCGAATTCTTCTATCGGGTATCACCTACCAGCTATTATTGGGGAAAAAGGTCTTGCTGTGCGTAAATGTGACATCACTTCACCTTTGAAAATAATTAATGCTCATACACAGTGAGGTCAATAAATAAGCTGTGTTCAATATAGGATTTGCTTTCAGAACTGCACAGTTCATTGCTGGCTGTTGTTTGGTCATATATCTCTCCAGACCACATTGCCAACTTTTTTTTTCCCTATTAGTACAAACACATTATTATTACTTTCTCTGGAATCTCGAGGAAAGAAAAAATATTCTAAGCCATTTCAGGTAATGGTGTTTCCCAAGGATAATCACACTTTGCAGGCACTAAAGGAATTTGGCTACAGTTTCTGCTCTGTTAAATCTCGGAGGGATGATTAGCATGTACTAAAAGTTCCCTTGTGAGTTGTTTTTTGTTCTTCGTATACTGTTCTCTTATCTCCTTCTTTATGATAAAGCTCTGAACATCCTCTACTACTGCCCCTTCTCAGTATCAGCCTGTTCAGAGAACCAGGGGACAGATACTGTTTTTATGTGCTTGCTGTTCCTGGTAAAGCACTGCCTAGCCTGGCAAAACAGGATGGTGGGCTGCTCTGGAAACTGAAAAGGTGAACACAGAGACTGATTGCCAAGGGAGAAATGACAGGGGAGTCCTTGAGGAAAATACGGTGCTGCAGAAAGATGAAATGCCAGTACACCTGTTCTCATCTTCTTGGCATCATCCATCCAATCATGGAGCAAAGCAGGTTAGAGTTTAGCTCCCAAGAAGGCTTGGGGCTGTTCTAATTTAGGATAGCAAGACCC
Source organism: Charadrius vociferus (assembly GCF_000708025.1). Classification (NCBI taxonomy): domain Eukaryota; kingdom Metazoa; phylum Chordata; class Aves; order Charadriiformes; family Charadriidae; genus Charadrius; species Charadrius vociferus. The sequence goes on from NW_009649308.1 coordinate 5,486,797, forward strand.
TCCAGCCACAGGTTTGTGCCAAATGAATTCCCTGATGTCCAGTTAAACTTGCATGTTGAAAGTAGCTTGAAGAGCTTACTGAATCTGTCTACTGCAAGGGTTTATCCACTCACTTTTTTACTTTGGAATGTTAGCGCTAAGGAAGGGATTTCGCCTTTATTCTGTTCAGGTCTGAGCCTTGCAGAGTACCATAATCTTTTGACGAAGTGAGAAACAAGAGAGAATAAGCATTGACTGTCTAGTACTGCTTAAGTATGTTAGACTGTCACTAGGGTTTCTTTCATGTCCTGTGTCAGATTGTGACTTGACTTTAATGTGACATTGAATAACCTGAAGCTTTTTACGGGTTTATTACTAATGATTTTATGAATGCATACCACAAAGGCAACCAATATTATGTTTGGTTTGAGCGTGAATCTTATTTTCACTGAATGCTACATATTATCATGAAGTAGTTGATCATTTTTCTTGGGTGGAGTGGTGAAAGGATCAACCACAAGAAAAGTAGGGGACAGCATCACATTTTGAGTGGCATTTTAGGGAAATTTGATACTCATTAGTATATCATGTATTTCATCTCATGTGTACCTTTGTATTAAACTGCAATAAATTTAAACTTATTTAAAGAGTAACTTTACAATCAGTATGTTTTCATATGGCTTTGTCTTTGCTTTTTTAATCAATTAATAGAGCTCTGTGTAGGTACAACTGGAATGAACTATGATCAAAGTTATTCCTTAAAGAATCAACAGAGCAGAAGGTTCTTCTGTCCGCATACAAAGGAAAAGCTTTTTTCTTTCTGCACTTAAGGTAGTCTAAAATAAATTCTATGTCTTAAGATTGAGAACTGGAAGTTGAAGGTGGAGCATCGGACCATTTTCCTATGGAAGACTTCAGGAGTGCATTCATGGTTCTGCACAATAATCCTCATGTAAACAATCCTTCTGTAATTGTTGCATGCTGCAGGTCCTCAGGAGCCCTTACAATTTCTGAAAAGTCAACACTTCTTATTTCATTAGAAGGTGATCACTGAATGATATTATGAAAGAAAATCACTACAACATAAATAATCACAGAAAAATTCTGTCCATAGTCCCTCCTTTGCAGCGTTTGTTCAAAAATAATTCCTATCACTCAGAAAACATTGTTTTTCACTGTAAGGCATAGAAATAATAGTAGGACACAGAAGTAATCATCCTTTGGGGGCATGACCTCAACTTTTTATGCATCAAGACTTATAAAATGAAGTATGTTCTCTAATTGTGAAATTATTTTCGTAGAGGAGGAGAAGTGACTGAATGTTTCTCATCTTCCAAATTAATGATTTATGTGTACCACAATTCATTGCACCATCAAGAATATGCACTCAACAGTTTGGAGCAAATGTTTATACTGTTTTTCTGTTTATTTGCAGTCAGAGGGATGTCTCTGAAAGACAATGTTGGAATTATCACTTGCAACTATGGTATTTTCGAAAGTTTACTTAATTTGATTTAGCTACACTTTTATATTTCAAATATTTCTAAATCAGCTTTACTGTTGTCTTTCAGCTGTCTGCTGACAAATGTTTATGAAAATCGTATCAATGCTTCCAGGATTTGAAGTATTAGTAGCCACAGAGGGGGAAAAAAGTTTACTTCTCAGCCAAGTCTATAATTGTTTTCTCATTTAAAAGGAGAACTAATGTATTGCTGGCAGTACACGAAGATTTTGTCTTACTGCGATGCATCATTTCTGTTCTCTTGGGGAGAGTGGGTCTATTTAATTTGCTGTCTCAGTTAAGTGATCTGTATGAATAACTGCGGATGATACTGTGATATACTCTGGCTGTTTCTGTAGCAACCACCTATGGGGTTTATGTCTGTATTTTCATGTTTCTTTCCAAGAAATGTTGGTTTTGGTTTGGGTTGTTTTTTGGGTTTTTTGCAACAGTTTTGTTCTCAAGCCTTGCTTGAATTATTTTTGTTCTTCATTTGCACGTTGTTTTATACGTGACAGTCCACCACGAACAATTGTGAAGTTGTTGTATAAATTACTGAAAGCACTATGGCAGTTATAGCGATCTTTAGTGATCCTTACGCTTTCTGTAATGAGTAAAAAAATTGATTTTTGTAATTACTCTTCTTGCTTTTGAAGAGGGTAGACTTATCTGATTAAATGTTACTTTCGCAGTCACTGTGACAATCGTGATTTGTGCAGTGGTATAACTCAGCCATCTCTGAATATAAGTGAAAATTAAATTGAACTTTAAATTGTGATTGCTGTTTGCTTCGCATTGTTTATGTGCACTGGGATAATACTTTCCAGATATTTTAGTGCTTGATAAATACATGGCATCATAACTGTTTTTTTTCCAGTGGCAAAGGCTGAAGAATTCAGTATGAATTTCAGACTGCTCTCTGTATACAGTGTGGGTTGTGGGGGCTGTTACTGGGTTTAAAAACAAAACCAAAACCAAACACCTCAAAAGATCCAGTTGCCTGAATATGTGTGTGTGGTTGGTTTTGTGTTGTTTCTGAAGTTGTAGTTTCACTTTATCAAACCTGTTAAAATAGTTTCAAAAGTCCCTCTCTGGATGATGGCAAATAATCAGAACATGCACCTCCCTTCACCCCAGTTCTGTCTCACTTTTGGATTCTCCATCCCCAAGCAACAGGCATGGGCCTTTTTACACCACAGCTGCGGTGGGCTGACCTTACCGGGCTGTGCTCACTCCCCCGACCCGTTCCCCGTCCCAACAGGACGGGGGACAGAATAAGATGGAAAAGCTCATAGTTGGAGATAAAGGCGGGGAGGCGGCTTATCAGTTACTACCATGGATGAAACGGACTTAAGGCAAATTAATTTAATTTATTGCCAGTTAAAACCACAGTGGGATGGTAGAAAAAAAGATAAATATAGCCTACCTTCCCTCCCCAGGTCTTC
>NW_009649308.1:5490134-5528516 GCF_000708025.1 Charadrius vociferus
GGACGGTCAGGACAGTAGCGAATTCTGCTGGTTTTTTTTTTTTTTAATTCTTCTTTTTTTTTTCTTCTTTTTTTTTTTAATTTTTCTTTCCCTTTTCCCCCTTTCTTTTTCTGAACGAGTCTTCCCCACTGCTTTCCCCTGTGGCTCTGTCCCAGAGGACGTCCTTGGCTCTCAAGCAGTCACCTTCTCTATCCAGTGCTACCCCCTGGCACCAGGTCCCTCTCCACCCTTGTGACCGCAGGTCAGGCTGTCGCACAGGGTGCTGCAAAGCCTGTCCCGACGTTCTTCACTCAGGCTGTGAAACGAGCAGGAGATTTGCAGAGGTACTTAAGACACCTCCTTAGATGCTGGGGGTGACGTGCAGTGTTTTAACGGGCAAAGTCTCTAACATGAAGCTTCACCAGTTGTTGTAATGACAAGTGTGCAGTTTGGTCCAGGCTTTGGGCTATGTGAAAGGGTGGACAATTTCCTTAAGTGGCTTCAAATATTTTAGCATGTTATAATTTTTGAGATGTTAATTGCACTTAGTATTATCTCCCTATCTAGAAAACGTTCCTAAAAAATTACCCATGTATTTATAAAACTGGAGATACGTTGAAAATACAGATTGCAGGCTTCAGAGCTGTAGCACTTCCAGCTATCCACAAAGGGCAGATGTGTCATACCCATACGCATCTGGGAGTGCTGAGGCTGGCAGGTTAAATGACAAAGCAGGTATCCAGGGTAGCTGTTATCCTTAATCAGGCTTGATCTGCTTAGTAGTTTCATGTTAATAAAGTTAGGAGCTTTTTGGTATTCTCCTGTAATCTAACAAAGCATCAATATTTTCAGTGACAAATGGGTGTTGATTACCTGGTGAAGATTGATTACACACTTTAAATTTGCTGGACTGGAGCTTGCGTTAATGTCCCCCCTCTAATAATCATTCAATTTACTCAAATCTACTCTAATTTTAGGCCTACGATACCAGTGCTTCCACTTCTTGGTGACAGTTAAATCCTCATTGATACTGGTTAAGCCATTTGGACAATGTGGTGCAACACACATGATGGATGGCTTTAATTTGATATTCTTAGACTGTCTTTGATGTTGCTCCTGCGCCAGTGAAAACTTGCTACAGAATTAAATTAACACTGCATCTGCTTTTGTGTTTGTATTCCAATAGCCAGAGGGTATGTAAGCCTGCATTAAAAAAATAAACGGAGAAACTTCTTTCTACTGAGGTATTGGGGGAGGGGGGTGGATCTGAAACTCTGGATTAGAGTGACAATGCTAATAGCCAAGATCTCAGTTTTTCTCTTATAGCTGCATCATTTGTATCTTTTGCTAGGAGGAAAGAATATTTATTTCTACATATGTATATATTTATATTGCTGAAAATGCAAATAATCTTTTGAGGAAAGTGTTTCCTTTTCGTGCAGAGAGTCCTAAAAAGCCCCATATTACAAGAAAGTGATGAAAGATATATACATAACTAAATGGTTTTTGCCTCATATTTTTTCTCTTTGTTGGAGTTTAAGCTGAATTGACCACTGGGGATGTGGCGCACCCCAGATGGGACAGACAGATGCTTCTCTCCACCTCTCTTCAAAGAGAGAGGCAGAGGAGGGAAAAAGAGACGAGTGTAGAAGGAACTAAACTACTTTAATGATCCCTCAGCTTTTATACTGAGCATAAGGCAGATGGGATGGAATACCCTGTTGGTCAGTTTGGGGTCACTTGTCCTGTCCGCTCCTCCCAGATGTGACCCTCTGGGCTTTTCTGCTTCCAACCCTCCACCGGGGCAAGTAACAAAGTGAGCTGCCCCTGGGTGTTATAGCAATAAGTATAAGCAGGAGCCTCTCTGCATACCATACCTTGGCATCAGCTATAAACATAGGTCTTTTCACTCTGACAGACAACATTGTCTGCACAATATGCTGCTAATTTCGTTAGTTAGAAGAGGCCCAGCTAAAAAGCAAGGTGACTGAACAAAACTGCTCCTGTTTTATGTCAAACCAGGACATTCCACCCCATGTTCCATACCATTTGCATCTTGCTCGGATAACTATTACTTTTTATCTATCAAATCTATACACACACCAGGACAGTCTTTCATACCAGGAAATTGAACTTAATCAGTCCTGAACTCTGAATTCTTCTTAAGCAATGTCTTTATTGGCCTGAAAGAATGCATTGACTTTTCTTTCACATGACCACTCCTGTGAGCAAGGGCTGTATCTCCGTGTAAGCAAATGCGGTAGCATGTCTACATCTGTTGGGGCTTTTTGGCCCAGTCCAGGGGACTGTTACCAAGTTCAGTGAGAAGTTCCAGTAATTTATTTTAAAAATCTTCATGCTAAAGATGTTGGTTTGTAATTACAGCAGTCTGGGATTGGCCATTTAATGATGATTTCAGAACTAGCTTTTCTAGGAATTTTGCTGATACCATGCTGACTGAGATTGTGTTTGTTTCAGCATAGTCTGGTGTTAGGCGGGAGGTGCAGGTGAAGGGCAGTGGGTAAGCCTGCTGCTCTGCAGGTAACAGAACGAAGCATTTTTCTTCCTTTCCTTTCATTTGCCTTGTGTCCTCTTCTGCTTTCTACACTAAGCTGTTTTTCTCTTTATTCTGTGGCAGCCTTACTCCATGAGGGCGCAGAGACTTTCTGAGGCAGGAGGGAAGCCATTTCTGGGGTCCTTCATGCTGTGCTGATTGAACCATCAATTGACCAGCAAATCTATCCAACCTCTGTGTGGTCTTGATGGTGGACTGATTGCATCTGGCCCACGTGGTAAACTCTTATGTCCATATCAGGGGGTTCCTGAAAGGGGAAGCACTTCAAGTTGTCGTTGGCAACATGGTATTGTTTAATCTGCAAGCATTTATATGTTCCTTTTGATACCTTCGGTAATTATTTAATCAAGTCACCTGCCCCCTTTGTTAGTGTCTAAATCCTGAGATGCATAATTTAAACCAAAAATCTTTTCTCTAGGATCTAATAGGAAGAATTTCCACATAAAAATATCTTAATTAACCTACCCATTTTGGTGAAATTTCAGTGAGCTAGTAATTGTGAAGATAAAAATGTTTGCCACGTTACACACGGAAATGAACAAATCTGTTTCCAACCTCTGATGCTGAAGCAGTTCAATTCTGGTTTTCAGCAAAGATTAGAGTAATGGTAGAGGTGCATATTTGGTGGATAAAGGTGCTGTTTGTTGCTCTGGAAGAAAAGGCAAACTGAATAAAACCAATTACTACCTAATCCGAAGTCCGCATAGATCAATGAGAGCCTTTCTGATGACTTGAATGGGCTTTGGATCAAGTCCTAGGGCACAAATTATAAATACTGTAGCTAGGTCATTTTATTCAAGAAGTACACTGAGCTAGAGACAGTTCAATTTTCCACTAGCATATGCCCTTTTAAGATAGTTCCTCAAATAGTAACATACTCACTGACCTAAGTCCAGACTGTTTCACTCTGCAAAGGCCACAAGATCTTGACGGACCTATTGACACCTTCACCAGTTGTGTTTGCTCGGTTTGTATGACTGGACTTAAGTCTGTTCAATAGCTTCCATAGATCCATATCAGTGGAGAAGAGAAAATGAGTTTTACGCGATTGAGATGAAGTAGTATTTACAAGATTCAATAATATTTTTCCAAAGCTTAACTTCTCTTTTGGGTGCTAAAATATATAGGGGTGAAAGTGAGTGCTGTCTGGCCTGCTTTTTTGTTGCACACTTTGTCTATTGCAGCCAATGTATATCTGTAGGTTCAGTTAAATATGTTCTTGTATCCAGTAAGAGTATTTTTTTTAATATATTCTAGATAGGCAAGTTATTGAAATACTTACTTGGCACTTCAGAGTGCATGGGGTCTCATACTAGCAACATTAGAGGGGTTAGACTGTCACTGGAGCTATACAGAATAGTTATTTCATTATGTATCTGAGAAGATTGCTTGTAGGAGGAAATCACTGAATATTTGTTGAGGTATCTGCATGGGAGAAAGTTTAACTCCCCTCCTCCCAGCTCGTCTCTCCCCGACCACAGCCAAGCTATCCTAGCACTAGGGCACAGAGAAAGCCTGAATGTGGCTGTTCGGCATCTGTGAAAATTAAATCCCTCTGACTTGGACACCTAAGGATTTTGAAAGAAAATTGCACAGACTTGGCATTCAAACACTTTCACTGTTCTTGCTGGTTTTAATCACTAGGAACCAAACAATCCTTATTCTAAATTTGAGATTCAAGTGACTTGGTTTCAGGAAGGAAGCCATAAAAGAAATGTACATTTCATGGAAGTATTCACAGCTGTAAGTTGAATAAGTTGGGGTGGGTTTTTTGGATGTGTGGTGTTTTTTTTTTTAAGACAGGATGAGTCCAGATAGATTTAAACACTCAGCGTATCTTTTGGTACATGAATTCCAAAGAAGAAAAAAAAGTAATTTTCTTAATAGTTTTGGGATTTGCACAGATGTTTTCCAAAGACGTGTGTGCTCCAGCATTTCCTCTGAAGTCGTAGAACAGAACAGTGTGAAACCCAGGATAACTTTCTGGCCAGTAAGCATGGAGTCCTTTCAGTTATTTCTGGATATTTTTAGTTGCCTATTTTAGTTACATATAGTTACACCCACCCCCTCTGACCCCCCAGATTTTGTACAGTGCAGAGAATACCCACCTCTACTTTACAGTCCCAGTGGAGAAAAATCATACCTGCCCACTGCAATGATCACCTCTGCGCTTCCAGGTGTTCACTTAGGATGTGCCTCTGGGTTTGGTTTTTTTTGTGAGTGTTTTTTGGTCTTCATTACTGTTACCAGTAGCACATCCCAGCAGCTACCAATGTATCAGCACATTAATATTCCTTCCTCTGCCCCTTTTCTGATTACTGAAAGTCTTACGGCTTTATTCCCTATGATGTCTTAAACAAATAATGCCTTGTATTCCTCTACAGAATCATAGAATTCTATTATCATAGAATTCTATTACCATAGGATACTATTATCATAGTATTCATAGAACATTAGGAATGTTGTGAAATGTAGACTTGCATTCCTTGGCCAGCATAGATTTGGTCATGTTGAGTATTGAAATACCACAAGAAGGAGATACTGAACAAACCCATGAAACAACAAAATTTCTGTCATTTATGTTTGCAGTTGCAATGCTACAAACATTTATGTTTGTAGTTGCTTGGAGTATCCTGTGCAAGTAGTATTAATGCAGGCATTTCCTGTCATCACTTAAAGTCTGCACTGTCTCTGCCTTGGAGAAAAGGTGAATCAATGTCTTAAAAACGTTTTTTAACACTTGGTTCTCTCAAACAAGATGTTAGTCTCTTGGGTCAGCAAGGAGCTAAATTTAAACTTCAACAGTATATCTTCACTCTCCCATCAATCTTTGCATTAAATACTTGCACTGCTGTATGTACTATGATAGCAATCACAATTAATAGGTAGAATAGTGCATTTATATTATGTGTGAATGTCCCAAGTGTTGGGTGCTCTGGCACTTAACCAGCAGAGCATTTGAGCATCTGCTTAACTTCAGGAAAAATGGGCTTGGGGTTTCTTTTAATGAAATCAACATTCATGGTGTGAGTTCAGAGCTGGTTTGAATTATCCTGGTAAAGCAGCAGGGAGGGTTTTTTGCAAAGTTTAAAGGCTAAAATCAGTGGGCAAGGCTACTCATATCTTTAATGCACACAGGGAGCCTTTATTTGTTAATGCCAGAGTTCTCAGTACCTTGCATGACTGAACCTATTGTGAGGATCAGAAAAAAGAAAGCTAGCATGTCTGCTATTTGTGGTTTAAAATAAGTGATTGGGGCTGGGTACTCTGACTGGATTAATATGCTATTGCATGCTTTAGTTATACATTTATTAAAAATGTTTTATGAACTTGAAATAATGCACTCATTCCTGGCATCCAATATGATTTGCCCTAGTTAATCTATTTTGCTTCTTTTCCTTTCCCCCTATCTATTTTCAGATTGACTTTGTCCAATTTTTTTTATACCTATTTTTAGAGGTGAATGTCCTTTGTGGTGTATTTTTAACCATGCTGAGTTGCTATATTATGTTAAAGTCTTATTAACAACTGACATGAACTGAGAATAGTTCATTGTACTGGGCAGTAGAGTGCAATAACTTATGACTTCTTAAAATAACTTTGGCTTTTTGATTTCTCATTTTCTACTTCTGAGAGAGATTGGAATAAAAAAAAAAAGGACATTTAAATCCCTCTGTTACAACATCATAAATCCTTTGCTTATCTGAATTGCATAATTAGCATGGGGTGACAAAGGAGAGGGAGGGGAAAATGTCTTCTTGTCCTAGTCTCCCTTTACGTTCACTTATGAGTCAGCTGCAGTTACAGATTGCATCTTTGGGGAATCTGGATGGTTACCTAGTGCATACAAGGTGCCCTGTAGCAGATGCGTCACTGAAACCTGTACCTATAGAAATGCACAGGAGACCTTAGTGGGTTGTCCCTACTGATTGCTGGGCAGGAGAGATGATAAAGATGACCTTTATAGGGAAACCAAGTGCTTCCCATAAGCTGCTGGCTGACATCAGTCTACGTGGACACAGACTGGAAACAGGAGTCTCACTACTACATTATGTCACTCCTGAATACTGCATGTTTTCTAGTGAAAATGTCACTGAGAAAAAAACCCCTAGCCCCTGTTTCAGGACTGTATCTAGGGATTTATGTCTATGAGAAAGCATCAAAGCTAACCCTCGCTTTACTTTCATTCTGGCACACTCCTAATGCATTGTACCATATGGTTGTTAAAACATAAAAATGATTGCTAATGCATGCTTCTCCTATGAACTTATGACCATTTACAGAAGTATTTGTATGGACTGGCCATAGAGGTGCCCAGTCTCTACAGGAGTCTCGCACTGCATCTGTCCCTCGCTGTAGACTCGCATCTTTCACAGCCTTTCTGCTACCAGGAAAGGCCGGAGGCAGTAGCACATGGTAGACCTCACTGCAGTCGGTAATGGTACCTCTTGCTAGCTGAGACTTGAATGTAGGTGACTCCTTAGAGGTGGTAGTAGCAAATGATAATGCAATAAAGGTGCCAGTGCTCAGTGAAACACCAAAGAGTGGCACACTGTATTCAAAGCTAACCATAGTTAGCTAATGGCAATCATGTTGGCTAATTGTACTTGAGCAGTGAAACAAGATTCTTGAAACTGCCTCCTTAGGGTCTCTCACAAACCACACTGGGAACTTGTGAGCAAATTTTGTTCTTGTAGTCATGAATTCAGGGACCTGATTTCCCTGGCCAAGGAGAGTTATGGTGAAGCTGCCCAGGCAGACTGAATCTCCTGCGAGTGGTGGTGCTAAGCCAAAATAAAGGCCTTAGAGGTCTTTCTGTCCTGGGGACTTTCCAACGCAACTGTTGAATGTGGAGTGCTGTGGTCTGGTCTCTCAGGCTGTACAGACCAACATTCCAGTTGTTGGCATTATCCCTAAGCTGCCTTTCCTTTCCCAGAGATTTTGAAAATAATGTGTCTAAAGACAAGAATCAGGTAAAAAACATACTTTATGCCTTTTTTCTTCCTGCTCCCGTACCAGAGAGGCTGGTTTTATCTCGCTCTCTAGTTGTGCTATTAGCTTGATCTAACCCCTTTCTGTTATCAAGCTTTTCTGTGCACAGGTTGTTCCCTTGATGAGTTTTCCACTCAAGAAGACTGAGAGGCATGTGCATGAAGGAAAACTGGGGGCTGTGAGAAGGGTTAAGGAATTGAGAAGTCTGTCTTCTCCTCATGCTCAGAGTGATGGGGAGGAGGAATGCTCTGCTCACTGGACTTTTGCAGCAAACTTTGCTGTTACATTCACTAAGACAAAATGTAAAGGTTTTATAATCCTCTTATAAAAGTTTATCTACCGCACTGCATGCTTACTCGTGGTGTGGTGAGATAAGTGCCATGTGTGAGGAAGGTGTGTAGAATTTGGATTTGGAACCTGGAGGACTGTGCTGTGATATGAGGTTGGACAGGGTTTATTTGCATAAATGCTTCATTTTTTTTATTGCCTTGTAGTGTGAGTGAAGAAATAAGAAGTTGATAGGTTGTGGCCTAGAGGCTAAATATTGGAAATCAGCTAGTGAATTAATATGCAAAGTGTAGAGAAAGTGTTTCAGTTGAACTTTTTAGATATGACTTGCTGTTCTTATCAGAAAATGTCCAGTATGATTAATTTGCATGTAGTGATGAAAAAAGCTTAAACTGAGCTGTCTACAAGTGTTTTTCATCTTCGTGTTAACACTTTAATCTTCAACTATGTTTTAAACATAGAATAAGTTGTATTTCATTTTCTTGGTATAGTCTTAGCTTTGAACTTAGTTATGGTTACATACAGGAGAAGTTTCAGGGAAGTTTGAGGGTGACTGTAGTATCCCAGTCAGAGCTGGAAGCTGTTCCACAAGTAGTTATCACTTTGCCTGCAGGGACCTCAACAAGCTGCTCAGTCTGGGCCCTGATGTGCTTGAAGTCCATGCTCTGGGGCACTAGCTGCTTGCCACACTGGGGTTGCATTTGAGTTGGATCTGTAAGTTTTGGGCAATGGCATTCTGAGACACTCCAGTTTAAGTCATTGTCATTTGGCAGTTCTCAGCTGTTTCTAATCTAGGAGTTGGGTGATAGAAGTCTGACTGCTTCAGTGATCCTGGAACTTCTCATCGGTTTTCATAATGCAGCACTTTTACAAAAGTGGCCAGAATCACCTAATTAGACAAAGAATCCTCTGATTGTTGCAGTATTGGATAGAGGAATCGGTGAGGTTGTATTCCTGAACTTCCCCTCCAAGCACTGCTTAGAAAATAGTTGTTTAACAAGCCCCAGGAAAGTGATACCTGATGTGAGCTGTGTGTGTACATGTTTGCTTGTAAAACTGTGTTCTCCATTCTCCTGGCTTCTGAGAATTCAGGATGTGACAATTCTCATCTTCAGTCTCTGTGGGATCTCTGAATTTAAGTACTGCCTTGCCATTGAGCATTGATCCTGGCTACTCTTACAGGGCTTTGCCTTCAGCAGTAGTAATAAATGCTGTTGTTCTCCAACATCTGAGAAAAGAAAGCAAGCTCTAAAGTGACCTTACCTGTGTCCTTGCCCAAACCAAAGGTCTTTGCCCTCGAGAGCAATAAAGCTGGGCTCTGCCAGAACGTGCTTCTTATGAAAATCATTCTTTTACGAGATCTCCCTATCACAAATTGGGGGTGACCGGAGTGAAATTCCTGATTCCAACAAGATGTCATGAGAGACGTGGAAGAGTGCTTTGCATTCCCTGTACCTTGGACCTTCATGCTCTGCGTGAAGCACAAGACCTGAGCATAGGCTAGCAACTTTCTGTCCTCTTCGTGTAATTTCCATAGAAACAAAATCCAAGTGCAAGGATTGCGTAAGAGCCATGATATGCTCCAACAAATCTAGATTTGACCTATAACACCAAATCAATAAAGCAAGCTAAGTGTATCAATGCAGGATGGTTTGTGTGTTATAATCCAGTCTTTGCCCTGAAAACCTTAGGCAAATGTAGGTGTTGGTTCTTGTTTTACTGCAGACGCTTGTACCTGAGAGTCAATCCCTTTGCTGAGCTCTCTGATAGAGTGATAGACCTTCATGCCTTTGGTGAGGGGAGCTTGCAGTGGCAACAGCTTGGTTAAGGTACTGATGTTCTCTTGCATTGACTTATGGATAGCTCTACTGATTAAGCCTATTCACTCAGCTTCAGATAAGTATGTGGTTTTCTCCAGGTCAGTTCAATATTAGGGTACGGATTAAGCTAGTCAATTAGATCCATATGGTTAGGCACACCAGTTGGCTTCAGCAGGTTTGTTGGCTTACTTGGTTAATTTTTGGCCCTGTGAATGCAAAGCATTTGGAGCCTGCTGGTGAACGGCTTTCTAATAAAATGTGCTTGTGCTATTTCAAGACATTTGGTTGAAAACTATACGAAGAGCTTGCTTTGCTACACTGAATTATTCTTTCCCAGCAACTCTTCCAAAGAGTATAACCACTTTGCAGACCTGAAATAAAAAAAGCTGAGCTGTCTGCTTTCAGTTCCACTGTAGAAATGTTTGCAAAAAAAAGTTGGAGTAACTCAGTGCAACAACTGTCAAAGCCAAGTCCAGGGATGACCACTGTAGGGTTCTTTAACTGGCTTCTGCTACATGCTGCTGCATGTGAATTATTCACCAGCTTACACTTATGAATAAAATACGTGCCCCAGGAAATCCAGCTGGTATGTGTCCTTTTTATGCTGCCTCCTGTCCTTTTTCTATGCCCCCTTCTCCCCCCCCAGTGTTAAGTCTACATTCATGGTTTCTGCATTGCCAGGCTAGAACAAGTTTTCTGATTTAGTCATAAGATTCCAGGGAATATCTTCTACACCCGAGCCCATTCAGAAAGAAATACAGCAGTGCTTATTCAGCTTTTCAGTAATAACTGTGTGTTTTCTAAGTAGGGATTTTCTGTACTTGCTTGCTACGTGTTATAGAGCACACTTCGCATAAGCTGCCTGTGCTCTTTCACCATAATGGTAGGTGCACTAACAGCAGATGTGAAGCTTTTGGGTTTTAATGCATTGTAAAGTTACTCCAATCCTCAACGCACAGTGTATTTTGGAAATTTTTCTGTAATCTGTTAAAATACTGTTAATTCTCTCAAAATGTTGTATGAAACATGATGCTTACAACAGCCACTGCTACCCTCACCCAAACCCATAACCCCCTTCAATGTTAAGTTGAAATAAAAAGTACACCCCCATCTGGTCCGCCACTGGACCTTTACTGATTAGACATTGCCAAATTTCACTGAAATCTTTTGGCTACTTGTTTATGTCTTAAAGGATTAGAATTAGATCATTAAACTATTTTTCCCTGCATTTAAAGGATTTCATTGTTATAGAAGGAGAAAAAGCAGTGCGTTAACCTCTTCATGAAACATGTAATCCTGTTTCATTTCTTCCTCCCCAATGAGAAATAGGGTTGATTTATTTAATAAAACATTCAGCAGCTTTTACAAATCTCATTATCAGTAGACTCTAAACAGATGCTGGTTCAGTTATTGTGTCTGCTACTGCATTCATTTGGCTCTGCAGGAGTCAGATATGAAGGAGTTGCAACAGCCGGAAAACAAATGTAGCCCTTCGTTATGCTTTTGAGTCTTGGTGAAAGATCTCGGGTTATCCACGTTGCAGGGGTGGGCCTTATAAGCACTAATAATCATAATTACAGTAAAGATACTCATGACCTAATCAACAGACAGACATGCTCAAATTCAGGATTGTATTAGAGGCCTTGTTGTGTAATGTAGTACCCGGCAGTTCGTTTCTACACAGCCTTTCATCTCATAGAATTGCGAAGTGCAGGGCAAAACCTGGGTTGTTGGGAAGAACTAATGACCTGGCAAGAGACCTCTCAAGGGTATCTTTCCCAGAGACATTACCAGGAAGTGGAAGTCCTTTTGGCAGTTATGTCCATGTAATTGCCGTTCCAGACTAGCTGAAGCACATTAGGGAGCAGTAGCATCAATGGTCTATGGATCTGCAAGAGAATTGCTGCTTTCTGTCCCTCCTGTGTTGGGCTTTCCTGGCCATCTAAATCCCTGCTCAGGTTGGCCAATGCAGAACTGCAGCCACCAGGTTCATTGATGGGCTTAAATTGGTCGTCTGCTCGGTGACTGCTCTGGGATGGAGGAAAGCAAAAGTGGGGAAGAAAGTCCAAAGCAAATTTCAGAGAAACTTTTCCTCATCATTTGCCCAGTTTGAATTTGGTTTTAAGCTTTTTTGTGTGCTTTTTATATTAAAAATAGTGAGGACTTTATAAATAATGGAATAATGGTGGAGAAGAAGCCTTTCATTATTAAGGGGTCCAATATCATTGCAATGTACCCTTCACATATTGTCTAACAGTAAAAAACAGTGCAATGGCAGGCTTTTCTAGTGGAAGCGAGAAACTTGAGTGATCAGCAATATTTTTTTTTTTCTTAAAATGGTTTCCCCTTCTTAGTATCCATAGAGAGAGCTTTTTCAATCAAATATTACCGACAGCAAAAACATTATCTAGTGTATAGACAGATGGCAGGACGATAATTGTTTAGAGGGACAGATGGTAGTTTCTTGTACCCACTTTCTAGTTTCTGTGTTTTTAAAGCTCAGCAGTTGCATTGTGCAGCATTCATGGTGCCATAAAATACCAACCACTTTAAATAACTCTGAACCAGGCTTTCGAGTGTTTTGTTTAAAAGGAGCCAGTCCTATTTAAAACATGATCAGCTGAGGACGCCTAGATATTTGACAAAGCAGAATGTAATTTAGAGAAATAGGGCCTCACTTGAAGCTTATATTCTCAGCAAATGCAGAGCCCTTCTGCCTCCTTTCTGTTGGAAATAAGAAGGCTGAAACTACAGAAAAGGAATATTCCTTTTTTAAAAAAATAAAAAAAATAATAATTTAGCACTAAGGAGAGGGCACCATAGGAATAAAAATAATGTATGAGTTGGAGTGAGCTGCCACAAATATTGTTTGTAGAGGCATGCCTGGAATTTCAAGTTAGTTTCTCCCATGGACTACAGTAAATGTGATTAGATCCACAATGTAAAGAATCTTCTATGTAAATGGCTTACAATGAAAAAACAAATATTTAGTTGCTCTGTGAATCTGAGGATTACATGAAACGCCTTTATCCTTCTCTACAAAAACTAAGATACCTTTTCAGGAGTAATTTTGTGAAACACATGGGGATGCTTCAGGCTGAATCCTGTGTGGTTTAACAAACCTTTTGCTTGTTGAAATCTTCTGGTGCACCTCTTCCTCTGCCGTGGCCCCCTTTTTCCTGCATCTCATTCTTAGTCACCTAAGCAAAAGGAAAGAAGAGATACCTGTTCAATGGCATTCCTTTCCAAAGTTAGGTTGATGGGGACAACTTTCAGTATGACTGATGAAACGGTCATCTCACAGGGGATCAAGGGTCTACATCATCAGATTATATTTTCTTGTAGGCTTTTCTTAGCCTCCACACAGTTCTACTTTATATAGTATGCTGAAATAGTTGCAGGCTTTCTGGGATGGAGGCTTTCATTTGGAGGTGAACTACATAGTTTCTTGTCTCTGCTCTGATACTTACTGTTTGTATAAATACCACTTATTGTATATGAAAGTTCCACTGTAATGAGTACATGTAACTGGAAGACTACAGTTATTAGTTATTAATACAGTTATTAATACAGTTAAAGTTATTAATACAGTAATTTTCAGCATAGCAATAGCCATAAGTGAGGTGGCTGCATTCCCACTAATGATCACGTGGCTTCAGGGGTGGTGCTTTTCTTGAGTGGGGAAAAATATTAAGCACCTGTACTTTTGGTGCTCAGCCTTCAGGGTGCTATGCCCTGAGAAACTGTTCAGTCCAAGATAGAGTTATCTAAAATGTTAATAGATATAAGCAGCTGAATTACAGTTTCAATGGTTTTTTTAAAAAAGTTTTTATATATATTCTTTGTCAATCACCTATTAAGTAATTTTATGGAGAACGTACAGGGAAAAGTACAAATTCTAAATTAACATGTAGAGAAATGCATGAAAACTGAGCTTTCAGCCAGGGAATAGAGACCTCTCCAGTTCTGAGAGTAATGGGCATCCAGTCTGGGAAATGAAAAATATGCCATGCAACACTAGGCGAACCAGACAGCCCAACTTATTTTTTATTTTTTATTTTTATCTTGCATAATCACAATGAACTGCTTGTGAGCAATCTGGAATCTCAGAATTATTTGAGAAAGATATTTTGCAAATAATTCCAAATAAGGAGTGTGTGTGAAAAATGCCAAGTGTTCTTGGACAATTTGCAAACAGGAGGAGGCTAAATTCATTAAGTAAATTATTCACTACATATTAGCTCAGTTTTCCTTCTGACCCTGGAGCCTGTTCGAGCTGAAAATCAGTTTTGTTGTTTTTTATTAAACTTTTCTGTCTTGTTTGCCATATTTTAGTCATGTTGTTTGAGTCATTAGTAATAAATGTGGAGGCAATAAGAGTGTTAAAAGACTTAAGCCTCTTAAGAAGCATCACTGTCTGCATGAACACACGTGCAACACCCTACAACTGTTAAGGGACTGAGTTGTGCGGAATTTTCCTTTTTAAAATTCTACTATTCTGATCAACATGAATCCTGCACACCGTGGTGTTTCTATGCATGATCAAGCTAACTGAAGGTGGGGATGTTTAATTGTTTATTTTTAAGGGGGATTGTTGAATTTAGTATCTGACGTAACTTTGCTATCAGTTCTTGCGGGGGTCAGGCTTCCCTTTCTTCTGACTTCAGTGGGCAGAAAGCAGTGCCAGTGCTGAGCAGCATCTCTTAAGTGCCCCTTTGCAGTCAGTAGGCTGAGTCTGTATCTGTTGTATGCATCGATGCAACAGGCAAGTTCAATCTGAGAGTGCTTGGGCTGTCCAACAGCAGTCACGTAGCTGAGGCTCTCCAGTGGTCTTGTCCTTCATTTCCACTGCTCCAGTTAGCTTAATGCTTTTCCTTAACTGCTTCTGAACTCTTTCATGATAGCAGATATATAGCCAGTGTCATCTGACAGATTTTTAGGCATCTCTGTTGTAAACATGTAAGTATTCATTTAATGCTTGAATTGCTTTACCATCCTCTGTGGCTGTATTTCTCATTCCTTTCTGAAATGATCTTTCTTCATCCTTGGCTGAGTCGCCTTCTATGCTTTGAGAAAAGGCTTCTTGATATCTAACACTGCCAGCTATACTTCTTCAAAATTTATTTCAGATTCTTTCCTGATTCATGTATCTTTTTTGTGAACTGTTTCCTCTTGCTCTCCGTTGTCTTGATTCACGTTTTTGTATGGCATGTTTATTTTAAATTTGGTTGGAACTTGCAGGTCTTCATAAAAGCTTAAAAAGATTTCTTGAAAAATTACAAGTGGTTGCATAGGCTGGTTGTTCCCCTGGCCTAGGGAAGAGATCTGAGCTGAAAATACCTCAGATACCTCTGGTGTCTGGGAGGAAGGATTTTTCCCCTTGTATCTCCTCCAAATGGCAACATAACCACCACCACCACAAAAAAAAAAAAAAAAAAAAAAAAAAGATTTTTTTGGCAGTGGGGTATTTTTTCTGAAGTAGCAGAGCTCTCTAACTCGCAGCGGGTGATTGGGGAAGGTGGCAGGCATTACACTGAAGAGCCTTGGCTGTGATGGGGTTGGTCAGTGCTGTATCCTGGCCATGTCTGTCTGGCCTGCCACCATTTGATCTTGGTGCTGAAGGTAGGATCTGGGCAACGGGGACCCTTCCTGGTGACAGTGTGTTTGATGTGCTCTTTTCAGGGGCCTTCCTGTAACCCACCCAGAACAGAATTCATAGAATTGTCTAGGTTGGAAGAGACCTTTAAGATCATTGAGTCCAACCATTAACGTAGCACTGCCACGTCCACCAATAAACCATGTCCCTCAGCACCACATCTACCCATCTTTTAAATACCTCCAGGGATGGTGATTAAACCACTTCCCTGGGCAGCCTGTTCCAGTGCTTGACAATCCTTTTGGTGAAGAAATTTTTCCTAATATACATCCTAAACCTCCCCTGACACAACTTGAGGCTGTTTCCTCTTGTCCTATTGCTTGTTACTTGGGAGAAGAGACCGACCCCCACCTCACTACAACCTCCTTTCAGGTAGTTGTAGAGAGTGATGAGGTCTCGCCTCGGCTGCCTTTTCTCCAGGCTAAACCACAACCGCTCAGCCGCTCCTCATGAGACTTGTTCTCCAGACCCCTCACCAGCTTCATTGCCCTTCTCTGGACTCACTCCAGAATATCAGTGTATTTCTTGTAGTGAGGGGCCCAAAACTGAACACAGTATTCGAGGTGAGGCCTCACCAGTGCCGAGTACAGTGGGACAATCACTTCCCTAGTGCTGCTGGCCACGCTATTCCCGATACAGGCCAGGATGCTGTTGGCCGCCTTGGCCACCTGGGCACACTGCTGGCTCGTATTCCGACAGCTGTGGACCAACACCCCCACGTCCTTTTACACCAGATATGAGTAGAACGAAGAAGATGAAGACCAAGGAGACAATTCTAAGAGAATGAAATAAGAAGGCAGCCATGTTTGGATGGGGCTTTGAGCAACCTGATCTAGTGGGAGGTGTCCCTGCCCATGACAGGGGAGTTGGAACTAGATGATTTTTAAGGTCTCTTCCAACCCAAACCATTCTATGATTCATGAGCCTTTGATTTTACTTTTTTGTTCTCCCCTCTCCCCCTTCCTACCATTAATCTATACTAGTTTGGAACAAATGTTTGCATTAATTGTGCCAACTTTTGAATTTGCAATAGATGAATCTCTAGCGGCTTGAAAATTTGCTTAAGTAAACAACCAATGATTCACATGTTCCTCTAGGGTTTTTTGAAAATAAACAACCATTTTTTTCAAGTGTGAAATAGGATATTTCTCTTTTAAAGATAGGCTGTCTGCTTGAGGCTGGAGATAGACATAACTTTTCTAATGACAAAACAATTTTTTACAATTCTAAAAAGGTAGATTTTGGGTTTGAAGAAATATTTTTAATGACTTGGAGAAGGGCTGCCCTTTCTGCTAGTATTTTGCTTTACTTTGGATTGACTTGAGTTTGAAGGTGGAATCAGGCCAACAACAGCAAAGGAACTGGCATCTGGTAAACTGTTGTTGTCTCCTCAGCAGGTTCAGTGTTGTGCTGTCCTTCTCGTGCTGCTGTAATGTGATGGCATGAATGATTAATCTCTCTTTCTAGCAGGGCACGTCAAAACCTAAAACTAAGTGCGGAGTGTAAAACTGGATCATGTCAAGGGATTTTCTAGGCCTTATGTGAACTGAATCTTCTCCGTGTGCCAGGTTTTGGGGATCTTTTTTTTTGTAGCACTGCATTAGTCACATTGCTTGGCAGTAGAATATTTATTAAACAGACTATTTTTGTCAATTATCTGTCTGTTTCTACATGTGTCATAAAACCTAGTGGCTTTTCTGCTGCATGTTGAGATGAAACAAGTGGTGTTCAGGTAAATGGAAACTCTCCCGCTTCTGTTCCTAACGGGAGACATGGATTGAGGCTTGTACTGAAAGCCGCAACAGTCAGTGATTGTCAGTTGCTTTGCTACAGTCAATACAATTTTGCTCTATCCAGTTCAAGTTAAAGTGACGGTGTACTCTATTAGTGTTTCCAGTTCTGGGCTCCCCAGTTCAAGAAAGACAAGGAACTACTAGACAGAGTCCAGTGGAGGGCTGCAAAGATGGTCAAGGGAATGGAGCACCCCTCATATGGGGAAAGGCTGAGGTAACTGGGTCTGTTTAGCCTGAAGAAGACTGAGAGGGAATCTCATCAATGCTTATAATTATCTAAAGGGTCAGTGTCAAGAGGATGGGGCCAGACTCTTCAGTGGTGCCCAGTGACAAGACAAGGGGCAACAGGCACAAAGTAGAAGACAGGAAATTCCGTCTCAACATGAGGAGGAACTTCTTTACTTTGAGGGTGGCAGAGCACTGGCACAGGCTGCCCAGAGAGGTGGGGGAGTCTCCTTTGCTGGAGACATTCAAAACCCGCCTGGATGCCATCCTGTGCAACCTGCTGTAGGTGACCCTGCTCTGGCGGGGGAGTGGGACTAGATGATCTCCAGAGGTCCCTTCCAACCCCTACCATTCTGTGATTCTGTGATTAGCTCTAAGGACAGCCTTTCTTTGAATAATTATTTTTATGAAGAAAGAGAAATGCTTTACTATTGATGTCAAGGTGTTATATGGAGCCAGTGACACATACAATGTAAATGCAGTTCTGCATCTAAATTTTTCTCATTCACATGTATTTAGTAATGAAATCAAAATGAATTACTGTGAACAAAAAGTATTGTCTTCCTTACCCAGGAGAGCTCAGGTTCCTAAGTCAAGGCACGTGTGTTGGTGAAGACCTCTTTAAAGGTAGAGATACTGTTGCAAAGCAATAAATTACTCAAAGTCCTTATGTTTTTAATTTTGTGCTTGACTAACCATCTGCCATTTTAAAAGCTTTTACATAAAAGCTTTTTTGGGGGTAGTGACATTTAAGCCACTTGTGCTTTGTTGCTTCTTAGCCATTATGTAATTGTGTTTAACACAGGTCCTGGTCATACAACCAGGTAAGAATGCAAGTTAGCTGAGTAGGTGAACAGTATTCATACAGACTCGAGAGCTGACACTTTGTCTTATGTCAGCTATTAAACCAGTGTGATAGGCCAGGGATGAAACGCTTAATAGTCTTGGCACAGGAGAGTTCAACCAGCAAGCATTTAAACTTTTTCTGGTACCCGGAAGCCATAAGTAACCGAAAAAGGCTTATCATAAACTAAACACTGCATTAACTTAAAACCTGAACTAAATTGTGGATAAAAGTGAAAGTTTATAGCAGAAATTCACAAGATGACAGCAACAAAAACCCAAATCAATGGGAGAGAAAGGAAGCAGTCATGCAGATTTCAAACTGCACATATAACAGCTAGCACTCTGGAGACGGCGTTAAATATAGAGGATTTAGATGGAACAACAACGGTCACTCAGAAGAGCATATTCTGTGCTAACCATCATGATGGCGGATGTGAAAGGAGATCCTGAAGGGTGGTCAGAGTCATGGTGGAAGAATGCATCACTTGCCGGGAGCTTCCAGCCTGGTGAGTCTGGACCCCAGGAGGAGCTCCAGGGCTTGTACCCACATAGGGCTGCTTCCAGAGGAGGCTACCCAATGGGTAGGCCAAGCCAGCTTGGAGCAAGAAAGCTTAGAGTGAGACTAGGAAGCAAGGAGGAAAGAGAGCAGATGCTGTTTAGAGAATCAGGGAAAGGATTTTCTGGATCAGCTGCGTGCTGGTGGGTGCCTTTTTAGTGGATAGGCGCAGCAGGGTCTCGCACAGCTGGAGATATCTGATAAACCGTTATTTCAGCACAATTTCCTCTGCAAATAGTCATGATTGAATGGGGAAGGGTCCATTCATTCTCCTTCCTCTGCAACAGATTCAATGAGCCATGATTTTTGAGTTATTCTTTCTTTACAGCTGGGTGAAATTGCAGAAGGCTGAGATAAAATGGTATAGTATAAGCAGATGCAACTTTATTCTCATTAGTTCTCACCTTTCTAAATGTTTTCCTTTGCTCTGCAGCAACAGCGATGTGACATAAAAATATTTGAGTTGGCTTAGCTGCTGGTAAAAGGTATCATTTCAGTATTGTTATTTTGCTACAGTTGCTTCTTTTGAGTCAGAAGGTGTTGGCTATTAATGTTGGATGACTTTGATGCTAGTCGTCCGCTTCTGTTATGTGGTAAGGTATGGTGCTGCTTGTACTATGAAACAGTGAGGAGTCTGGGCTCATTTGTTCATTCCTGTAAACATTTTCTGCTCTTGATGAAGATGTAAAGGCACTCTTTGCTCTCTGCAAGAAGAGAAGAAAGACTTTTAGAGACTTAATGTTTTGGAAATCATTAAGAGGCAGCCCCTGGGAGCTGAGATCTCAGGCTTTATTGAATGAGACTGAAACTATGAGTGTTCTCTTCTGGTGTGTAGTTTCTTTAGATAACCCTGATAATAGTCCAATGAGTGGGAGGTGGTCTAGTTTCATCAGTACAGTGAACTTTCAGTGTGAGTTGTATGTGGAGCTGCTGTGTTGGGGCATGCAGCCCCTGCTACCAAAGTGCGAACTGTGAACAGAGTCTGAAGCTTGGAAAGTTTATGATCTTCTCACTCGGCCAGAGTTTCACAAGGGCCAGCAGCAACTCTGCTGCCTCTGTCCAGTGTGAAAAGCCAGGCTGGTTGTTACACCTCTTCAGTGCTTGCTCAGGCTGATCTGGATTTAGATCTTATTTAATAGCTATCTTATTCCAGCCAACTTTTCCTGGCTAGGCATGACAAGTGACAGTGAGTCACTTAACATTTCTTTTTTCCTGAGTAACATTCTC
The DNA here is from genome assembly GCF_000708025.1 of Charadrius vociferus. Taxonomy (NCBI): domain Eukaryota; kingdom Metazoa; phylum Chordata; class Aves; order Charadriiformes; family Charadriidae; genus Charadrius; species Charadrius vociferus. The sequence goes on from NW_009649308.1 coordinate 5,510,092, forward strand.
TTTCCAGTGATTAATCAGTTCTCTGCCTCTCATTTTATGTTGGAATATAACTTCAAGTGTCTCCTCTCTTGTTTAAGAGGAGGCAAACTCATCACATAAACAATACACAGTTCTGTTTGCTTGAGTGTATAACCATTAAAAGAAATATGACTAAGCTCTGGGAGACTATGGGCAGCAGAAAGTTAATCACTATTTCCTCATGCTTTGTGTGTCTGTCTCTTCTGGTACTCATTAAAAAAGGACATCAGTCCCCCGCTAAGTACCACACCAGATGCTACTTATTCTGAATGAGAACTGAAGGAACCATCATGAAGGGAAAATTCACATCATTTAAGTGTGCAATGAAAGCCATTTGCAGTCATCTAGGGAAATACTGTTTTAGAATTGCTATTAGTGAAGTTTCAGAGGGATGCGGAATATGATGGTGACCTCCAAACATGAATATATTTGTTTTCCAGAAGGTAAGGAATGAATAGCTTAGGGTAGAATAATCTAATTCAAACTGGTGCTGAATGATGAGTCACTCCCTATTTTCTCTTTGCTTGAGAAGGTTAAGCTCCTTGCAGTGTTGTTAAATCATTTTGACCCAAGTGCTGTATGAGTTTCAAGGAAATACGCCACTCAAAATCATCATCTTAAAAATTGTTATGTCTCTTTGCTTTCACCTCTAACCATAGCCAATTCTTACTGTTTGTTTGGATATATTCTGAGTTTAAGGGAAAATTTTCTATATGTAAAGATCAGGTTCACGTGTAAATTTTAACTTAGGTATGTCAAAGGCGAATTTCCCTCTGAAGAAGCCTGTTTCTCTCTTGATTATAAAGATAGCCTAAGGTGACTAGCTTATACATGGACAACAGATTTCCATGTGCTTATTTTGGAGGAGGTGAATCCTGCCCAAAGAGACTGACAGTTTGGCTGGAGTGTAGACTGAAGGTAGAGTTTTCATGGAATGGAAAATGTTTTGATCACTTGACATGCAGGATTCCCCTAATATCAAATAGAAAAAGAAATTAAGACTTATGACTGTTTAAAATATATTTTACTGAAAGCACCATAGGTGTATTTCAGTGAGCAGAAATATGTCTTTTCTCCTGATGGGGCTTCTCTTCACTGGAGGGACTGTGTGGTGCTCGGGGTGATGGCACTTTTGTGGCTCTTGGGTCTGTGTGTTCGTTTTGCACCTTTGCTGAACCCTGCAAAAAGAAGCCCTGTAGTGACTGCATGGCGCACAACCCCTTTCTAAATCAAGGAAAACTTTCCTAGCTGGTGCATTATTTTTTGTGTGCTTCAGGCATTCCTATAATTCTGTAAGTATAAAGTCAAGAAAAAGCAGAGATCTATTTGTCCTCTTGTTCTTCAGAGAATTTGCTGTGGAGTATTGCTCTAGAACATAAATGATGAGTAATAGCTTTATTACAAAGTGATAGGGTGGGTTTGGTTTTTTTTGGTTAGGCCTTGTTTTTGTTTCAGTCTTTTTTTTTAATATATAACATATTTTCCCAACATAGGCACAGATAATACTGGATTTCTCAAGCTAACTTGAGTGCTAGAAAGACTTGCTTATATCTAATGGAGCATTCTGAGCCAATTGGGAAGAAGAAAGTGGGACAAAATGTTCGTAGCTCTGAAGACAGCTGCAACAAACAGTGGAGGAACACCGACCATAATGCATTTTTACCAGTCAGTATATATTTACCAAATGCTCTATAGTACATTTAAAGCTAGAAGTTCTCTTTCTCCTTCCCCAGCGAGCCTAGGAAATAAATTCAGTTTAAGCAAACAAACATTTCCCTGCTGAGAAGCCTGTGCAGTGGCTGTCAGAAAGGACATTTTAATTTATTGGTTACTGAGAAGTTGGCTGGCCCTGGCACACTAACAAAGTGTTCTCTACTGCAGTTGCTCACCATACAAAGTATACTCAAATCATCTTCACTGCTGCTGGTAGTGTTTTTATAGTTCTGGCTTCTGAGAGCAGTCAGTGCTGAGTAGTTTCTGTTTTGCCTTTTTTTCTTTGATGAAAGTGGAAAATTTCCCAGTCTATATGTCTGCGTGTCTGATTTATAATTCTGAAGATAAGATTGACCAATGAAGCTATTGCAGAACTACATTTAGTTATGGAGTGTAGCATACTCTTTCTCATTATTTCTGTAAAATAGGCAATGCTGATTAGATCTAAAATTTTGCCTCTGGATAACAGGAGGTCACACAGCTGTGTGCTGGTTGATAGAGCCATGCTGTGACCTGTCTGCAGAGCACACTCATGACTGGCTGAAAGGGTGCGGGAGGGGGGGCCATGCTACCCTGGATAGGGGAGCGTCAGCAGCACTCTGTAAGATTTGCTCTACTGTCCTCTTCCCTCATCCTTATCTGCTTCACTTTTGTTCTGTTTCTTAGTAAATCCCTTGATTTTTGGTTGTGATCCCTTTGCCAAAAAGGGAAAAAACTTACTGCAGTATTGGTAGTGCATTGTGATGCACTAGATGAAACTACTAGTTTCGTGGATATTTCACTTGATCTCTCTTTAGAGCTGTAGGTTATGCTCCCTGTATGATATTAAAAGGTTAAGAGGAATACTAACACTATGTCAGTGTTGGAAAACCTCTGGAGAGACATGATCCAATTAGTGCAGACTCTCCAGTAACTGTTGCTTTATAAAATAGTACTGCTTTGAAAATACTGTACTTTGTAAATGGAGGAGACTGAGGGGGAGGAGAAGAGGAGGTCCATGTAGATGCACCTGTCCTTCCTTCTGCTGTCTGCCCCTTCACGTAGGATTAATTATTTATTGCTGATTTTATTGCTGGGTTGAGCTGAAGATACTGGTGGTCCTCTCCTTGGCTTTCCAAGATGTACAGGGGGCAAGGGCATGCCGCTTGCAGGCAAAAAATGACTCCTGATCCTTATCAGGGAAGTTTCCAGGATCTGCTGCTTTGTCTCAAATTCAGAACAAATGGGCTTGGGGTCTTCCAGTGTTCTTTGATGTTATGTTGTGACTTGGTCTCACTCTATCTCTGGAGATTCAGAAGCTTCCAGGACTTACTTCCCTGGACTGTCAAGCCTTGCTCTGTCTATATGATCGTTGCATGTGTTGGCCTTCATCTCATATTCTGTTGCTACAACACTGGCATCTTCCGCGTTTGGAGCATGGACCTGTGGTGGCTCCCCAGGCTCAGGAGAAAGGAGCAGCATGAGAGGTGCTGTGCCCCTGGGACTCCTGTCCTGACACACAGAGGGGCAAGAGCCCGTCTGTGGGACGTGTGCCCTCCAGCCCTTGGCTGCCGCGTGAGCAGCAGCACTGAGGGCACTTGGGAGGTTATTTTGTGTATGTGTTTGCAGCGTGAAACCCTGGTCCGATGCCTTTTTGCTTGCTGCAGACAAACAAGAAGGAGGTTAGTGAAGAAGGAGCAAACAATTGCTGTATAGTTGGCTTTCATAATTTAACCCTTTCACCCTGGTTCACTATTTGCATCATTACCACAAACAGGCAGAGCTTTTAGCACAGACAGTTGTTTAACCTTAAAGTCAAACCTGTTTTGCTTCTGTGTGGGTCTGGGCTTTCACCAGCCAAGGTTTGTTTGCAAAATGTGGTGAAATGTGGCTAGGCACAGGCTGCGTAGCCCACTCTGACCTGCTGCATTGTCCCTCCAGCTTAGCTGGCCACTGGGCGTAGTTAACATGGGGTGTCCACACTGGGTGCAGCAGAGTCCCAGAGCAGTTGGAGACACCAGGTCCAGCGAGTCTGAGGCTGTTCACTCCCTCCTAGGGCTCCTGCTGGCCATGCACTGCGTTTGTGGCACAGGAGCCCAATTACACCTGGAGTCTCCTCTGCTTGGGAGCAGAATATTCCCAGAGCTAAGCTGTGCACGAATATCCTGGCTTTTGTAATGCAAACTGCACTCCGTCAGTTTTCCTGCATGGCGGTGTTTCTTTCTTGTGCGTTTGGAGCAGGTGGGGAAGGTGTTGGCTTAAAAGATGTCCCCCAGAAGGAAAAGGAGAGAGGCTCCTGGGGAGGGACATGAGTGCAACAGCACTGGTGTATGTTTGTGAAATTGCGTCTTTTCAGTGAAACGAATGGCATGACTTAACTTGCTCTTCTATTTCTTCTGTTCCTACTTTATGCTGTGCTTTTCTGGTAAAGCTTAGTAATATTCTTTCTATTAATGTATTTCCCTAAGCCCATGTTTAGGTGTTGTTACTCCTGAGATCAGCAATTCCAAGAGTTTGTATTCCTGCTAGCTGGAAGGCTGTTCAGTGCTGTGGGTTTGTTTTATGTCTTTTTTCATACCGCTTCATGATTGTGTTCCCCTTTATGCCAAGTAATGACTACTGACCTCTGCAAACTGCAGTAATATCTCAAGGGCACGGAGATAGCTGTGTCACGTCGTCATCCCCCCCTCCCCCCCCCCTTCTTTCTTGATATCATGGATGTAGCTCCATGGTATGATTACCAAAGGGGGTCTAAGTTTGCCTGCCCCCTTCCCACCCTCACCCCCCCGCAACCAAACCAGAGCCCTCCTAACAGTGCTTTCTGCAAACTCTGTCATCACTACCCTTCAGGGAGAACATCTGCTGTTGTCCTATCACCAGTTGTCTCGTCCTTATAGCTTTGCTTTCCTCTTGGGTATGCTATCACATAGAGGCCTTGTTTTCTCATGTTCTATGTGATACGTCCTCAGGGTTTTGAAGAGACCTGTACCTTCACCGGCCTGTTTTTTATTGCCATGTTTTCTGTATCCATTTGCCCTCTCTTCTCGTGTTCTCTTTTGCTCAATGATCTTGCTTTTTCCTCTCTGCTACACGATTGTCCTATTTTGTGCTGTCTCATAGTTCAGACATGAGATTTGATGAGCCTTTTCCCATTTCCTTATCTCCCTGCCCCTTTTTATGTTCCCTGCAGACTTTTGCAGATTCACTTTGGTTAATTGTGCTTGTGTTTGGCAAGAGCTGCTGGCATGAGCTCTAACACAGCTTCTTGAAGAATCTTACATTTTTCAGTTCTCTGGCTGCTTTAAGCTTTTAACTAATTTATCACTCACTCTCATCTTGGAAGCATAGAACTCGTCATGAAGAACAAAAATCCACCATTTCTCGAGATTTGCATCTGTACACAGCCTGAAAAGCTTTGCTTGGTGTTTGCTTATGCTAAGCTAGTTTATGAATGGAGCCTGATATTTATTGACTATAAAATCCTAATGCTTACCTGTTGTGTGAGCTTGCTCAGCATGTCTTTATCTCAGCGTTCATTTCTGAGTAGCAGAATAGTTGCTGCTTTTTACAGACCTGTGTAAAGAGCTATTTTCCATTGGTTTTCATCACATTCACATTTTGCCAGCTTTCTTGTTTTGGTTTCTGAGGTTTTGGTTGTTTGTTTCAAATAAATAAATGACAAGAGTCTCTTTCCAGGGTAAAAACCTGAAAGGTGAGATCAGTCCTTCCAGGATTAAGCTCTTATATACAAACTCAGTTATGGAAGGTTATGGCTCTTTGCCATCCGTTCTTGCAAAGAGCAATATAAGATGTAGAGGATTTGCTTGTGCCTGGAAGGCTTTTTTAGGCAAGTATTTTAAAACAAACAAAATCTATGCTCGGTATTTGCTTCCAATGTAAGCAGTATGTTTTGTGGACTGCAGTGAGAACTAGGGCCACTCCCAGTGCTGTCAAAAATGCTGTAAATTAAACGTCTTAGAGAACAACCTGCTATAATGAAAAAATAATTAATGTTGCATAATATTATATGCTGTGTATAATTTTGGTCAAATTCTCATTTAAAAATATGTTAGTAATTACTTTCCCACTTTTTCTTGCAGCATACCATCAGGCTTTAAGCTTTTGTGAAATACTGTTGTAACAGAAGTGTTGCAATGTCAGACATTTGCAATGTCACTGACAGGCTCAGGAGTTTCCTTTTTAGCAGTAGCAAAAGTGGAATATACTCAGGTCCTCTGAATTACATCTATATGGGGTGAATTCAGCAGTTGGCTTGAATTTCCAAAAAAATTGCAAGACACTTCAGGGACTGAGTAGTTAGTGAAGTCACTTAGTGTGCTTTGTTATGCTATAGTGCCTAAACTTGGGGGGGGGGCTATAGGATATCCAGCATTAATAGCTTTGAGTTCTTTAGGACAGTACTAAAATAGAAATAATTTTGTGCCAGTATCCTTTCTGTTCATCTGTGTTCACAGTGAACACGAGGTTGATTAGTCTAAACCTTTCCATTGAATTGGAAGTTTTGTAATAGATGTAAATGCAGGTAGGTTCTTTCCCACTTCCCTGGCAGGATAGCAAGTTCTTAGTTTTCTGTATGGTATTGGCCACATAAATATAAGGACAGTTTCAGAATACAAAACTATTTGGAAAAGCTTATTTAATCAACTGTGCTCAGCAAAAGTTTTCACTGAAAGGAGAACCGAGTCGCATCTAGTTCAAATTTGGAAAATGCCCATTGGATAATAGGGAGCCTTTACCTGGCAAATATCCAAGCTGAGCACAATTTGAGTTACTGCCTAGCCAGTCTTAATGTTTAAAAGTTTGTCAGACATTAACGAATATTTTAGAAATTAATCTCTCAGCAGTATTAAGTGACATGCATATCTTCCTAGACCTTCATTTGCAAACAAGAGGTTTATCTTGGTTATAATAATATAGTGTAATTAAGTGGATGAGTATATTAATTAGCATTATAAAACTTTTAAATTAAATGTAATGGTGAAGGGCCTCCCAAGGTCTAGCCATGCTGGAGATTGTTGTTGTTTCATACATCATTCTAAACAGGTAAGAGAATGTAAAAAAGATTAGTGTAACTGGTGACTTTATTTCACTGCTTTATGATCCTATGCTTTGAGTCATCAGCTTTATCTGTGTTAACAGGTGGATTTCATCCTGAGTTTCACCCTTGAGCTCTGGGTTCCTGTAGATTTGGGAAGGCAGTGCTATGTGGCCCAAATCCTTAGTCTTCATCAGACTGAATGTATGTTCCAAAATGTGCATTACATGTCAGGGCCCTCCATGTGTGTCTGTGGTGCTGCAAGGAGCCTTCTGCTCTTCCTGTGTTTCATTTCACTTCTGGTCTCTTTTTCTTTGGGCTCTATTTGGTGTTGGACAATTTCTGACTGACCCGGGAGTGGGTGATGAAGCTCTTTTGGCTTATTTCCTAATCTATTAAAACACGTTGCTCGCCCAAAGGACCATCTGGACTGAACCCCTCAGTTCCCCAACCTCTAGGCTACTGCTGTGCCCTACTTTTACATGGCCATGCAAGAACATGGGGCATCAAAGCACCTGCTGTTGAGGTTTGGCCTTAGGGCTGCCCTCAATCTAACTTATTCTACCAGTATAAATCCCATTTGGATATTTTCTCCCTTGGAGTGGCCTTAGCTTCACTGAGAAAATCCAATTTCTATACAGAGAAGTGGCATCAGGACAGCTGGGATCATTACTCCACACGTAGTTAACAACAGGCCAGAATTTATGTGAGGCCTCAAGGGAAGAATTTGAAGTTTGGTGAGCTCCCGGTGTGACGGGCCTGTGCTATGTCCTCCCACTCCATCTCTCTCGTTTCCTACTTTGGTTTAAATTTGATCAACAACTGTCCTGCAGGCACTTTTAACCTTTCATTGAATTGGAAAATTGGAAAAAAGGAGGGTATCTTGGGTTATCTGCCAGCATAGTCCAATCTGTGAGAACAGCGTAAACTCTCTCTTCCTGCTTCATTTGAGAAGTCATATTTTTTGTTAAATGTGACAACTGTTCCTAGAATTAATAGTTATTAATATCTGGTTAATGGGGATGTTATGTTTACCTGTGCCAAAAAGGTGTTGTTTGTGTCTGGAAACGGCAGCAGGAAAGGACAGTACATGATATTGCTGAAAATGGCTTTACTAAAGAAAATGGTCTCAATTACTGCCTGGCAATCACAGTACTAGATGTTGTAGAGAAGTAAGTGTTGGCACAGCAAGGGTTCAGACCGGCAGTAAAGGCAAGGGTATATTTGTACCAGGCAGCAACGTTGGCGTGCAGGCATCCAGATGAACGTAAACTCAAGCATAGCCCAGTGCCATCAAAGATACCAGCACAGGTCTACTCCCATATTCACAGCTGAGCTCTATTATTTTTAAGGTGGTGGAGTGCTATCACACAATAAACCCCACTTTTCCTTTGTCTGTTTTGTGTTTGAGAGCTTGTTGCGGTCCTAACAATAGAGAGAAAGTACAAGAAACACTAGGTGTGAAGAAGGGATCTTATGTTAGTGTGGGTGAGGCTGCAGGTTGTGGAAGGATGGGGAGCAAAACCACCATGTCCCCTGGCTTGAATTGCTCTGCACCGCCTGTCACTGCGGTCACCCCGTGGACTCGCAACTTTCCCTGGTGTTGCAAATTGTGGCTGGGTTGTTGTGGGGAGATATTGGTGGTGGTCGTTGTATGGATCTCGGCTGTGAATGTTCCTGTAAGCAGCTGCCCACTTCTCCCTAAAGTACATTGCCTACGCAGTCAGAGCAGCTTGCATCAAGAACAAGGCAAGTATGCGGGTTTTTTCTTCAATAAGACAATGTAAAAAAACATTCATAATGCTTGCTGGGAGGTGGATTTAATATGTTCTCTTCTTCTTGATGGGCTTTCATTTTGCTACTACGTTACGGCTCTGGAAAAAAATAAATTTTTGCCTGACCCGTCAGTGCAGTAGCATTATGGAAAATGATTTAAAGTTCTAATATATATTGGAAATCTAGCCATGCAGTCTGTGCTGCAGGAAAGAAATCCAGACAATTATTCATGGAAGCTGATCTAAACTTAAAACCACCGCTATTGATATTTTAAACTGGTGTTTCAGGAATAAAACAGTTAGCAAAATTCACATACCCTGTGTCTTCAGGCATCTTGATTTGAACAACCCCTGTGAACAGTCCTTTTTCTGTGGCTATCTCTGTTCAAGGTTTGCATTCCCACAGGGGATGGATCTATGCAGCATGCCATAAGAAATAATTTCATGCACCACTGCAGTCTCTTGAAACTAATTTAACATCCTATTTTGTTGCAATACTTCTTTGTGGTAACAGGCACAGCTTACAGCCCACCTCACATGCTGGCCACCTTCCTCCTTTTTTGTTTGCTTTTTTGTTTTGTTTTTAGTACTTAGCATTTAGCTGTTTATATTAGCAGTGCTGCTAATTAATGAGGTCTAGTCTAAACAGGTAGTCATTCTCTTTTTCCAGGTGGTTAATGTGGGCTTCTATTAGAATCACCAAGGACTAGCCAGAAGTGTTTGTTTACACACATGAAGTTGTCCTCTAGGGTGCTCTAAAAGGAATGCAAACCGACATATTTTCCAGTATTAACCAAAGCCTATTTTACATAGGTTAGTCTTCAAATAATGCAAAGTAATTCAAAGGGTCAGTACTCTTGTATTTTTAAAAATTTCTGGGGCACACTTAGTTTCTTTGTATTCTGTGAGTTAACTAAAAATATCACCAGAAGCTATATATCTGTCTATCTAAATTTAATCTTAATTGTTACTCCTGTATTGAGTTGTTGCTAGCAATGTTTGCTGGGCCAAAAGTTTCTTTTTTCCTCCTTATCTCAAATATTTATATCTTGTTTCTTTTTGAGGTCTCACATGGGGATTTTCAGAAGTCTGCAGCTGGAGTCAGCTGACTTCGATTCAAAAGTGTACTACTAATCACTTTGGGACAGATTAAAAGGAATGCTTAAGTGAGACTTCAGCAGTAGGTGCTTAATTCCAAAACTGAATTGCTGAAAAACCTTCAACTAATACTAACCTTGGAGGCACTTAGGCTGCTCTGAGTGTGGACCAAAGCACCCTCTTCCTCTGGCCTGAAGCAGGGGTCTTTCACCAGTACGCTCTAGCTGAAAGCTTGTTTTCTGGGGGCAGGTTTTCTAAAGGGAGTATTTGTGAGCTGGACTATCTGCATTGAAATACATTGAATTCTCCTACCTTTGGAAAAATCTGGCCTTTAATTTTACATGAGTGATTAAATGAGGTTCTCGGAGGCCTGGTGTGGTGGATACCGTAAGAAATTAGACCAATTCGCAAGCATTAGGAAATCATCTTGGAGCACACTTCTGTAGCCTGGGAAAGGTAACTGGGACATGGGACACTGCATAGGTGTCTCTGTGTGGCTGCACGGCTTGCTCTGGCTGGGTGGTGGGCAAGCTGGGGCTCTGGATGTGCCCTTCTGGGTCTCTGGGCTCCCAAGGTTGCCTTGGGCCGTCCTAAAACAGTTTTTCCTACAGAGCAGAATTTACCGTACATTGATATTATTTGAGATGATGAATAATGTTGCAGAGTGATAAAATGTTGTGGGGGGAGGGCTGTTTTGCATAAAAGCATTTAAAAGGCAACTGATCTACTTCATTTTGACTGAGGTCAATAATAGGAGCTGGAAGACAGGGTGAGAAGAAAATATCGATTTATTCATCTGTGTGTTAACAGTGTTTCTAAGTCTGTGTGGCCAGCTCCCATCTTCAGTTAATTTGTTTCTTTCATAAAACTTTAGTTTGGTCATGTGAGAAGACAGAGCCTGTCATTGGAGAAGAGCTACAGATTAATAAATTAGTGGATTTAAATAATTAGTGTAGTAATAGGGTCATAACACTTCACAGAAAGGAAACAATGTCTAAGATCAAAATAAAACAGAGGAAAAAATATTTAATAAATTCTACACTACTCACGTATGGCTCAGCAGTATTGTTAGTGTAGGTTTTAGTGTATGGAAAAATGCAAGGATATAACTTGCTTAAGGAGTCAGCAAAGTGTTATCATCACTTCATCTTTAAATGTATTGAGAAACATTTTCTTACTCAAAGGAGCAGAGTGGCCAGTTCATTAATTTTTTCCATCACTAGAGGGCTCAGATCACTTTCAGAACACTGTGCATCTGAGGCAAATTTGGTGTTTAAATAATCTTTCGTCTTTGTGGAATGCATTTGTGTTTATGTACAGAGAGGGAGAGGCATGTTTCTGTTCTTCATGGGCTGAAGCATTACTATGCTCCTGACTCACCTTTCTGTTGCTATTAGGAAGTTCTATACAGGCAGCTAGGGACATGGCTGTGTTCTGCCCCATGGCATTTCTGTGTTCATATTTTTTTGAATTTTCTATGATCTGTTTGTCTTTTGTATTTTGAGGGTTTTTTTGAGGTGTATCTTCGAAAATACATTTTGAAGTTAGTACATGTACAAGCAGTACAGAACAGTACAAGCAGATCAGAACATTTAAATCTCTGTGGCAGTACCAAGCTCGTACAGTTCAGTCAAAATTAGGAAGCATTAGGAAGCATTTCTTTGCTGAGAGGGTGGTCAAACACTGGAATGGGCTTCCTAGAGAGGTGGTCGATGCCCCAAGCCTGTCGGTGTTTAAGAAACATTTGGACAATGCCCTTAATAACATGCTTTAACTTTTGGCCAGCCCTGAATTGGTCAGGCACTTGGACTGTGATCATTTTAGGTCCCTTCCAACTGAAATAGTCTATTTTATCCTAAAATGGGAGATGCCACTCTGGTACACGACAGAGTGATTCATTAATGACTCGAAAGGCTTTCAGAGCTCCTGATAACATAGGAATTGTGGCACAGAAGGAGAAATCTTTCATATGACCCTCCCAAGGTGCTCTTTTTGGGAGCTAGCCCCTGTGTGGGTAAGCAACAAGACTGCAGTATTGCTGGCAAGGTTTTTGCACAAGTATTACACATTCACCGGAATGCATTTCCATCTTGTGGAGATGTTTTATTTGGTCTGTTCCTGGATTAATTTTGTCTCTGGAATATTTGTGAGGCAGAGAACTAATGATTACACCCTGGGTAGGCTTATGGCTCTCTCAAGGAATGTCAGAGGTCCGTGTTTCTTGTTTTAACGGTGCATGCAGCCCAGCAGCGAGAAATTTAAGGAATCCAAGAGGGGACATCTTCCTCACAGCTTTTTACAGTACAGTGGTCAGATTGTTGTGTTTAGAGACCTGCACTCAGAAAGGCAGCGGGTGCTGGTAGCTTCTGAGAGGTTAAAGTGAGCTGCCAGCAAACCAAGGGGGAGAGGAAAATAAGAATGAACTGAATGTAGCTCAGCTTGCACGAAGCCGGCTGAATGCCTTATGCTTCAAATGGCAGCAGGAGTGAGCTCTCAGCAAAAGTGTCACGGGTATGGCTCAAGTCCTTTCACTGAAGAGGTTCTTTCTCTTGGACTCCTAGTGTTGGAAAAAGAGAGAAGGGATGTTTGACACAAATTCCTTAGGCAGCTACTTTATATGAATTCTGAGATTGTGGCTATGGTACTCATGAAGTAATGGATGAAGTTCAGCTCAGGGGAGCATGGGAGTCTGGGTGACAGCTCTAGACTTTATTCAGGCTTTGTTAAACTATGATGTTCAGAGTCTGCACGCAAGCATTCCTTGTGGGGTGTTTTATTGAATGTGTGGGCTTACATAGCTCTTACCTCTCTAGCAAAACAAATTCCTAAGGAAGACTGAAATCTTGATGGTAGCATCACTTTCAAGCCTCTTGTGTTCTTAGGCTTTGAATCTAAAAGAAATGGAATGAATCAGTGATTGTTATAAATCTCTTTAGCGCTTCATATAATCTGAGTAACAATTGTTACTCAAAAGTGTTGTAAATGATACCAAGATATTTTGTTGTGTTGCTCAACTAAATCAGTAGTTTGGTTTTATGTTGTCTCATGTAAGTTCCTGGCTCATGTCATATCTGGAGTACTGTTGAACCTGAGCCAAAGTTCTTTTTATTTTTCACAATATTCACATTGTCAAGAAAACGTAGTATTTTGGGTATGTCTTGGAGGACAATGGAGATGTGCTATTAATCAGAAAGACACACTTGCTTACTTTGTTAGGTGTGGCCAAAAGCTTTGTTTGAAGTGGGCCAAAAGCTTGGTTCTGGTTTGAAGTTCATCAAGGTAGGAAAAGTATTGCAAAGTCAAAACTGTATTCAGTCTCTGGCTAAGTTTTGTGTTCTCTGCAGCACATAGTTCTGAACTGCACTTTGTTGAATATGAGCGTGAGGCTCCTGCCTCAGCAAAGATCAGTCCTTTTTTCCTTTTCCTTCACTGAGCAGCTCTCTGGAAAGGTGTCGTCAACTTTTATAAATGGGACCTTCATCTTATTCTTTGTTACGTTGTTGGGAAAGTGTCCATTAGGTTTGATGACCAAAATGCAAGCAGTATTGTCTTATGTCAGTGATGAAGTTGGTCTGAATTTGCAGTTCATTCCCGGTGAGGAATGTTTCCAAGTTTGAAGTGACTACCATTTGTAGCACTAGTAAGTGAAAAGAAAAATAAGCAAATTATTTATTTATCATTGCCCTTGCTTTGTTGTGAGCATTTAAATAGCTAAAGTGCAGTCCCTGTGAGCTTGTGTTTAGCTACGTGAGGTGTGTCTGTTGAAGAAGCTTGTTCTGACAGTGTGCCATCCCCAAAGTGCGTAGTGCATTCCCAGGGAAAATTGCAAAGGACTACCTGCCCGTGGATCAGAGTTTGAAGGTGCATGTTTTGCACTGCTGTACTTGTCTTTACTCATCTTGCATTCTATCTGTTGGAGAAATTGGGATGACTGTTTCATTTCATTGTACAAAAGGAGCAGATGGATGTTATTTTTGTCCTATATGCTGAACTCTGGAAAGCCCTATGAAGAACGACTTTCCCAGTGATAGCTGGCCAGTACCTTGCTGTGAATTAATTTAGAGTTACAACCTGCTTTTTTGGGGAATATTACCCTACACTTCCATACTTTGTAGTTGTTCTTGGTGCTTCCTAGAACATTTGGTGATACAGTTTCACTAATCCATTTGCTCTGATAAGCTCAGTAAGTGGATTACAAGGTTTTTCTGTCACTGTAGATCTTGATAGCTTCACAAAATGTTTTTCGTCTTGTTTTTGATACAAGAGAGCGGGACAAAAGTACAGATACCTGTTTTTTTATCTAAGTCTAATGAAGAGAATTTTCTCTGCTTTGCAGAGTCATAGAAGCTGTGTCTTAAATTATTTTTCCATTGCTCCATACTTTTTAGATAGGGATGAGACGTCAATGATTTTATGGCTTCATCCCCCAGAACTGGTGACTTCTGTTCTCGCTGAGGATGAGACACCCGTTGTAGGAGGTTTCATAGCCTGAACAGTTTTTAAATCTGTTATGATGCTTCTATGCTCTTTCAGTTAAAGCCACTGAAAGACATTTTTTTGTTTGGCAATCTTAAAACTTGCCTTGGTTTCTGCAAAAATGGGGATGATTTTTTTTTTTTTGCCCTGGAGTCTTGCTTTTTATTAAAGTGACAGTAAAGTAGGGAAGATTTTGTTGAATGATTTTATATTATGATGCACAGCAAATGATGCATTCAGACACTAGTTCATTTTGTCTACTGTTAAGACTAAATTTGAGATGTTAACTAGTTGGGAATAGTGCTTCCTTGCACCCTCCTACTAGCTGTTATTCATAGCAGGAAGCAGCACTCAAAATCTTTTTAAAATTTTATTATCACTCAGGTGTTGATTCACACTACAGCCTATTCCATAACAAATTTTTGTCGGTATTTTTCTAATTCTTGTAAAGTTACTAGTATACCATCTATCTATATTTGAGAGGCGTGTTTTGTATTTCTGAATATAATCACCCTGTGCTGACTTGAAGAAATTATGCCAGTGTTCAGACAAGAGAGTCAAAGTTGGGCAAAGACTTCTGAATGCATATGAATTTCTTTTGTTGAACCAGAGAGTGGAGGATTGGATCTCTGACTCAGCCCCCCCGCTCTCTGCTGACAAACTGGGAGCTTGCAGCTGGGAAAGTGCTATGAGAGATAAAAATGAAGGCCAAAGTCACTGTGTTTATGGAGCCATGCCAGAATCTGTGGTTGAGGAAAATCCGCCCAAGATCATGTCAAAGAATTACCTGAAAAAGTGAGAGGAGAAGAAAGACTGAGAGAAGATGACATTTCAAGAGTATCAGCGTGGTCACATATGATGGAAGTGTTGGACAGGATAGTGGGAACAGAGTGGTGTTTCTGAGACTTGAGTAAGATGAAGTCATTCGTCTTAGAACAAATTCAGGGAAATGCCAAGTGAGGGATGGAAATAGGAAGCAAGAAGTATATTAGGGAGGAGTTGAAATGGAAGACTGAAGTATAGTGAAGGTCAGCCGCTTTAAAATGGGAATGACTGAATCACGCTTGTGTTCTAAGAGGAGAGACTAGAAAAGGCCAAAAACATCTGAAAGGAACTGCAAGGAAAGAGTAAGGGATAGAAAACAGAAGTTGGAGTGGGATTAGTAAGCACCGCAAGCAGCCTGAGAAGTCAGGAGTCTGCACCTCTCTGGGCAGCGCTGGGGAGGAGGGAGGGAGGGGAGGCAAAAGGGCAAGCGACGAGGTGAGACAACACGTATGTTGTTCAACCCGTACGGGAGAGAGATGAGATTCTGTGTGAGGAAATGACACCACAGGTAACTTACCTGCATTGCTGGCACTTGCGCATCTGTCTTACACTCGCCTACCACACTCCCCAATCTTTCCCCAAAACTGCACTGCTTTGTAATGCTTCCTGTGTTAGATTATGTTGTTTTAAAGGGACTTTTACTGATGTAATGTATTGTCTCTACAATTTTCCTTCTCTTGGCTCTATTTGATGAACAAACAAAACTCCCGTTCTGCTGTCATTTGATCAGGAAGAGAGAGGAGGGGAGATGTCTTGTGCTGGTGACATTTTTGTACTCAGTAGACTTTGTCCTTTATAATGATGCATCAGAGTGTCATGCCCCAGTCTGCTCTGATGAGGCATACGCAAACGAGTGCCAGGAACAGGGCAGGATGTCATAGAACATAAGAAGAATTAAAATTATGTATTTTTTTTGTTTTATATTTGATAGTGCTCTTGCATGAAAAGTAAGGGAAATATTTTGGGGTTTGAGTACGACAGCCTTTCTTGTACAACAGTTGTGTGCTAGTGAAGTTGCTGCCACCTTTTCCCTGCTGCCATTTCTTGTGCCTCTAGCGTTCACTGCTATACTCCCACTTCAGCTTCTTTCTGCTGTTGACAGGAGATGGTGGCAGTGAATTCCTGCTTCTATTTCTACCTTCTATTACTATATATTTTTCCTGTTTTCCGCTAGAATGAATGAGAAGGGGGTTTGGTCCAATTTGGCTTTGGATTGCTTACTCAGTTGTACCTTAAGCTATGTGTATCTTCCCAGTGTTTGCTCACAAATTCAGTCCGTGATCCTGTCAGAATCTGGATGGTACTTCCACTCAGATGAGAAGTATTTAGTAGCTTTGCGGACTCTCCTGCTTAGCTGCAGTACAGTCTAATTAAATGCCTTGTCTTGACTGAGGGGGCAGTAACCATAGGCTGCAGGGGACAACATTGTAAATGATGGTGTGAATAGTCTTAGTCTGCTCTCCCACCCTACAGGTGACTGGAAAATTTCTAAGAAAGTAGCGTTTTTGTAGAAAGCTTTGACTTTTAGGTTAACAACCTTTTTTTTTTTTCCAGTACAGGAACAGG
The DNA here is from genome assembly GCF_000708025.1 of Charadrius vociferus. Taxonomy (NCBI): domain Eukaryota; kingdom Metazoa; phylum Chordata; class Aves; order Charadriiformes; family Charadriidae; genus Charadrius; species Charadrius vociferus. Next base: position 5,526,598 of record NW_009649308.1, read on the forward strand.
AAAAGGAATTATATATTTTTTTAAAAAATAAGATGGCAGTATGTGGGTTCAGAAACTCTGTTCAGAAGAGCTGTAGTTTGCATCTGCCTGATGCTCTCATTTTCTCATAGACTGGGTTCTCTGTGGTATTTGATTCTTTGCCATGCACCGCAAGGCACCCAGAGGCATGTGAGATGGAGTTGTATCAAGAAGTGTCTATCAGTGGAAAGTGGGACCATCAGGCACTGAGAGGCATTTTTGAACTATCCAATTTTGTCTCTGATGTTTTCCATCCCAAGTATGGATCTTTGCTTCTAGTTCCTGTTCTAAGAAGGATGTAATAACGCCATATTCAATGCAGACTTCTGTCCAGGTAGAACTGGAGTATTTTTGGTGTTCATTGGCAATCTCACATCGTTGTGGCAGTGACTCCTCCCAAAGATAAGCGCAAAGATGTTCTCTGTGCTTTTCTGGCATGAAACGAGTGACTTTGTCTAATGAACCACTTATACCGCTTTCTGGAGCACTTTTATTTTGCTTAAACATCTAACATCCAAATGTATGTGTTTATTTATTTAGGTTTTGAGGTCCAGTGAAGCTTGGAGCTGTGTGTGGGGGTGTTTCCCTGAAGGAGTTGCCAGTGAAATAAATACTGCTGAGCTGACTGCAGCACTTCTTACTAGAGCATACCTGTCAAGAGGATGAATGAATAGCATGGTAAGGATGCAGTATATCTTTAGTTTAAGGAAGAAAACAGACCTCTGTTTGTCGTTAATCTAGAATTGAAAGTATCATCCGCACAGTACACCATGTTAATCCATGGTTTCACAATCGCAGTACATTTTGATTAGTATTGCTGACGAACAGGCTTCCACAGCAAATCCTCAGGCAATTCTTTTATCTTAAAATGAAAGCCTTAGGAGCCCAAGACTTAGCTGCTTGCTCTGAGCTGTACTGTGTAAACTTGAGTGTGTCCTGTATGCTTGAAAAGGAAGAAATTTGCATGGAAAAAAGAGTATCTGTATCAAAGTCTAACAAATATCTCTTTCTCCAATTTTTTTCCAAGTTGCAAAATCCCAGGTCACACCATGCTTGATCCCATTTGTGCTCGAAAATGCTGCTCGGGCTAGTAAAGGTGGCAAAACAGTCTTCCAGTGGACATACATTGGTACCAAGTTTCAGCGTAGTTCAGTTTAGCTAAACTGAATGTCCATTGTGATGCAGAATTGTGTTTGCTGCTATTTAATTTCAACTGAATAATGAATATATGCTGTTACTGATTATATTAATATGTAATTATTACCATGAGAGTCTAATTCCCTGAAACCATTGGTCACTTGGTATATGTTCATTTAGCTACAAGTGCTTTTCATTTTCCATTTGTATTTTATCATTTAATTGCTTTACTCTATTCTACATCACCCTTTTTTGATCTCCTGTTAATCATTATTTGGAATGAGAATTAGCCCTTAAGCAAACACTGCCCCAAATCTATCTTGCTTCTTTGTGTGTGGTCATGACCTTGTGTTGGACAGAAAAAAAAAAAAACAATTAGGTGTCGCTTTAGATTTCCACTAGAAGTTCTCTTAATTATATTTGAAAATTGCAGTTGAAAAAAAAATCTTAAAATTTATTCATATTGTAAATCAACAGATTATATTTTTGAAGGCCCTCAGATTCTAGAAAGACCTGGTCTTCTGCAAGCCTAGTGGAAATCTTTCCTTAAAAATAAAATTAAAGAAAAGTCCACCTCTCTTTTTCTAACAGAGATCTAGGTACTTAAATTTCTACAGCCTTTGAAGGGAATCAAGTTTGTAAGCAGCACTTTTCAAACAAGGAATTGGTGCCCAAGGCAATGATACATCTGGAAAATTTGACACCCAAAAATCACGTTACAAAGAACAGTATCATCTGTAGCTGTTCAAGCTGGCCTGTAGAAC
>NW_009649308.1:5528566-5530044 GCF_000708025.1 Charadrius vociferus
AAAGCAGGGTAACTCTGCAATTCCCTCCTGGCCTGTGCATTTGTTTTCCTTCCAAAGCAGTCTTGGACGTGAGAGTGACGGAGGTATCAGGGCTGTCCAGAGTCCTTTGGAGAAGGCCAGCACATTCCTCTGGGGACTGGGTTTGCAGGTTGCACAGTTATGATTACACACTCTTAAGACAACAGCCAGTGCTTTGTGCGCACTTCAGACTGGCAATCCTGTTCCTCTTAGTCAGGAGAATGGCATTTTCTTCACTGCACTGAACTGGATTTGTAAGCCCTTAATGTTTACATGTTTTGTTATAAAACTAATGAGCATCCACCCCCTTAAAAATCTCATTAAAGTTTGTCTTTGGCAGGTTGCCTCCCAAAGTCTTGACAGCACTTTGGGTGCTGATGATCTGATCGGAGTGTTTTCTCATTCCCTCCTCCTTCCCCATCTGTTTGTATCCACCTCTTGTGTTACAAAAATAAACTGTTTGGGGTGGGAACCAGTTTTTCTGGTTTTGCTTGGTGCAGTGCTGTCTGGCGCACCACTTCTCTGCGGTATGAGTTAGCCTCTGCTGGTCGCTGCTACACCATCTCCTCTATCCAAACAAGTTGAGTGAACAGTAGGCTGTGTGCTGCAGCATACCTGTAGCATATGATAATACAGATAATTGTCATGCGTTCCTGTATATAACCTGCATCTCAGTCCAGCCATTTACACTAGTAACTGGCAACTTGCTTAAAATTGGAGGTAGAAGCAGAGGGACTGTTGAGGAGGTGAACGAAGGTATGGAAGATCAGAGGCTGTGGAACTTCTAGGGAAAAATGAGGTCTGGTCCCTCCTCTTCAGTATAATGTGCACTGCTGCCAAATCATGAAGTGGGAAGTAATGGGAAGCTTGTGCACTATAAATATGAAAATGTAGCTGTATTTTAAGAAATTTTAAGATACTTCATAAAATGCCGCTCTTTGTCTACTGATTTACTATGATCTGAGATGATACAAGGAACAAAGCAAGGAAACTGGAGGCTCAGAGAGCCTACAGTAGCAAATTCTTTACTTGCGTGCCTTTGAATGTGTTAAAGTTAGGATTCATTAAACAGTGCTTTAGGGGTTGCAACCATGGTTTAAAAATTGCTTCCTTTAAACAAACAAGAATTATATAGCCAAATGCAAGTATGATAAAATACAAATCAGTGGTTCTTTGGTAGCCCTTTATTAAGGATTTGTCTGTAAGCAATTCTACAGCAGATTGCATAGTCATGTCTATTCAGTGGGCTTTTAGAAATTGGGGAGATTGTTGTTGTTTAGCAATATCAAAGAACTCCTGTACTTATTATATAGTTCTGGTGAACAATCATTAATCGTCTTAAACATTACTGGGGACAGATAACATAATAAACTGGCCCTGGGATGTATTTCTGTTTTATCAGCCAGCAGTTATAAGTAAAAGGCAGAAATGGTGCTTCTAGCTAGTTTTGTTTAAAACAG
>NW_009649308.1:5530093-5536032 GCF_000708025.1 Charadrius vociferus
GAAAATTCCTTTCATCTTGAGTATGGCTGCTGACTGTCAATAACTGAGATTAATGCTACAGGAAACAAAGCAGAAATGTTAAATATAATGACATTTAAAGAAGAGCAATAACCAGTTTATTAAAGCAAAGTGGTTTGAACTCTGTTAGGTTGGCAAATGGAGTTTCAGAAGCGTTTTAAGATACGTTTGCCTCATCTAAATCATCATAGGAGTAAATTAAAATATATCCTGTAAATGAATTCTGGTCTTCCTTTGTATTATCTCCTCTGAGGGATATGCATACTCCTAATTTTTAAAAGAAACTCAGATGTCCTGATTGTGAGCCTGAAATTCTGTATCCCCCCAAAAGTGCCACTTCAACAACTTCCCTATCTAATGTGGATACGCTGCTTTAGGAGTCTGTGTTACATTAAGAATGAAATTGATCTGTTTTTTTTTAGCTTGTTTTTCCATCCCATAGCTTTCTCCCTTTCCCAAATGTAATTGCAGCTCCTGACAATGCTTGGTGCTGCTGCTCACAGGCAAGTACAGAGCCAGGCTGGCGAGAGCGGCTCTGTGCCGGCAGCCAGGGAGAGTGCGTAACAGTTTAGTTCAGCCGCTGGTTCAGTTAGTGGTGTGGCATTAACCTGGGCGTCTCTCCTCTCCAGTGAACTAAATTCTTACAAGTTCTGTAAAAATTATCTTTAGTACTTCTAAGCCTCATTGCCTTGGGAAACGTGGCCAAAAATGTCTCATGGTCCAGTGACCTTGGCAAAGACAAAAAGGCTCAGCTCTCCTCTTAGCGGGGGAGCCACAAGGAATTCCACCTCAAAAAGCCTGGTTGGCAGAGATGTTGATTAGAGGCTATAAATGAGGATCTCTGTAGTTCAGAATACTCCAATATTTAAATGCATCCTACTACAGAAATTGCTGTGGAGTCCTAAGGATGGAAGGGCCCATCGGTGTGGAGAATGTGGCTGTAGAAGGACCGTTGGTCTAAGACTGTATCGTGCGTGTGAACTGGATACCTCTGGTAACCTTATGGGGCACAGTGGCCTTTTCCTACCACCGTCCTCTTCTTGCTTGAATGTTGCATTTAGTCCATTAATTCTTTCTCCATTAATGTTATCAGTTTCTGTCACTCAGCTGAAGTTCTATGTATTCTCCAGCAGTCCAACTGTGCATGTCAGTCTCTTTGATGTGCACCTGTTTCTTTTAATGAATTAATTCCAAGGCTCGCTGATCCTTGTCATCATCTTGCCTCTCCTTCTGTATAACAAAGACCATACAGCTTCCCTGAAATAATTCAATGATAAGAGGGAGGCATTTCGCTCTAATGTTCATTTAATTGGGTGTAGTGAATAGTCTTTTAGTCCATCGATATTTTGGAAGAAAGCCCACCCTAACCTGTGATTAACTGAGAGCAATAAACACATTTTGGATTGGAAAGTTAAAACTAATAGATTCAAATACACTTTTGAAGTTGATTAGTAGAAGTAGCTAATTTCTCTGGCAATTTCTAGTCTTTAGACACAAGTCTTAGAAGGGACACTTGGCCTTTTTTTCCTGCCTAATGCACGAGTGGCTCCTATTAACATAAGCAAGACATCTTTTGTGTAAAGCTCCTGCGTAGCTGTGGGTATGTCTGTCAGCAGCCCAGAGCTGTGCAGGGTACCTCAGCAGGCTCCACATCAGCCCCGTGCTCTCTTCCTGGCAGTTTTGGGCATCTTGTTAATCATGGGAGCTGTCTTCATGCTGTTTAGAATGAGAAATTAGTTTTGCTGCTGTAGTATCTTGTTGAGACTGATTTGCATCAAATGCTATGAAAGCTGTTTCTTCTTAAGGATAGTGTGAAATTTTGCTCATGTGAGAGACGAGAAGCAGAATGTCTTCAAATGTGAGTAGGGCCAAGGACTATTCATGCATAATGGAAGGTGGCCCTTGAAGATACTCGTTTGGGAGCAGCTTTCATGATGATGTAGTAATTACTCCTCTAATAGAAAAAAAAACTCCGCAGGCATTTAGCAGCAGCTGAAGAAACAGCAGCACAGAGGGGATCAAAGAGAAATGACATAGAGGCTGATAGCAAATGGGGGTGGTAGGTGGGGAAGTACTATTGACCTTAAATCTGAAGAATTTAGATTATGATTTCTCTGGAGCAGGCAATATACGCACTATTTTGTTTAGTAGCTATCCTTTTTCTTCAGTGAATCTCTGCTATTCTAACTGATATTATAATTAGCCACAACAAAAGCTCCTGTGAAGAAATGGTTTCAACCTAATACAGTAGGGGAGAAGGGTTTACATGTCTCTGCTCTTCAGAGGCTCTGTGGCCTGCTCTGGGGGACCAGAGGCTTAACTGTATTCGGGGACTTGGTGGGACTATATGCCTTTGCTTCAAGGCCCCTTTGTTAATTAAGAAACGAGAATTGCTTTGTGTCGTGTGGTAGCCTAGGTCTAATGGTACTGCTTACAGCATGTGTGTCTGCTTGGTGATCTACAGAACTATGAGTTGAGAGGGGGAATGCACAGGTCTGGAGATTGACGGCCTTTTGTGGAGGCAAACTGTCTGTGGTCTTGCTGTTTGAACAGCTCATGATGGCTCAAACTAGAATCAGGTCCAATTACAGGACTGGAGCAACTGTAATCTTTATTTTATAGTACTGGCACTCAGTAAACTTATGTAACCTTCATTTTTCATAGGAAAAACCAAGAGTGACATAGGAAGGAGCACATGGCATTGGCTCTGAAAGTCAGTGTGGTATCTTTGTAGCATATGGTAGATGAACTGATTTTTCTTGGTTCTGGTGCACAAGAAAGCATGGACGATGCCATACATTCAGAGTGGTGTTTTGCTTTCCCCTGTGTGGTAGAGCCACTGATGAGACACAGATGTCAATGTAGGGTTGGGTGGTTTTTTTGTTCCTTGGGTTTGGATCCTTATTTTTGGTGTGCCAGAACCTGATGTTTCACATCACATAGATGGGTCTTTGTTACTGTTTGGAAGATTATTTTATCGATCCAGCATTTACAAATGTGAGCATGAAGTTCGTTGGCTTCTACTAATCAGCATTCTGGGTACATCTGAACTTCTGACTTTTTCCACAGATAACAGAATATGTTTCTAATACTATTTGTACTACTGTATTCATATTGACTTAAATGCCGATTCTTACCAACTTGACAGTATGTGGATTTAGAGGAAGAAATGTTCCACTGAGCAGATTATCAAAAACTGAAAGGAGAAAGTAGTTTTCCAGATGACTTGATCCTGCTATGTATGTCACTAAAAATAACAGAAAGCTCCTAAGCAAATGGATGCAAGGTTCTGGACGACACAGCCTAAATAAACTCTGTCTAGAGTGATAGTCTGTTGAGAATGGAGCCATCTGTAATGAGTGAAAATACAGCAAATGGGAGAAAACTCTTAATAGGGATCTGAGACTCTTTTGATCATGAGATGGTATTCTCTTAGCTGGGTAAAAAGCAGTGGCTGAATTTTGGCTTGCACTGTCAGTGAGTACATTCTCTACAACTCCAGTGAGGGTAGGGATTTTAGGATAAATTGAGCTGGGCTGCAATCAATGGAAATGGGATTTGAACTCCTGTGTGCGCTGAGGTATGGAGGCTGAAGCCCGGGGGGCCTTGTCCAGCCTGGTGCAATGCACACACACATGTTGTGCTCACCCTCGCGCTACACCTGACTTGTTCCATTTTGGGCAAGTAATTCCTGTGTGCTGGTGGCAGGAGATGAATGTGGAGGTGGAGAGAAGCTGAATAAAACTCAGACAGAATATGCTAGTTAGGCATCCTGCTACTACGCAAAATTTGGGCTTGTACAATATGACACTGGTAAAGAATTTAAGCTTATTGATGGAGGAGTAAGTTGGCAGAATATCCCAAAATGTGACTGTCTGCAACTTGATTTTGAGAAGTCCTGTGTAGTATCTCTCTGTGCTTCGTATTGCAGCCATAAATTAAGATTTGCAATACTATTTCACCTGTTCTTTCAGGGTTTCAGGGGAAGGAATATTTTCTTAGCAGTGACGGTGAGAGAATACAGAACTGCTTCTCCTTGTTGGCTGAAATGCCACAGGAATGGTTTTCTCTGCTGCATTTCACTCTGAAGCAAAATGGCTGCATCAAAAAGAGTTTCCAATCCTGTATCTTAATGGTTTTATCTGTCTTGTCTATTGACTTCTCAACTTCTTTTTTTTGCCTTTTTTTTTTTTCAAATGGAAGCAGAATAATAATGTTTGAAAACTGGACTATTGTAGGTTTTAAAATATGAGAAAATAGTATAGAATAAAAAATTATTAAAAATTCAGTTAAAAGTCAGTGTTTGTTATCTTCAAATTGGGTACTTCTCTTTTGTTCTGGAGGAGATTTTTGGGACTCTATCTGCCGTGTTCTCAGTGCTTGAAAGATTACTTTTCAGTTATCTGTGTTGGGAGATTAGTAGGTGAATGCATAATTTTCCATAATCATAAGAGACAAGAATTTTGAATAGTGGCTTCAGACTCCTCTGGGTCTCTCCAGCTTAAATTAACTGCTGTTGGTTTGGTTGTTGGTCTTTTATCTTTTCTTCAAAATGGTTAAGAACAGCATAAGGCTAGCTAGCGGGAATTTTCTCTTATCTATTGAATCTCACTTACAAGGATTAATGAAGAGGAAATGGGAGCTTTTGTTGTAGGAACTGAGTGAATCTTATGGCCTTTATAGCAAACTATTTGTTGATTTAGTAGAAATTGTGTTTCACTAGCAGGGTAATTCATCAGCATCAGACACCAGTAGTACTGTATGTGCTGAAATCAATTTTGTGTGAGGTTCAGAGCACAACAGAAATCTTATGCCTTAAAATAGCTTTTTGGGTATGACAGAGAAGAATCAAGTGATTACCCTAAACTGAAGTAAATGAACATGCTAAGACATGTCAAACTTTATCAATCGAACCTATTTAACAAAAAACCCCTATACATTTGACCGTTTTTATTCATGTTGGCAATAAATACTTCCATTTTCTGAAAAACTACTTGAGGAAATTTTTATCATGATGAGCTTCTCAAACAGTAAGGTGGTAGATGAAAAATGTCAGAAATGCTATTAACTGGAAACAGTTTATATGCTGGTAAATGGCAATGTGCGCTCACAGCCCAGAAGGCCACCTGTATCCTGGGCTGCATCAAAAGAAGTGTGGCCAGCAGGTAGAGGGAGGTGATTCTGCCCTTCTGCTCTGCTCTCGTGAGACCACGCCTGGAATATTGCATCCAGCCTTCAACATAAGAAGGACATGGACCTGTTGTTAGATGCTTAGGGTATATCCACAGTTAAATTGGAAGATAAGCTTGCAGTACTTCCTTTACTTTGGTTATTTCCCCTAATAATGTTGAGGAAGTTGCAGTGGCTCTGTAGTAAATAGCAAGTATGTTTCCAAACAGCTGGTCGGGTTACAGAGAGTGCTGAAGCCGTACGATGCTGATAGATTCACTGGCTTTGTCAGTTGTAAGTAACTGTGTGCCATGCCAATGAAGTCCTTTCACTTGATTAGAAAGAAAACATGAATTGGGACATCTAAGCAAATGTTACTGGTAACATCATATCCTGGTGATGAGGCAATTGGAAAGCACTAAATCACTGCACGAAGCCTGTACTAGGCTGGCTGTTACCAGACTTCTGGGGTAACCTGTGAAACTGTACATGTAATTAGGATGATTTCATTTTCAAAAAACAAATTGTCTGTGCATATTTGAAAGTATTTCACATTATAAGGTAAGTCTATACTTCTTTCTTTAAAGATGAACATCCAGCTTACATGGGTGCCCATAGGCATTGTACTGCTCTGACAGCTCTAACTTGAGGGAGGGATGACTGCAGTCTTGTATTCCTGGTGATTAAAATGTGCTGATGAACATAAATGGTTGTTCTGGGTTAGATTTAAGATTTGTCTTCTATGCTTTCTT
>NW_009649308.1:5536051-5567161 GCF_000708025.1 Charadrius vociferus
CTGTCCATCAGAGGGAATCTATAAATTTGTATTCAGAAAGTGTCTCCTGATTTATAGCTGCTTACAAAAGTCTACCTTTTTATAATACCCTCCACTAAACTGAGTCTCGATATTTTCCCTTTGTGGTCATACCCGTGGCATGCAATATACTGAAGGAGCACTGGGAAACCACACGATCCACTTTAGCTGCAGCTCAGATGATGTTGCTAGCTTTCGGTGCCGGTGCTTTCCCAGCGAGAGAGGGCCTGCAGCCAGAAAGTAACTGCATTGTCAGAAGCTGAAATGGAGAAGACCCAAATGAACCGAGGAGATGGAGAGGCTTGTTTATAGTATGCCGAGTTTATTGCTTATTTATTGTCCAAATCTTTAAAGATGGGCTAATGGAGAAGGGGAACTAATCCCATGGGTGTTGAATCTCTTCTGATAGTGAGAGACGCAAGCATAAAATTGCAGTAAAGCAGGACAGCCTCTGAAGAATTTTCCTAGGAGTAAGCTTTTTTCCACCTACTGTGCAAAACAACTAGAAAATTTCCATTACAACCATGCTCTTCACCTGAGTTAATAGCTTTGTATCAGGGACTGACTTGCCTGAGTAGCCTTCCTCAAAAGAAGGAGAGAGATAAAATGTTATATGCTTCAAACTTCACCTTTGACTTATGTTTCATAATTCTTGGTCTTTGTCCTGTCAGTAAGGAGATAAAGATAGAAATGTCATATGGAAAAAATAGAATAAGTAAACACACTACGGAATGTGGCCCAGGAAACTTAATTTGATTATTTTGTTTGTTTGTTTTGCTTATCAGCAGATGGATCCCCTTCTAAATACCCCAGTGTCAGAGCACACCAAAATAACGTGATGAAATGTTCTTAGTACCTTAATTATTCTGAATTCCTAATATCATGTTATATGAGTGTGGTTCTGGATCCCAACATTTCTTCCTCTGTGGTTCCTTGTAAGGATTCCTGAAATCCCTTAATCTGGAGTTGGTAATCTCTCTCAAAACACATTGCTTCTGTCTGCAATTAAAGGATTGAACAGAATTAGTATCCAGGAAGAAGTTCTTACTGGTTTGGTTTTCTGAGGTTCATCCTTCCAAAACCTGACCTCATCCGTTATTTGGGCATTGATAGTCAAAAGGAAAGGCTAGATCCAGAGAGTGGAAAGGAAAGTAGGAAGAGAAACTGTTAACACTTCTTGTTTGTTTTTAAAACTATGTAGTCTGGCCATATGCTTGTTACTCTCTTCCCAACTTTGTTCCTTTAAAATGCTTTTGGGCTGTAAGAGAACTGGGTTATGTTGTGGTTGCCAGAGGAGTAAGTGCAGGAGGCGAAGAACAGAAAGGGAGAGAAGGCTTTGAGCAGAGCTTGTGGGACAGCTGGGCCACTGCAGAGGCAGACTGTCTTGGTTTGTTTTCACTTACTATGCTTTTCTTCTTCCTACAAACAACTGGCAGTAAATTCAAGAGCTGAGGAAGGTTCTAGTCCCTCACAAAAAATTCTTACCATTCTGAGGAGGGATCATAATCTGATCTGAATCCATTAAATGTTGAATGATAAATCTTGTTCTTTATTACCTTATGGTGGCACCAGCCACAAATTTGAGCTCCATTTGCAGACTGAATTAGGGTTCTGAAATGGCACTGAGAGCTGATTTGTTTTTCTCCATGTGAACCAGTATCAGTAAAGTCATAAAAGAGATTGTTTGAAAGATGCTTGTACGTATTGAGACTTTCAGTCAGATACATCTTCAGAATGTATCATACATATCTTTGTTTCAGAATTTCCTTCAAACTTCGGGGTTTTTTATTTATTTCATGTATTGTCATTGAGCTATGCTTCTCCTAAACTGGATCTAACTGCGGTCTGAAAAGCCTCGCTCTCTTTTTCCCTTGAGCATTAAACCTCAATAAGTGTTAGACTATAATATTGGCAACCAGAATACAGAGGAACTCGCGTTATCATCAACTGTCATTCTGATCTGACAATACCGTATTATATTCTCAGTAGATACTTTTGTGAGCAAACAATGAGTGGCATAAATGACTGTGCTGGTCTGACATGGGGAATTTGACTTGTCAGTTAGAGAAGAATAAGGCAAAAATTGTATACATGGCCAAAATATTTAGCATAAAACTACTTGTGCTCCTCCTCCCTGCAGAAGGAAGAAGAAAGTTAAGAGGGAACGGAGAGGCATATATTTAACAGATGGAAGAGGCTGCCTGATTGTACTACCTCTGTCAGCACTGTCGTCTTCTGATAAATGAAGTGCCCTGCATTCGCTGCGCAGCTGTGGATACTGAAGGAGAAACTGGAAATGCATGTTGTTCAATAGGAAAGCAAAGATTATTTGTATGAGCTCTTCACTTATCGGCTGACTCCAATACGTGTGGTGACAGGGCTGCGGGGTAAATGATTGGGGTTACATTCTTCTGGAGTAGACCCTCTTACGGGCTCTGACCTTCCTCGGCTCATTGCCTAGAAAGCAGAGTATTTCAGCAGAATAGAGCCTCATGAAAGATACATTGCCAGTCACAAAGAAATTTGGCCTTATTTAATATAGTCTTAGCAGAAATATACCCAATTTACTTGCAGGGCTCAGTTCCTTTAGAGTGCCTTAGAAATGGTCTGGATTACATGACAATTTAGCGTACTTTAAAAAAAAAGGTATCTTTCAATCATCTTTAAATATGGAAAAAATTCTCTTTAGTATGCAGTTATCACTAGTAGCATGGCTGTAATTCTCTTCAGTAGAAAATTCCGAGAGATACAGTGATTTACCTGTTATATCACTTTATTATATCTTTCTTATCACTGACCTTTGCGAGCTAGTGTTAGTTACATGGTACTTCAGTGTTGCTTACTGTGCCAGAATGTATTTTCCTAGTGTGTAAAGTTATCTTTCAAGATCTCTATATGTACCATAGTATAATGTTATGTGGAATTAGACCGATCTTTTCCACTGGAAGCTTGTATCAGCCTTGTGACCTTAAATGAAGTAGAATGTAGATAATAGCCGTAAACACAACTGTAGCATCAGGGAATTAAAATGCCTGCCTGGTTGTAAGGTTTACAGGTGCTTCAGAGAGATGCTTTAATTACAGGAGAGTTGTTTCAGAATGATCTTCTATGTGATAGAATAGTGCTTGAAGGTGCAGCGCAGATCAGAGCTTTTCTGGTGTAGTTGCAGTGCAGACTCAGTAAAAATTTAAAAAGCCAAGAGAAACATGAACGATGAAAAGGAACTAGGGAAAACTGTATTACAAGTGGGAAGCTGTGGCATGTTGGCCAAGTCATTGATTGCACCTGAATTGGATCCTTAATTTGGCACTTCCACAATAACATAATAGTTTCCCTTGAGAGAGAAGTACTTTCTGAAGAACGGACTTTAAAATACTACCTTTTTTTTTCTTTATCAGAAGAGGATTTTTAATATGTCTCTGTATTTTATCATAACTGGCCAGTCTGGACTGAAAACACCATTCTGTACTAGAAATTGTTTGTTTCTTACTTGGTAGTACAATTTGTGCGGAACTGTTCTTGGGGATGGTACTGCTCATACATGGATCATTAACTAAGCATTCGAGTACTCTGACCTAACCCACTTTGATAGGATTAAATTAAATAGAAATCACAAAATCACTAACTTTACAGATCTTCTCACCGCGGTCATTTTGTACTTGTATTGGTGGAATTAAACACTACAGTAGACAAGATTATTTCTTCAGGTAAGAGAAAATTTAACATGTCAGCAAAATAAGTGCTTTTGAAAGCGAAGGAAGCCAGGAAGACTATGGTGAAGGTGAATTAGTTTAAGCGCAGGTTGTGTAATGCATTTGGAATTTAGTATCTATCCTGTGCAAATAAAAGTAACGCAGATAACATCCGTGGGACCTCTGCTGCCTGAAAAGCCTAGGTCGGAAAACAGAAACTACAGTGCTGATAGGGTTATAAGTTCGTTAGAAATAGGCTCTTTGATTGGAAACCTACAGTCATGGTTGCATGCATCTTTGGGCATTTCTTATTGTCTATTTAGTAGAGACAAAGTGGGGGAAAAAGTGGATCTACTTCTAACATCTCCCCCATCGTCTACTTTACCGGAGCCAACATGTGCAAATCCTGGGCTTGGAAACATCAGTAGGGCTTAGCAATACACGCTCAGTGAAACCCTTTTCCAATACATAATCTCACCACACCAGGAAGAAATGTCCCTTGTAATAGGGCATACAACCACAAGCTGTTTACTGCTAGCTTAAACAACAGCAAGATCTGCAAATTCAGGACTTGGGGGCAATTAGTATACAACATTACCAACATCATAGGTGAATATGCCAATGTTAAACTGAAAATAAACTCAGGCAGCAGGTAACATACCTCCAGCATGTTTGAAAAGACCCTTTTGCACCACAGCATCTTTTGTAGCCTTGCTCATTGTTGCTGTCATCTGTGCCATCAGGTCCGTTAGCCTTGGCTTTTGAGATACCTTCTTTTGAATGCAAGTTCTGAGTTAATGAATTATTTGATAGCGCCCATTTTGCACCATAGCTTAAAAATCTCAGAGAAAGGAAAGTGGTGCAGCATTTGCCTGTGGAGCTGCAATGCTGACAGCAAGGCTGCAGCAGACCTGCAGCTGTACGGTATCAGCACAGCAGCTTCCTCTATTCACCATCATGGGCTTTTCTAGAAAGACAGACTCCTTTGTTTTCTGGTACCCCAAGTTGAAATAAGCTTTCTGCCTGTATTTAAATAGATTGATGAATGGGGGCATTCCAGCTGCGTTGATTTTGTCTCGTTTTCTTCTTTACTGAAATTTGTAAGGTGGGGGGGAGTCATTAAAAACATGTGACTGGATCCTCAGCTGACTTAACTCATCATCGCTCCACTGGCTTTTGTGGAGCTGTGCCAGCAGAAGGTAATGAAACGCACGGTTGGGTCAGTCACTGTGCTGGGAAGGGAAAAGGGAAGGTGGCACAAAGACCCTGCCAGTGATTGTATTTGCAGACTATGTGAATGGTCTGTGATCACACCTGCTTATTTTTGTATTTAAAAATGGTATTATGAGAAAATCTTTATTCAAAATGAGGGAATTGTAGTAGCCTGGGAAAGCAAAAGTGTTCTGCCACTGCATACATCTCCATTGACTTGAATACCGATGGCCTCACGCTGAACTGAACTGGCACTCGTGCTTAATTCTGCTGGTGCCAAAGGGATGGGCTTCCCTGAGTAGCCACCACAGCAGCTGGGAGAAAAGGGTTTTCCGTCTGGCCCTACTTATCCTGATGACAGCTTTCATTTTTGGGGTCTTAATTCCTAGAGATACTCGCTGCAGGAGATCTTTTCCTGAGAATCGTGTAACTAAGTAAACACTTATTTTAACTCCACTCTTAGAAATACTGCTTAGTAAGGTGGAGCATTAATTCTAGATTTCAGTGTGTGTGCAGAACATCTGAAAGCTTCCAAAAGTAGGAGCAGAGTTGCCTCTTTTCCTGTAATGCTAGTTCTGCAAACCTGTGCCTCCAGATCGTCAGGGTCTTGGACTATTCTGATAAAATCCTTTAACAGAACAGCAGCAATTGGATTTTGTAAGTAGAACCAGTTGAGGAAATTGGAGATTATCACAGTTCAGACAGCATTCCTAAAAAGTGAAAGTTTAGACAGACCCTTATCAATCTTGCTGTGATGGGTTAATGTGTTAGTCCAACTCACGCTTCCCCAACTTTCTATGCCACCTCTTTGCCAGAAGTTCCCAAGCTACCTTGGAACAGCTGAGGGGAAAAAGCAAGTGCCTGCTCCTTGCTCCCAGGGAACCCGGAGCGTGTTGGCTTAAACCCCTCACCTGAGGGGTGGCAGCTGAGCCCTGACTTTGCCCTTGGTGGGTAGGGTGCACTGGTGTGTCCCTTCCAGTGTGGCACGGGCTGGGAAGCGCTGGCGGGCAGCTGGCGGCAGGTAGATGGCAGAGGGAAGCTGGGAGTGCTTTGAGCCACCATAGCTGTTCAGTGGCTGAACGTATGTCACAACCTGCTTTAAGAAGTTTGCATTTCCTTTAAAAAACATCGCAGTAAAGAAATATGGTATACTTGGTATTGCTGGCTTCCCTATTAATGGGAGTAGCTGTTGGTATCAGTTGCCATATGGAAAGTGTTTAGTCTGTTCTTAACCATAATTATTCTTTTATATGGTCTTGGCCCTTAATCTCCTTCTGCCCTTCTTGCCAGGTAATGTAAAGGACTTTGATTTATGCAAAGATTTGTTTATAAAATTAATATTCTTGCAAAGAGTGCATTTTTAAGGCCAAGAAATAAAGTTTTCAGGACGGTTGCATTTTCTGATAATATTGCGTGCACTGCATTACCTTGAACAATTCAGAGGCACTGTATAGTAGATTTCTTATTTAAAAGTATACCGTTGCAAGAATTTTTGTTTGTTTTTCTATGAAGAAAAAAATATATACTTTTATTGTGGCGAGACAAACTGCTGAAATTTGTGGTTTCCTTTGTGCTTAGTTTTGAAACATCAATTAGTAGCTGTTATATCTCTTATTTTTGCTGCATTTTTAAATAAATCTGAGAGAGTGTAAAATAACACTTCATTTTCTTTGAGAAGAACCAGTGGCCCATGCATTCTCACTGAGTTTGGAGGAGATTTATGCTAGTTTATCAGCTGGTAAATCTGAACTGATAATTCAATAGCTGTCACTTTAGAAATCAAAATTTGTTGGTGATGTACTGAAACAGTGTTACAGTTTTCTATATTAATAGTACTTTACAGATGTACAGCAATTTTCACTTAAGGGTCTCAAACCATTTTAATGAAGTAGGAAAAAAAAATCTACCTGCTTTTCTTGCAAGTGGAAAAACTGAAAAATATGGTGATTAGCTGCCAGGGTAGAGAACCTATATCTATATTTGAATGTGCACAGGACCATTCCTGGCCCTGCAGCCGTCTGGTATGTAATGGCCTCTGCCCGTATTACTAAACTCTCACACTCGCCAAAGTAGGGAGCTGCACTCAAACTATTTCTCATGAGTTAGCTCTAGGCAGGGACCATTCTTAAACATTGCCTGGGAAATGGGGGGCAGAGGGGCGAGTGGTAGGATTTTAAGGTGTGTAACACATTTGCGTGGCAGGGAATGTTATTATTGTTGCCCCTTTTTTCTGGGATCCCTCACCCCACGGGTTCCCTTGTTAGATGCTGACGTGCTGTTGTTGATGAGAGAGACCGAGTGACCTGAGCCCGGCACTGTAGGGTTCTTGCGTGTCCTCGGGCAGCATCTGTCATGTGGGAACTCACTTGTAATACAGTATCCTTAATGTTGCCCTGACTTCTAAAATATAAGGAGGGTTAATGGGTATTATTATTTTTTTTTGTTTTTACCAATCTGATAGTTCTTTTGCAGGAGAATTTTCATTTACAACTGAGCTGAACAACAAAGTAGAGACAAATGGGAACCATAATTGCAAGCCATTTCGCAAGGGCCATATCAGAGCCCACAGCAGACCAGGATTTCTATTAGGAAGGCATGATTTGTGACATTTCATAATACTATTTTCATCTATTTTGAAAATGGTCAAAAATGGAGTTTTCCTGTGGGGAACAGAAATTCATTTTATAAAGATAGTCTCTCCCTCTCCCCCACCCTCTTTTTTTTTTTTTTTTTTTTTTTTTTTTAAGAGGGAGAGAGCACAAGCTTTATGGATCACCATAAATCATAGTGACTGGTGATAGCAAAAATATTTGTTAGGATGAAACTCTGCTATATTTGATTGGACATTAATCATCTTTTCTGTGTGCTGTGGATATGGTTTCCATGTAAATTGTTCACCAGAAAATACGTAGTTGGTGTTGAAAATTAAGTGACACTTCAGATGGTAATATATTCCCTTTGAAGTAATAAAGATGGATGAGTGTTTTCATTATGACTTCTGGGATCTCAATGAGAAATATTTTGAGAATTGACAAATAGCAGAGGTTAGGGCTGCAGTCAGTGATAACTTGCAATCCGTGTGTTTTCACTGAAATTTTCAGTATATGTGGCATGGATTGATCCTGATCCTAGACAACATTTACTAAAGAATTCCTCCTATTGCAAGGAACAGCAAAAGACCACTTAGTGTAGTAGAAATAACTTGGGCCCATCCTCAATTGTTTGAATATACTTAGAGTGAGATCTGACGTTTTTGTGATTTTCTGTGAATTAAACGTGTCACGCTCATACTGGCCAATGCCACTTGCTCAGTGAGCAAGTGAGGTGAGGCATAGGAGACAGCAACATTTTGCTCTGGAGACTGAATGGCCTTTATCATGCCTTTCCCCTGACACTGCCAGAATCCTGAAGGCTTCCCTTGACTACTTGTGATGCCCAGGTTTAAATAATACCTGCTTTGTTAAACAGCTGTCCTGTTTCTAGGAACAAAAGGGAGTAAAATGAAGTGTGTACAGCCTTGAAGTCGGCATCTCTTTATTTCATAGAAATGTCTCCATTTCTACGTTCTAGCAATGTTCTTGCATCGCCTGAACACTTCTTAAAATGCACCACCCTCTCCGGGGTTTTGCAGAATGCCAGGAGGGTTAAGCATAACCCAGCGCCTTGCAGAGCTAACTCCTCTGCTGTAGCAGGGCCCATTCCTGCTGCCTTCCCCCAAAAGATGCTGAATGGCAGGACTGGAGGAGCAGCACAGCCTGCATGACCCCAGGCATGCATCTCCTCTTCCCCTTTTTCCTTCTGTGACACTAGTTTAACCAGTAAAATCAACTCTTGCCATGTTTCAAGGCCATGTCTGTCTGCCCAAAACCTCGTTGGGTTGGTCTGTCCTTTCCAGAGCCTTTCTGGAATAGTCATCTTCTCTTTAAAAGGAAATAAAAGCTTTTTTCTTTTACTTTCTTCCTTTCATAACTTGTATTTCTTTATTTTCATTAGTTTAAACACATTACACAAATATGTGTGCATCATATTTGTGTACCATCATTTTATAGATTGGTATTAAAGTGTGAAGCTTTATTCTTCCTCATACATTTGCTTGACTGTGGTCCAGTTTTCCTTGCAAATGAATTTATTTAGAAGCAGTTTCACTGGCATGATTATCCTACTGTTTCCTTACATACCTTAAACATGTGACCAGTAAATAGTTTCCCTATGGTTCCTTATGACAAAGAGCTCTTAAATTACATCAGTAATGAGCTCTGCAATGTGATAAACAAGAAAATGTTAATAAAAATCTTGGGAGAGGAGATCCAAATACACCTCTTCTTCTTCATTAAGTTAGTGCTGGTTAATCTTTGTGGGCAACACGTTGGACGCTGGCTGCTGTGCTTCTGATAGAGCATTTAATGTATTTAGGGTGGGGACTATCCTGAGCAGGAAGAGAAAGAACAGATTGTCCCCATCCCCGAAGCATTACCTTAAGCAATAAGATGTGGCATCAGATTTGTGTAGGGAGGAAACTTCAGTTCTGAAGAACAGGGCTTTTTGCTTCTTGTGTTGCATACTACAGTGCATGATAGGAAGTGTCACTGAACTCTGAAAACCCCAGGGGGTTTTGGAGTGATTGAAGATTTTTATTTTTTTTCTGTCATTAATGCTTTATAATTTGAGACTGCTGCTGCTTCAGCATTATTTATTTCCTCAGTGTTTAAGATTCTTTTCGTTATTCTCCTTCCATTTGATTTTCTTTAAAATTGTATATATTATTAAAAAATAAATAAATGACAACAGCAATTGCATTGGTCCCAAAACATAAATGTAAATTTCTTGAGACTATTGTTCATAGTTCTTAATAAATTATACAGTGGACCCCTTTGTGAATGGGTAGAATAGCTCTGATTAAACATGCAACAAATGCAGAAGGCTCAGTGTGGAAATGAAAGAGTCATTTACACTACTGTGAGGAGCCCCTGAGCTCCAACAGCCGTGTTTCATAGGCAAAAGGAAGGCCAAGAGAGGCTGTTAAACTGCTAAGCAGCATCTCAAATTCTTACTCAAGAAGTAACATAGGGTCTAAGGCAATCCTTCAGGAATCATAGTATCCCCTTGCCCCTCATTTTTATTGACCTGCATTAAAAACGGTTTGCAACCAGCTTTAAAGATTTCCAAAAACCGGAAGGCCAGGGCGCCAGAAAGTTAACTTTAATTCAAGTCACTGTTAAGTTGGACTGAGGAAAGCTCTGAGGGTTTAAATTCAGATGGAAGAAAGAAGTTCCCCTAACGAAGGCCCAACAATCACAAGTACATTTTATTTCATCTGATGGTAGATTTGGTTTTGGCCTCTTGTTGCAACTTTTGTACTACTTTACATTGCTTCTCTAGCTAGTACCTCTCATTATGTCACATTTGTTCTTATTTATAATTCTCCAAACATCACAAGAGCTGCTACTTTAATTCAGAAAATCATAAGCAGATATATATTGTTAGGATTTACTTGAAAATAATTAAATGAATAGCCATAGGTGCTTGCCTTACCCAGGGGGAACACAGAAAGTTTTTATAAGAGGAAAACATCACTGTCCTGGAGGCTGATGCTGTAGGAATCAACAGGCTCTATCAAGTCTGAGGACAGTTGATGTGCGAAAACATTAAAAGGAGAAATTAAGAAAAGTGGGGAAAAAATGTGAAGCCACGATGGACACAGATAAGAAACTCTTAGGCACGAAGCTGTGTTGGAGAGGAACCTTGATAACACAATAAAATGTTATGGGGACTGGACTATGCTAGAGAAGGCTAAAGAGAAATCTTAGTTGAAGTGATTTGCTGCTTCTTGTTTGATGCTTACTTGTGATTCCAAGCGTGGTGAGCTGGTTGATGACAGAAGGGTGGTCTCTTAATGAGGTGAATGCTAGCAGAGGAGAAGGCTGATGGGGTGAGAACAAGGTTTGCCACGTGCTTCAAACCCAGGGCTCTTCTCCATTGGTTTCTTTGTGGTGGTCTTATGAGGGTGGTGTAGACCCCTGTGCCTGGTGTCTGCTCACCTGCAGGAGGAACCTACCCAGTGTGTAAGAGTAGAGGCGGCTGTTTGGGTGATGTAGCTACCCTGGCTGTGTGCTGAAAAATATATGTGACTTTCTCTTGTCTCCAGATTTGATGGCATGTTTTTTATGGGTATTGTTATGATTGTCTGAACCCTGGCAATTATTGTTCTGGTTTTGGTGTCCTTGTCAAAATAACTCTGCTGTGTAGTGTTGCTAAATACCCAGCTTTCTTAGAGGTAGCAGTTTTATCAACACAATGTCTGTGCGTGGCTGGTATCTGTTTTCCGGAGTGTGTCTAAGGCCCCATGGGAACAACTCTGGCCAGACATATTGTGGTCATAGAGTGATGGTGTTGCAGTAGTTTTGCCGCAGCTATTTGCTATTACACCGATGCAGCTGTTTAGTGCAATTCAATTCTGACTTAAGTGTACTGAGATATTCGTGCAAAACTACTTGTAGACAGATTTTGTTGCTTGGTATTTTGTAACATATCTTTGGCTGCAACATTGGGTTTGCATTTTCCAGTTCCTGACAGGTATGCTTTGTGGGTTCCTTCTCTCCCCCGGCGCAATTGGGTCAATACTGATTGCATGCTTTATTTCTATTACTTTTTTTTTTCTTCCCCATCAAAGGCCTCTTCATAACTTTCATTTTGCAAATTACACTGACTTGGTGCACTTCTTTGACCTTTTCAATATTCTGTAATTAGATTGGCTGCAATTCCTCGTTTCTTCCTGTTTACAGTCTCACTAGCCTCTGGGAAAGGGATGGAATGCCCATTTGCTCAAAGTATAAAATACTGCAAAGGTCAAAGCAGCATGGTATAAAACTGCATTCCACTGAATGTATTAATGTTTTGAAGGGAGGCTGGGGGAGCATGAAGCATTCTTCTTGTAGTTCTGCAGATCAGGTATTGTCATGCAGATTTCCTGGATTTTCTTCAAATCGCATCACCTTAATGCATGAAACTTCTTAGTTTTGCTATGGCATAATTTGGCATTGCAATGTATTGCATTCTATAGGCCTCCATTAGAAGATTCTTCAACAGTGTTGGGTGCTTTAAGTTCCTTTTGACATAGACATTCTTGCAAACGATAGCAGTTTTTGAAGTTAGGAGCCTATGATGTATTAAATTGAAAATCAGTGTGGTTTTTTTAAACTGTTTTATTTATAGACTTGCTTGACTAAGTCTGAGGTATTAAAATGGTGCCAGTCACAATAGCATCATCATAACGAATTCAAAGCCCTATAATATGGGACAGCGTTTGGGTTTTTGTTTTTCCATTTTGCTCTTGTGAGAAGTAGTAACAAAATTCTATGGACCATCTCTGGTTCTAAATGTAAATGTATGGGCATTCTAAATGTGTGCCCTTGAGCTACCCACTTGTTAGTTATGGTGGAGATAAGGTCTTTATATGTGCCACATTTGTTGTGATTGCTGTGTGTGATGCCTCAAAAGTGTGGCCAGCAGGTCGAGGGAGGTGATTTTGCCCCTCTACTCCACTCTCATGAGACCACACCTGGAATATTGTGTCCAGCTCTGGAGCCCTCAACATAAGAAGGACATGGACCTGTTAGAGCAGGTCTGGAGGAGGGCCGGAGCACCTCTCCTGTGAAGACAGGCTGAGAGACTTGGGGTTGTTCAGCCTGGAGAAGAGATGGCTCCTGGGAGACCTTATAGCAGCTTTCCAGTATGTGAAGGGGACCTCCAAGAAGGCTGGGGAGGGACTTTTTACAAGGGCATGTAGTGATAGGATGAGGGGTAATGGCTTCAAACTGGAAGAGAGCACATTTAGAATAGATATTAGGAAGAAATTTTTCACTCTGAGGTTGGTGAGGCACTGACACAGGTCGCCCAGAGAAGTTGTGGATTCCCTATCTCTGGAGGTGTTCAAGGCCAGGCTGATGGGACTTTGAGCAACCTGGTGCAGTGGGAGGTGTCCCTGCCCATGGCAGGGGGGTTGAAACTAGATGATCTTTAAGGTAGCTTCCAATCTAAACCATTCTATGATTCTTTGATTTTCTGGTGGAAAGTTGTAAATACTGTTCCAAGTCATTTTATTTGAAACCAGAAGAGTGCACAGTCTTTTTTTCTCTGTCCTTTGTAACCGTAGTATTGAACAGTTGTGTTGTTTATGTGAAGTTTCTTCAAAACCTCAAATGTCAGTAAAATGAAGCTCTCTTCACTTAAGGGGAAAAAAAAATCCCATGTCATCTGTTTTCAACAGGCTTGTACGCTATTTATGCTGTATATGACATAAGGAGGATGCATATGATGTATATTCTTTATACTGCCTCCTCCACAAAGCTGCAGTTTCATGTGTGCTTGCTGAGGTGATCGTGCTGGAGATGAAGGCGTGTAATGTTGTCTGGAGTGGAAACATTCTAGTTGGCTTGATGCCATCCTACCTATCAATAGAGATTGACCGTTTTCAAAACTGTTGAGAAATGCTGAGGTAGAGATTCTGTAGGATGTAAGTAATTGATCGATAGTTAAATCTCGAATATGAAGCAATTCTGCTTTGAGGACAGTGGGTGGTGTCTGAATGTGGTCTTTATATTGGTTCTCAAAGAACCTGTATTTCCTAGTGCTACTCTGGACTTGTAATAACAGATGAGATGTTGGCCATTTAGAATGGAGAAAAAAAAAACAGGAAACAATTTAATGTTTGTAAAATGGCCTCCAACCCTCATCCTTGATGCATATGGTGTTTTTATTTAATGTGTGAGAACTTAAATGGTGTAGCAGTGAGCGTTACAGAAATTGTAAATGTGAGTAGCTCATCTGCACTTAATGTGAGCTTCTAAAAGAAACAACGTGCATGTTTACTGCTATTTTCTGGAAGTGCTAGTCTGTCAGAGCATTTTTTCCTGAAGCTTAATTTATATGATAGTTGCACTTCCTTCTTTATTTCAAGTATTAATATAATTGCCTCTGGGTGCATGGAATGGGTTTGTGGTGGACAATTGCGCTCAATTACAGTGTTGTTTATTAAAAGGTATGTATCGTGCCAGGGATAGAGGGAACTCTTACAGTTGTCTTTTGTAAGCTGCAGTTGCACAAAATTATACATTATGACTTTCTCCACGAGTGATATTACTTTCTGTGGGGATACAGTCAGAAAGTCAGAAAGCAGCTTAGAAAGCAAACTGGGCTGTGTTCTCCAAGTGTCCTGGATCATTTAAGGATAGTTTGGATTGGTGTCAGATTTGCCATATAGCAAGCTTGTTCCAGCACTCAGTTGATCAGAAATGTTCCACAGTTTTTAATCAACTTGAAGACATTTCAGATCATGTTTAATACTTGAATAGTGCTGAACACAGCCAGTGTTTGTACAAACGTTTATCTGCAACTGCCTCTGGAAGGTAGCTGAGCTATACCAGCCCCAGGTCCTACTTGGGGAAAGGGAGACATCGAGTCCTCTGGCTTGCTCCTGCCACTTACCTGCCCAGGGACAGAGACAGGGCTTAAGGTCAGATCTTCTGAATCACCACCCTTCACCTTCCTTTTGCTGTCAATATGGCAGGAGAGTGTTTTTGTTGCAGAATTAAAATACAACTCCTCTCTTCACTGGAAGACAAATGAGGTAATGTTTCTGAATTGGTAGAGCAGGGATTTATGGCTAGGTCTTTCCCATCCCTCATGTCCACCCTAACTTTTGGGCCATTGTCTGTTCTGGCTTTAGGGCATTTAAGTCTCCTGCCTTTTGAATCATTTTGAGTAGAAATCCTTACCTGAACTGGAAAAACCTTTACCAGTACTATCACTGAATATGTGTGTTTTTCAGGGGTGGGGGAGAGTCTGGAAAGGCAGTTGGGTTCCGGTGAATCAGTATTTTCTGCCAAAAGAAAATGTTTATTTGAAAATGGAGACCAACATCCTGTGCTGCTTTCAATATACTAGTATTCGTAAGTCTACGCCTCTTCTGAGTTGAGAGCTTAATCTTTTACTTCCAGAGTTTAAATCATCGAAACTCTGTTTGAAATGTGTGTTCAGTTCTCTCTGTGGAGAAAAAAGTAGTGTGTTCCAGGAGAGCTTTCAAATTAAGCTGATGTTATGTAGTCTTGTGGTGAACAGTACTGTTTCACCCCCAGAAACCCTCTGCAGTTCCCTTTTGATAATATATAGTCAAATCTAAATGGAGTTCTCTGACCATGCTTGCATCCTTAATGTGTGCGCTCTCCGTGAACTCCCTAGTGATGTTTTTGCTTGCACAACTCCTTTCAGAATGTGAATTTTAAGCATTTCTGACTTTTAAACAGTGTGGTACATTTTATAGCATTTTTGGATACTATTTGTTAATTGGATTTTGCTAATTTATGGCAGGCTAAAGTGTTGTCTCTCTCCAGCATATTAGCCTGTCTGTCCTGGGCAAGGAGGTTTTAATTTCTAATTTCTGTGAAATGCAAAATACTTAGAAGGTAATCACCAGTTTCAGCAAAGGAGCAGTTATAATTGCTTCATTATTTAGGCAACATAGCGTAATAAAAAAATATATTTTTCTGAGATTTTTTTGTAGCTAAAATTGAAATGGTGGCTTTCTCAGATTATTCCCATGTCTGCCTGTAGTTTGCCATGCAGGTTCTATATGTATCAGGCTGGGATTAATAAAAAAAAACAAACAGGTTGTTTTTTTGGTTTGTTTTGTTGGTTTGTTGTTTGTTGTTTTTTTTTAAAGTATCAGGAAACATTTGAAATTACCTAGGTTATAAGAATTTATAGCTCACCAAAGTTTCTTTTGAGGATTTGAGATCTGTATATAACATCACGTCAGTTCTTCCTGGATGTGTTCAGAATTTGTCAGTATTGAAAAGCCCTCATTAATCTTATTCTTTACCTGTTATGCAGTAAATCATACATTAAAATGCATGTTAAGTGCATGCATATTCAATTCTGTGGTCCCCTAATAGGCTAATCTCATTGCAGAAGTCTCCATTGATACTGCTCTGCTACTGTAATTCTGCAAGTCAGATACTAATCAAAACTAAACTCATTGTATAACGTTTGTACTTCAAAGGTTAAACAGACTTCTGTATACCATATTCTTTAAATACTTCTTTTTCCAAAGTGTGAAATTAGAGCTTCTCCAATTTCCAAGTCATTAATAAGTAGATTTCTGTGGGCAGTGTCACCTTTGTATTTGTCTTTCTCCTTCTAGGAAAGGCAGGCCTGGAAGATTACTGAGCAGTCTTGGCTGCAAGACAGAACATTAAGGTTTCTGTTGCAATTCTTAGAAGACTCTTCCTGTATTATTATTATTATCATCCTTTAGATAATAAAATGCAGTTCTGCAGTACTTGCTTCCTAACAAAGGTCCTAGGTCCAACAGTATAGCTATTGCCTGGTATGGAGTGTCTGTCCTTAAAAGAACATTAATTGGAATCTAAATATAAAAACCTGATTTGCATGTTTATCCGGTGATGTACTGCTGTGATTCGGGGGGAGAGGAAGTGCACACATGACACAACAACATGTAGAAGGAAATGAGAATAAAAAAGGAAAAATATACTTTTGTACCCCAAGAAAATAAAGACCCCAGGCAGAAAAACTTTGTGAGGAGCACAGACATTTAACATACCTCCAAGTATTTCAAGATAGTGTCAAATACACGCAGTTCAGTTAAAGACAGGTTTTCTAGCAGATAAAACATCAAAAGTACTGCAAATCGTGCCTGTGAGTTGTAGTTTGTGGGTTTGGGGATAAAGCCTCCTTATCCTTTGATTATTCTAAACTTACAGTAATCCTCTCTTTGCAGTTCTCTAAATGTATAATTGATCAGAAGAAATAATACATACCAGGTGCTCTGCTTATGGAGTTTAGCCTCATCACAAGAACCGATCAAAACAGCACTTGAGCGTTGAGCAGTAGTATTTAGTTAGACTAGTTAGATGTTCCTGGTGACCTTTCTGTACCGAACTTGGACTCTTGCATTTCACTGGGGAGCTCAAAAGCCACTGCCACTTCTTTCTGGAAGAAATAATAAATTCAAAAGCTTGAGGACTTTCAAGCGATGTTAATCTTCCTCTCAGTCTGCTTCCTTCCTGTCTCTCTGTTTGAGGTACCACTCTTATTAAAAATAGTCTGTAGCTAAGATTTCCTCAGGATACATTTTACTCAAGTGAGTAAGTAGTGGGTGTGAAAACATGGTCCAACTAATGGTTTCTTTCCCAGGGCTCCCAGTAATGGGTTTCGGGCTACTGTGAAGTGCTACGTTAAACTTGCCAATTACATGGGGATTACACAGTTATTACTGAGAACATAAATTGCAGATGCTGAAGTTGCATGGGCTGTGTTTTCATTCTTGGTGGTGATGAAAGAAGATAGTTTATACTCACACGTCCTAAGGACACCATATAATGTTAGTATCTATATTCATCTGGCTGGCCAAAATAAGGTCAGCTGCATTAAGTGAACACTTAGAAGGCATTTTTCAGATAAGAAGGCAGTTTTTGTGGAGGTTTTTTGAAGCTGCATCAGCAACCCATTCAGCCTGAAGCAGCTCAGGCCTATGATACAGTTGAGATGTGACTAATCTTACACGTTATAAATCATGAATCAAACCTTGGAAATCAAAAGATTAAAAATATATGTACTTCCTTGCCTTGTTTCTTGAGCACGTCTGTGTATTTCTCTGCAGTGATAGGGGCTATGATTTTTATTTTTAGAAAAAGATAAAATTCCCCTCGATGCCATTTGTTTAGAAAAATCAAAATTATTGTAAGATTGATCACAAGAATTGAAAACTTTGCGTGCTTGGCATGGGTAGCTGGGAGTATTGGCCAGAGGTAGTTGTTTAGCATGTACTTGTGCATACTGTAGCATCAGTGAGCCTCATCAGACCTATGGCTGTTCAAACAGTACAAACATTCCATCTGCGCTATTAAAACAGGCGTGCAGACATTGCCACTACAGCATCCTGTGCCGTATGGTCAAGCTTACTTACAGAATAAAACTATTACTTACACGTCTCTGCATAGCAACTGCCAGAATTTGACAGTTTACGTTCTTTTTGAATGCAGATAACTTCCTGTGCCCTAAAGGCTTATCGGTTTTGCTACCTCCTGAACCACTGTTATGCTCTCAGAGATGACCTTTGGGGAAATTTCTGACAATGTAACAGCATTCCAGATTGAACTGCTTATCATAATTCAAAGCCTATGGGTCATTGAATGATGGGGCATTACTGTTTTCTTCATAAGCACAACATTTAACTACTTCAAATAAAAGGGAAATAAAAGCTAAGAGTATGTTGAATTACTTAAATGTGGTTGCGGTGGGCACACTCTCATTTATACAAAGAATTAAGACTGTAGCATGCATCAGCAAACCATGCTTCTACAATAAAAATATACACTTCCAAAATAATAATATTAATCACAGGGATCTGATATTAGAAGTGGGTGATGATGGAAAAAAAATCGGTCTTGGAAAATTTTTAAGAATTTCCAACTTCTCCCTTTCTATGTCAAGATGAATTTGAGACTTTAAGAACAAAATAAAACGAGCGCTTATAGAAGAATGTGCCCTTCTGGACAATGCCTGTGAATTGGTGTTTAAGGGCTTGCCAGGAATATGACTAATGCATTTGCATCTCTGCTTTAAATCAGAAGCAGAAGAGATTTGAGACAAAAATCTTTGTCTCAGGTGAAGACTTCCATCTCCAAACTACCTGCTGTTCCAGGTTCGCTTGAATGGTGAAATGGTGTCCTTAACCTAGAAACACTTTTCCAAAGAAGTTTTACTGCAACTAATATATTTGGACAAAAATTTAGCTTTTAAAATTGATTTGTCAAGAAAACTTTGTTTAACTTTAGGTCATATTAAAATGTAGTAGTGCTTTTGTCAGAAATTTTTCACTATGTAAGGTCTGATGATGTAGAAATCTCCTTTTGAAGGTGGTCAAGAAAGAAATGCTACTTCAGTTTTTACAGAGAAGGAAAAATTTTACCTATGCTATCATATTTATTATAATTTACCTGGTGTTGAGAGCTCTCTTCTGGGGCTCCTTTCCATGCATTCTGGGAAGCCGTAATCTTTGTACCAAAAGACCAAGACAGACAAGAACTGAGAGTGGTAAAAACAGTTATTCCAGAGACCAGTAATTTGCATAGGTTGATTCTACCAAATCAGTGAAGAATGTCACTGTTAAAGATTTATGTTCCCCGATCTTCTCATCAGTAATTCTTAAGTCCTGAATGCCTGATGATAAAAGTGAAATTTGAGTGGGGATCTGAAGAAAAATGAGTTTAACTACAAAAGCTAAGAATTGCAGCTTGTACTGCTTACATATTTATATCGTTTAACATTCTTGTATTGAATTTTATTCACACCACATTCCATAAATGTGTATTACAGGGTGTATTGGTATTTAATACAGGGTAATTCTAAAAAGTCTATGAATGCAGCATGCGGATGAAACCTCATCCCCAGACATTTCTGCATGTTCCAGTGCAGTATCCTAAAGTAAAGATAGCTCCTTGCCGTAGTCTGCTTCCACAAGCATGGTGAGGTTTGAAGGATTAGAGTACAATAGAGAAGGTAAGAGTGGTAGGTTTATGAAGCAAAGGTTTAGGAATGTTATCCTCTTGCGATCTTTGGTTGAGACTTGGGTTTGGGATGTACTTGCTATTTGTCATGTTATTCCCAAAGGCTGCATCCACGTGCAGTGCTTGGAATGCAGTGGGATACCGTCCCTCATTACAAGAGTTTCAAATTCCATATTGCGAGTGACCAATGCTAGGAGAGAAGGGGTGAGTTTTACAGCAGTAAAAGCAGTGGTTTTGTTGTGGTTTTTTTTAACTGTGAAGTAGAGAATGAGGATGCTTTCAAAACTTGGCGGTGTTTGAATTGGGAATTATGCAAATTTTGAAAATGGTGTAAAAATGTTTTTCATGTACAGATTCTCAAAGGAAACTGCCCTCATGAATTAGGGGCAAGGCTCTTGTTAGGCTTACTTTGAAACTGGATGGGCAGATCAGACATAAGGACCTGATGACAGGCAGGTAGGAATTGGGTGGGGAGGCCCAGGAAGGCTTCAGCCTCTGCCTTGTCCCTCTGCTGCCAGTGGAAGGCATTCGCTCAGGATTTCCATTCTGTCATTTGACCTGTGCACGTGCAAAATACATGCTTGGTCTTTAGAAATGAGCTGTATGTTGTGGTTAATCTCTGCTTTCAGCCTTCAGTATGTCTGCAGTAAATCTATTGATTTCAGTGAATTAAATCTCTATTAAAGAAAACCAATCGAGCATGGAGTTTAAAATGGATACCCACCTGCTTAATGTTAAGCCTCTGCTTATGTTTTGCTGATACGGGGTTTGCTTCATTTCTGTATCAATGTGGAAATGAAATGGATATGCAGGAACTAAATTAGTTGAGAAACTGTTTTATGAATAGATGCATGTTCTTTGTGGGGAAAAAAGATCTGAGTTTTTTTCCCAGCAGTGTCATAGACAACTGTTTAATTAGGGAACCACCTACCAAAAGTGTCATCCAGATTCTGTTTTTGTTCTATTCTCATTAATGCAGTTTTACTTTAAAAGCTTACTTCCACAGATTTCCATTAATTTTCTTTAGTAGGTTAATGATAAAGTGTATTTTACGTCATACAAGTGGTATTTCCTTGTACGTCTGTTATTGAGTGGCAGTATCTCCCACCAGCTGGATTGTCATTAAATCCTGATTCTGTGTATTTTCTAAGATTTGGGATTTAACAGACTGATGCAGTCCACTTGTTCGAATGCAGTAGAAAACTATGTTTGAACATAAAACTGATGGTGAAACTTAACCTTTCAAACAGAAAAGAGTTGGGAAGCTCGGGAGAAATGGATTCTTTGAGCAGGAGGGTAAAGACCTTTATTAGAAACCTGTGAGGGTTTGAGTTGAGAGAAATCGAGCTCAAACTGATTTCCTCTTCCCACCAACTTTTTTTAAATCAGGGTGGCATGATTAATGTCTGGCTGTCTCTTACCTTTGCAGTGATGATCACAGTGTATTTACGAAAGCTAGATAAAATGTATTTAAACCTGTGCTAAAGCCACTGGCACTGGTGACCAAAATACAAAGGTATCAATTATCACCATATAGATGGAGAAAGCGGGAAAGGCCAGCCTAGAAAAGCTCTTAGTTTTCAAAGTATTGTCTTAAACTTCCAAGGTATATTCCTCTTATAGGGAAAAATCTCAAGTTATGCACAAGAGCCCCTGGCACCACTTTCTGGCCTTGCGGGAGGCTCGGGAAGGGAGGTGCTGTTTTCGGGGAAGCAGGCTGGGAGTGAGGGTGGTGCGTAGTGAGATCGAAATGGGCTGAAATGTGGTTCCTGGCTGCTGCTCCCGGGGCACCTCCACCTGCTGGGAGATGGTCTCACAGGTGAAGTGTTTCAGTAGTGGTACTTTTTTTTTTATTTTTTCTTTCCTCGTGTCCCTTTGGAGCTGAGGTCGCATCGCAACAATAACAGCCCTCGTCTGTTGTGTTAGCGACCGCAGCCACAGCACGCTCACCTTGCTTCAGGCCCCGTGGGAATCCTCCCTTTTGGTTCCCTTGGAAACACAGCACTTTGTTACTACATGCTGATGAGATGTGCCATATAAAATTGTACCAAGTTAAAACAGGAGGGAAATAATCCCTTACCAATACAATTTTAAATAAAAGCCATGAAAAGACCAGTCAGGCTTGCTGCCCAGTTACTTCTTGTAACCATTTGGCTGCGGTGCCGTGTCAGCTCCAATCCAAGTTTTTCTCTCAGCCTTGGAACAGAGCTGAAACAAATAGTCATTATGTGATAATATGTCATGCAAGTGTGTAATCACTACTGAGTACAGGGTAAATACACTGTAACTTCAGGTTTGTAATGATACAGATGTGAACAGTCAGTAAAAAAAAAAAATAGTATAATTTTCTTTAAACTTAACGATGTTGATAGTTATTAGAAATTTTCTTCTGGCACAAGACTACAGCTCATGAGTTTGGGTTGTTTTGGGTTTGGAGTGTTTTGGGGCTTTTTTTTGTGATGTGCTTTTATGAAAGTTATTGCAGAGCTGATGTTTTATAGCAGTATTTATGACATATGTGGAAATTGGGGGGCAGAAGTACTGAAGTAGATTTTCAGTGCTGTTTTGGGTATAGCTAAGTACAGAGTTCCCAAATTACAGTATTTTGATGATAACTAAATAACAGAATACTAATAGCAAATAATTAATAACTTAATAACTAAAACAATAGCAAACATTCAGGAATCAGCATAAGTCTAGGGTACATAAAGGGGCAATGTAAAATGTGAGTAGTTAATGAATTTGACTGAAGAGAAAAAGAAAGTAAAATAAGTCCTTTCCCTAAATGAGACACACAACTGGCTGTTTTCAACAGGTACAGCTCACCAAGCAGTGGCTCTGTATGTTGATCAAGGTCCGTGCTATAGGTAACATAACTTTTTAAAAGACTGGCTGCAGAGTTTTATGGCTGTGCCAGGCCGTAGCACCCTGTTTGTTTTGAGACAGTTCCATTGAGTTTCATCCTGTAGACAAAATATGTATGCATAATCCGAAAAACCAAAGACAGAGTAACCTTAAATGACCTGTAATGCAGCACAGTACGTGTTCTGGCTTGGAAATGGTGGATTACCAGATAAAAGTATTCTGCAAAGGCAACTCTCAATCCTCAATAATATTGCTTCTAAGAGCTAATAAAATTTTCGTTAAGTGTGTAAATATGTAATGCACTTCCCCAGATTTTCTGGAAAGGACTTTGCTGCATTCCTGAAAGTAGACTTCATAAGGGAAAGGGCTGATTCACATCAGTTCTTGTTAAAGTTGTAAGCTAAAATAAAATGTGTGGTGTTTGAATGGGTAACCTTTAATTACTAGAGTGATATGTATTTATTGAGTCTGTCTTGCAGAATTGAAAGTATTTATTGGCATTCTGATAAGTTACTTGTAAGATAAAATTTACAGGATCTGTCCTTGAATGTTAGTTTTGGAAGAAAATTAAAATATAGGACTTAAGTTCTTTTAAAATTTAAAAAATAATTCCTAAAATTTTACCAACATTTGGGATACTCTCCCAAATGGAGGGAAATGCATAGACAGGGTATAGCTTTATGTGTTATGAATAAATGTTTTTCTTAGCAGCTTTCAAGAACAGTCCAACATTAAAAACAGAACTACATACGAGTGGTATTCAGAAGGCATTACTGACGATGATCTAGACATTTATAAGAGTGTTTCAACACTATTTCCTCATTTCAATAAAATAGGCTGTTTGAAAAAATTCTGTTCTTTTTTTTCCCTGCTGGAGAAAAAGGAAAATGTCCTCAATCATTTAAAGTTATGACTTGTTGTTTGTTTTCATGTTAGATGGATTCTGTGATGTAAAAACATACTGTGTACCCTTTTAATGGGTCCTGGAATATAAACGATCTCTTTTCTTCCTTTTCTGACTTTAAGCAGCCTGGACTGTGAAATCTAGGGATTAAGTCTTTCTGAGGTACTCTGACATATCCAGAAGCAGATAAATACCTAAATTTAGTTCTGCAGGTGTCATTGTCAGGAAGAAAAGAACACTTCTAAAACAAAAGAGTCTTAAGCACTTGCCTCTATTCACAGTGCATACGAATCACTACTTCTGTTTGACTTTTTTTCCAATTTGCTGTCTAGTGAGGAAGCAGGGGATAGCAGTAATGAGGTTAAAAGAACCAAGACTGGCTTTGTGGAAGAAATATAAATAGATTCCAAATGTGAATAGCACAGATGCAAAAGTCACTCTGTGGTCAATGTCTGTTACATCATTAAGAAAACGAATCTGTAGTAGTCTAGGGCTTTGCTTTCCATCTTCAGTCAGTGACCTTTTCTTTACCAACCAGAGTGGCTGGGAGAGATTTCCTGAGACATTCAGAATTTTATTTTATAAATAAAATCTCCGATCAACTTATGAGGCTTAAGAGGAGCACTACACATTCATCACTTTCCTCCTTTATCTCTGTGTCCTGGCAGGGGAATTTGTTTGGTGGTTTTGCATACAGCTGAATAGAGCACAGCGCTATGCTCATACTCAGTCATGTCGTCTTCTTTATGAGATCCAATAACTACAAAAACTTAAAACCAGTGGAAAGTAAAAGGAAAATCTTTGAAAAATCATCATCTGGTAACATATGTTGATTCTTCAACACACTTTTTTTTGGTAACTGCCAATGTCATGCCTATTTTATGTTTATATGTGCATTTTACCTTCAAGAAGGATATATAGTCAGCCAGTTTCTTTTGTCTGTGAAATGTGTAAAGCCAGCTGACTTCAATGCTTGTGTAATTTAACATACAGTATGGTTGTTAGTTAGATATCATTTCCTTACATGTCTGAAAACCATCTGAAAATGAAGGACACTGGGGAAGTGTTTAGTCTGATACGAAACAGAAAGGGGAAATTGGGGAAAGAATATTTGTCAAGCTCTCATTCTTAATAAACAGTTGCTTATTTTCATACCTGTGGGAAAGAGGAGGAAGAGCTTGGAGGGGTCCTGATGAATTTTGACATAGATGGTCTTTAGTCCAACCTCCTGCTCAAAGCAGGGTCGGCCATAAGAGCAGACTGGGTTACTCAGGGCTTTGTCCAGCTGGGCCTTGGGCTGGCTCCAGCACAGCCTCCCAGGGCCCTGTTCCACTGCCTGACTGTTCTCACAGAGAAAAAGTCTCTCCTGAAGTCCTTCGCGAACTTCCCTTCCCCCCTTTCCCCCTTATGATTTATTCCACTCTTGTTCTCTCACCGTGCCCCCTCTGTGAAGAGCCTGCCGCTGGCTCCCTGATGCCCCCTCACAGGGATCAGGAGGCTGCTCTTACGTAGCTCCAAAGCAACGTCTTCTCAGGCTGTAAGAAATTACGGGGTTATCAAGAGTCATAGGTACTTGGTGGCTGGGAAAAGAGTACAGTTTCAGATGTCTAGAAAATTTCAGATGACTTAGACTCTACATGTAAGCATAAGGATGGATCTTGGTAGAGGTATAAGACTGCCTTTGATCATTTGCAAAGCAACTAATTAATAAAAAAAAATGCCCATTTTGTTATTTTTAACACCTGACACTCTCAGTGTTGCAGAATAGTGGGAGATCCCTGGCTTCAGAAGTGACCACTCCCTGTTACCTACTGACCATTCATTGTTTTTCCGCAGGTGACACACACACTGCAAACCTTGTACAGCCGAATAGTCGAAGTTAATAACTCTGCGGAATGATAAGAGTAATTATAATTAAAAAAAGAGCAATTAAAATTTAAAATTATCTGCAAATATTGAAAGGCCAACAGCTTCTCAGAATCTTTTTGTTATTAGTTTAGAAATTCTTGTGGGAACTGAGTATCTTGTTATACTGATGTAATGATAGCCGTAAGTTTTCACCATGTTAGGAAACAGAACTAAACTAAAATCCTAAAAAGCTGATTTTTCAAAAAGAAAATGCTAGTCTACAAGTATAAATAGTTTGGCTGGCTATTCATTTAAAAATAATTCATCCTCTAGGGAGGGTTGGTTGCATGTGAAGCATATACAATGGTTCCTTAAGCATGTTTGTGAAATCACATAGAAGCAGGCAAGGTTCAATAAATAAGCATTTCAAAGTGTCAGGGCTTTGCTGTGTTCAGAAATGTCAAAGGCCAAATTCAGAGATAGACTCGGCTTATTCTGTGCTGGCTTGAGGGGAACTAGGTCTACCGATGCTTTATTATGCTCAAGTGCAATCATAATTAAATTGGAGGGAAAGTTTACTAAATTATTACTTCAGGTTTCAGAGGGAGTGTAGCTGGACCACAATACCTCCAGGTGTCACTTGTAACGTGACTTACTTTATTTTATTAATAATTATTCTTCCTGGAAAACTGGATTCAAAGCTACAATTCATCATTCTTTGCTGCAACATGAGCTTTCCTCAATGGCTCCAGTGAGCCAAACCTCCCCCCTATATAAAATGTTCAAAATCGAAATGAAACAACTGTCTTTAATCAGCAAGAGTGACTGAGTACAGGGAGTTTTCAGGATAAAGCAACCCTCTCTCTTTCCAAATCCCCTCCAATTAACTTTATAGCTTGAACAAAGTTTTCTCTTCCTCTGTCTGGAAACTGCTGCAAACTTCGGTGATTTCTGATGCACCTAGATCAAAAGGGTGATATTGCGTATGGGACAGGGGATTACCAGTGTATGAAAGCATTGGAAGTGAATAATTTCAGGTCAGATCTAATTGAATCTCCTACTGAAACATCGTTAGTTTTGATTGAGGTTTCTTTGACCAAAAATCTTTGAAGAATTGCCAATAATAAACGTATAATCTTCTACTGTGATTCTCTCTGTTACTGTATTCTTCACAGGCAATCCCTTTTCCTCTTGTTCAAAGATGAGATGCTGTGCATGCCTGTGCAGTAATGAATCGGGAAGACTGAAGGGGCGTGTGCGATGGGAAGGGGCTGCATGTGCATTTCAGGATGAAAATGAATGCCTTCAGTTCCCATTTTTCCTTATGACTGGCGTTAGCGATTTACATGACTATTTATGGGTTGAGATCACCTTAGTCTAGTCTTTTAGCCTGTTGTGATGCATTTCTCAACGACTTCAGAGGAAGTAGCTGTGCTGGCTTGCACTTGCTGAAAAAATTCACGTTATCCTGTTGT
Source organism: Charadrius vociferus (assembly GCF_000708025.1). Taxonomy (NCBI): domain Eukaryota; kingdom Metazoa; phylum Chordata; class Aves; order Charadriiformes; family Charadriidae; genus Charadrius; species Charadrius vociferus. Next base: position 5,562,651 of record NW_009649308.1, read on the forward strand.
ATCTGGTCAAGAATTCCCAGGGCTTCTCTCTTCCACAAAGGAAATGTGTTGTGCGTGCATTTAAGTAAGCCTTACAGCTCTTAGCTTGTTTAAATCTAAGGATATTTAATCAGCTGTTGAGAATAGATTCAGCATTACTTCAAACATCTTGAGTAGATTCCAAGGCCATCTGAAAACGGTTGCGCTCGTAGCTATACCATCTTGGGGAAAGAGAGCTGCCTTTACCACAAATTCAGCTTTAAAAGGGTGCAAGTGCCTGAGTCCTCTCTAGCCTCCTGCTATTGTTTTCCTCTGCCGTATGATACATGAAGGAAGTCCTGGGAAATGTAAGGCACTTTTTGCAGTGATACTTTCCTTTCGGGTTGGAGCTGCTTATGGAGGGAAGACTGAAAGAAGAGTGGACTGTGCTCTCTGCAGAGTCCGAGCAATGATGGTAGACCTTCACAGACAGTCTGAAAACAGGTTATGATGTAGTTCTAAGTGACTACTAGTAAAGAGCACTCATTTAATCAAGATCATAAGTGCCACAAGGTGATTACATTTCCATGTTTGATTACAAAAGCTTAAATGTGTCTCTAAACTTTTCAGAAGTAGGCAATTGTCTGCAGTTCATAATCACATACATAAAAATGTTTTGTGGAGTGCTGGAGACATTTTAAGGCTTTCCCCAAGAAGAAAACCCAATGACTATTTACCGTAATGATAGTATTTTTTATTTGAAAACATTGCCAGTCATTTTCTTGCCAGTCCTGAAACGCTTGTTGCAAGCAATGAAATCCTCATCTTGTGTTTTGTCAGCCTGTGGTATTTTGCAATGCAGCATGCTGTGGGTGATCATATAATTTGAAGTGTAAATTGTAAAAGAAAAATGCGTTAGCTTACCTGGGTTTCCTGCTGTTGTTGAAATAAGCAATAAAGCTGTGCATGTCACAGTTAATTTGCATAATAGAGGAATAGAAAATATCTAGATTTTATTTTATTCTGCTCACATTAACTTTAGTGACACAGCTTTGATTAACTTTAATGAAAAGAGGCTGGATTCTTCATGGTCCATGATTTCTTAGCTCTCTACTTCTGAATAACTGTTTAGTATCAGAAAGAGCTTATATACCAGGCAAAATTAAATGCTTCATCTTGGGATGGTTGCTAGTGATAATGGAAGTGTGCAGGTTAAAAATGACCAAATTCCTTTTCTTTCCCAATTCTTCTATTCCTTCCCGCCTAAGACTTGCAGTTTGCAGTTTCTCCTGTTGGAATTTCTCCATCACCAGAAAATATCCTCAGTAATCCAAAGCATCATGCAAACTGGTTTTACACAGAAAAGAAAGCTATTCCCCACAGCAGAGCAGGAGGGTGGTGTTTTCTTGGGAGCCGTTGCTGAAAGCTTGCAACTGCAGGAGAAGGTGGAGAATTGTTAATACATCACTGATGCCCACCTCATTGTCTCCAGAGAAACAGAAAACTTAGGTCAGACATGAGTTGTTTTAGCTCAGATGCCGGATGTTTGCAAGACTAGGCTCTTAATTTGTATGTTCCCTCTGCCTTCAGTGTGGTTCAATGGAGCTTGTAAAGATCTTGGGCAATGGCACTAAATCCCTGACTCTGGATGAAACCTTTGTTAGTTCTAGTGTACAACCCTCTCTAGGGACTGAAGACGCTCCCAGGTTAGATGTCTGTGTGTAGGCTCTGTACTTTGAATTACAGGGTAAAAAGGGCCCACTTTCTTACCTTCAATAAAGCTGCGTTACCAAAGAATAGTTAAACAGAGAAGAAGAGTGGCAGAAGCTAAGAGTAAGCACTAATGTACCTTTAACATTAATAATTCACTGTATCATTCATAATTAAAATCTTAGTAAGAATTATTTTGCTTTATCTTGTATCACAAACCAGTTGAAATAAGAAAGCCTGATTATTCTCCATAGACATGTACTTACTTTGGTCTTCAGTTCAGTTTATTCGGGCTTTCAATTTTAATGCTTCATTTGGTTCCAATGCTTAAATTGAACGTAATAAATCATTGTTGTATTTCTTTGTAGTTGTATTTTGAAGTCAGCAAAAGGTAGTCTAGCTAATTCTTCTATCGAAAGCAATGCTCAACAGCCATTTCCTATCCCTGTTTATGATATTCATGATTTTATAGATCTATGCCATATCCCCACTATTTTCTTTTTGCAGGATGATTATATAGTATTCAATATGGAAGCTATAATATATTTTTGATGATCATCGCTTTCCTTCTCTGCATGTTTCCTATTTCTGCTCCATTCATTTTAAAGCTGGAGAACTGAATGATCTTTCTAACACTAAGGGCTTGATCCTAAGTGATGATAATTTTGTATGGAAAATTAGGTTTGAGCTCACTGCCCCTCTCCCCCACCATGTGCATCACTTCCTGTGAATCTGAAAGCTACCTATGAAGAATGTCACACAAGCAAACATATTTGCTTGTAATCAACGTATTTTCTTGATAACTGGATACATATCCAATGATATTTAATTGATATCCACATCAGAGAAGTGTCCTCTTTCATTCTCACAATCTCTCTTTGCCCCCTTCTTACCACAATGATTTCACTGAGGAAAATCAAAGATGAGAGTCTGGTTAATGGCATTTTGGTTTTACTACACAAAGATTCTGTTTGGCTTGTTTAAGAACGCAGGATTCATCGTTTTACCCATGATGATAATTCAGCCATAGACCCTTTTCTCATTACGGGGTAGAATTGGTGTGAGTTGCATAGGCTGTAGGATGTAACATTGCTTTGTTGGGGAAAAAAAATCTGCTGCTTCTTTCCCCATCTTGCTTGTTTACTGTTCCCCACAGAGGTCTGTATCACATCTTTCAAATGCCAATCAAGTTTTTGAACTCTCCCCTTCTCTAAGTGTTTGGGTGCTCAGATGTAGGTCAGGCACAACAAATAAACAAGATGCTGAGTCTCTGCACTGGATCTGCAGCTCCTAAACCCTTCTTCCTTCCCTCTGCATGGCCTGCTCGCATTCACTGTTTTTCTACATGTGGCTTACCCAGCCTCTGAAAAATAAGTGAAATATGAATCTCTTAAGACTTTCTCTTTTGAGAAGGCACCATTTTTAAAATGGCCATAAAATTGCCAAAGAATCTCTTTCTTCTAATGTACCATGACTAATGAACTGCAATAGGTTTTCCCTATTATATCACTGCTATTTTTGCCTTTGAAATACAGAAGCTTCAATCACTGTGATTATAGGTAACAAGACAGGCTGACAGTTAAACTGTTGAAATGTGTGTTTTTATTATAACTTCTATGAGTGCATTTAGAAATTGTCATTTTTGTTTTCATGACTCTCTAAGGTTTTAAAATTGTATTATGTAGGAATGAAAATAACTCAGGCCAGAGTACATTCAGATGTGAGCCTCTCTGGGCTTTCTATTTACATCCTTTACAATATTGATATTCTGTTAGGAGTAGAGGCATGAAAACAAAACTAGACTCCTATTTTTAGGGGACTTTCACTGCTAATGGTGGGAGAAACTAATGCTTGCATGAAAACTCAGTTCGTCCTACAACCTTGTTGCCAGCACAAGAAGTGTGGAATTAGCCGTGAGCAATCAGCTCAAATCTGACGTGCCATAAAATTTAAAGGGTATTTTATTATCACTTAAACACCATCTTTGACCCCTTTAATGATGCATTTCTTCTGTGTGGGAATATAGGAATCATAGGTTTTGGTAATATAGGAAAAGCATTACCTGATGTAACCTGAGAATTGATAGTGAGAACTTGATTTTCAGTCGGCGTTGCTAGTTCTGTTGGTCATGAGGGAGGATGCATTTGATGGCAGCGAAGGGCTTCACCTTTCAGTTGAAGTTTAAGGTGTATTTTTCTCTATCTCTAAAAGGCCTAACGAATCTTTTTTTCCATCAAGGATATCAATCCCCATTGCCTGCACAGCATTGCTTGATTTTAGGCAGGACAGTTTATGGGGATGCAGTAGTACATAGCAGCCAAATGAATAGAGATTAAGTTAATATGGGAATTTTTGAATGTTTAAAGGCAGAGTCATTTTTTCAAATGCTAAACAAGACATCAGCTTTTAATTCTGTTTTTCAAGGTCTTCAGTCTACAGAGATGGCCGTTCTCATTAAAAATTTTCAAACCATTGAACATTAGTGTCTGAAATTAACAAAATGCACCATTCATGGGTAGCTTCAACATTATATGCGAAGTTTTAGTTTAAAAACGCCCTTCGGAAATATAATGATGCTCTTACATAACATTAGTTACTTTTTTAGTTTTGAAAATACTTTTTTTTTATTTATTTAGTGTTAGCAAAGTAGACATTTCCTTTGAGTACTTGGAAAAGAGACTCTGCTAGCTATGATAATCATTTTATTAAAACTTAATGATTCTTAACCCAGAAAATTATTTTTGGCTTTTTTATTTTAGTGATTAAAAATACCTGGCATTTATATCTTGAAGGTCGGTCAACAACTCTGTGCACAGTGCCCACCCTTCCCCCCCGCCCCCCCC
>NW_009649308.1:5567250-5588667 GCF_000708025.1 Charadrius vociferus
CCCCCCCCCTCAGAGCTGGAGACTTTTTCAAAAATCCTTTGAGTGGTCTCTGGATAAAAAACTTGACATTTTCCCAAACCTTCCAGCATCTTTTGGAAGAGTTTGAAAGCCCACAAAAGTACTGTGCCTGGATTTATCCAAAAAGCAGAGAGGATTATCCAAACTGCTGCTCAAATAAGATTTTCTTTCCTTCTTATATAATGCAAGTATAAAGTGTGAATCTTTGAAAGGGCCGTGCGCGCCCCTGTCATGGAAAAGGACAATGATCGTATCTGTCTGTACTCTGGAACAGCCACAGTTTACACCCTTATTTTTGATGTCAGATATAAGAGATACCATCTCCTACTTTGTGGAGGCATGGTTTGCTCTTTAAAGCCTTGTTTTGGCTGGAGAAATCCCAAGAGTCCTTTGCAGGGGGAAATTGCCAGTTTCTTTGTCAGGCAGGAGCGCATGCTGACATAACATTTAGTTCCTGCTTTAAAACGTCCTCTCCGGTATTGGCAACCTTTGCAGTGATTTAATGTGAGGTTGATGTTCCATGTTTAGCTGGAGAATAGGAAATTGGGGTGTTAAAGTGATTCTCAGTTTACTTCTGATTTCCTTCACTTTTTTCATTAGCTTTTGTCATTAGCTGTAGCGCTCATCTCTGATCAATGGCCGTCCACCAGTCACTGTTCTGTTCTAGTCACTGACTAGGCTGTGTTTAGATGTTGTCCTGGTTGGGGCATGGTTTTGGTGTGCTCTTGGGGTTAAGTCGCTTCTCAGAGATCCCAGGAACAAACCTGTGGCTAGAGTACTCTGGAGTCCCAGTGCTGTTGCTGTTCTGAGCCCACAAGCATGCAAGGGGTGGAAGTGAGAAAATGGAGATATAAGCTGCTCATTCCCCAAAATGTTTGCCCCTTGCCTATGCTAAGGTTATTAATCGTGCTGACTTTGTCAGGTGATGCTAAGGAAGGCTGCTATGCATCTCAGCAGTCTAATCTTTTGCTGATTAAACTGGTGGGCTGTAGAAGCTCCCAGAGAATTTGAATAGTAACAAACGATAACTGCAATTGCACAGCTGGCAAATGGCATGTCTACTAGTTCCCAGCCTGCTGTAGGCTCTTAAACAGAACAAATGACTAGTTGCGGGTTTTTTCCTTTCGTTTTCTTGTTTAGGTAGATCTACCTTGTCAACAAAGATGCCACTTCATGGCTGGTTGGCCTCTGTATTACAGAGGTGACAGAATCAGGTAAATGATGGTCTGAAGATTTTCCTGGTATCCAAGAGGAATTCCCACCTCTTTCTGTAATCCTGCTGCCAGGATTATGCTGCTGCCGCTAGTTGAATTTCCTAGTTTAAAGCTAGGATGGGAACTTATGAATTAATGGTTTCGTTGCCTAAAGGTAGAGTTGTTGTGTGTTGTGAAATGTGTCTCAAAAATCCATCTGCAAACAGACACTAAAACAACAGGGTGACCTGTTTGATCGGTAGAATGATGCTCTGTGAGCAGGTTACAGGGTTGCTCTGACATATTTGCTGGCAGAAATATAAGGGGTTTGTAAAAAGATGTGTATTTCTTGAAACAGGTGGTTAGGTACAGCCTCTTGCATGGCTACAGTTGCAGTTACCAGAAATGCTTACACTGATTTCTCCCTGCTCAGAAGAGAGCGTCTTCATAGTTTGGGATGCCCTTCACCCCTCAAATTGAGCTTGGCAAGACCGGGCTTCAGAATAAAGTGCAGAGTCCAGCTTTTTGAAATGGACCCGGAATGTGTAGGGTGAGGTTTGTTCTGGAGCTGTCAGAAGGGATAAGGTTGTTTGGTCAGAGCTGTTGTTAGCTGGTAGTTGTATATTTATTTGGCTATTCTGCTGGTTTTAGGTTTATGATTTTTGTTGTTATATCAGGGCACCTAGAAGCCGAGATGTTCTTCCGTGGTATGTAAATGAAAATAACTAAATAAAATATGTTTGGCTATGTTATTTGGAGATTCATAAATTGACATTAATTGGAAAGTATAGGAAAGCTTGTTTTGTTATTCACAGTGTTATTTTGTTGCTTTTGACAATGACATGAGTTGTGTATCCGCCATAAATGTCCTTGGAGAAATGATAAATTATTATTATTATTATTGTGCAGGAGTAGTATTGAAGTTTTCTTTTTTTCTAGTATTTAAGCATGCAAAAGCCTCCCACACTTAGCCAACTGTGCTGCTTAGGTAAATTAAAGACTGACTAACATATATACATCAAACTCTGAAGCAAGACAAAAGACAGTTTGCTAGCAATCTTGCCTTGACATGGTTTACCTGCTAGAGAAAAATCCTTTCTAAGTTGCATCCCACACAGAGACTTACTTTTCTTGTTAGAATTCTGTACGCGTTACAAGTAGAGCATTCGGTAATTGTGCGCCAGGGTTTCAGCTTTATGTGGGTGTCAGACTGGTTTGTCACGGATTTTGTTTTTAACACTGGATGTATTTTGCAGGTTTTTACTTCCCATAAAAGCAACTCTCTCTTCCGGGCTGACACACACCCCGTTGGATAGACTCTACCAGTTGTAGCTCTAGGTGGGACAGAGGGGGTTTTGACCGGCAAAAATGAGTGAACCACAGCCTGCAGTAGTCTTGTGCACTCAAGTACAGAAGAGGCTTGCATTGGATTCCCTGCTCTCATCGATAATTACTTTTCCAAATGTTTAATTTCCAGTAGGAGAGGTTGTGAGAGGCTACCCCTGAAATGTCTGCTAGCCTTGTGGCGAGTAGCCAACTAGAATATGTGAGACAGAGCAAACTGGAATCAGAGGAGGTCCTAGCTGGTAACATGGGGGAGCAGTTTATTCCTGCCCTCTTTCTGCCTAAACATTCGAACCAGAGAAGGTTTTTGCGACTGATGTTTTACTTGAGTAAAACTGTTCCAGCAAAATGTTTGAGTTTTAGATGAATGATAGTTTTCTAATAGCAGTGTCATTTAATCCTCACTAACCTGTAGCCTTACGTGTTGCCAAGATGTTAAGCATAGTGTGGTGTTGCACATCATAACATAAACCCACTTTCTGTTGAAGCGCAGGGCTTTTCAGACTGTGGTGTTTAAATGTTCGGGGTAAGCAAGAATACTTTGTCGAATTTTGAGCCCACTCTAATCACTGAGAGTTTCAAGGACCTCTCAAAGTCCTCAGGACCAGGTGCTAACAGCAGAAATACTGGTTCAGTGCCTCTTATGACAGTTGTATTTAAACCTTTGATGAAAGACAGTATTTAATAGAGCTGAAGAATTCACGGAGTACTTGGGCACATTTGCTTTCCTTTTGACTCCTGCAGATTAGCATAAAACCACTGAATTAGTGTTCTTCCATACTCTTCTGCTGTGTATGTTGAGTACAGATTTAAAATACGACTGCTCAAACCTCAGAACTTTTGCTTTATGAAAAATTCCATATCTTTGATTGTTTTGGGGGTGCACAGTGTACTTGGTGTGTGTGAATAGCAGCACCTGCTCTTGGGGTTGTCAAGCACTGGAACAGGCTGCCCGGGGAAGTGGTGGAATCGCTGTCCTTGGAGGTGTTTAAAAGACACGTAGACGTGGTGCTGAGAGACATGGTTTAGTGGTGGACTTGGCAGTGCTGGGTTTACAGTGGGACTCGATGATCTTAAAGGTCTTTTCCAACCTAAACAATTCTAAGACTATATATAATTTGCAATATCATATTGCCGTTTGTGGAAAAATGTTCAATATTCATATCTGTCTTTCTACTTGACTCACAGTCAGTCCTGGTCAAATAAAGAAAGACTTGATGAATACTTTTGCTGGTAATACTTCTGCTTTTGGTCATTGGAAATACTTAACTGAGTGCCAGCTGAGTCCTGAAATTTATGAAAAGCTCTTGCAGAAAGCAACTTTGTTAGAAGTTTGTTGGGAGAAGACTATTCTTTTTTTTTGTCTTTTTTTTTTTTTTAAATCTTTGGTCATTTTAATACATTATGATTCAGCAACCCTGCAACAATTCAGTTAGAGCAGAATAATCCAGTACTCAGCTGAAATGTGCTGGCTGAAAGGAATCAAGGAATTTATGTCAAATAAATACTCAGCTGAAAGAAACTAGGATCAACTCCCAAATTACTCGGGTACTCCAAATTTACCATAAAATAATGTCATTATGACAATTTCCACCAGATGTATTTATTTAAAAGAGGACAAAGATTATCGTTGGTTTCACCAGTTGTCTATCTTTCCCAGTATCCTGTTCCTGGCAGTAGCCAAAGTGAATGACTAGGAGAAAAATATTCAAGAGAGCAAACACATTGTGATAGCTCCCTAAATATTTTCTAAACCTCCAACACTTTTCAGTGCAAGAATTTTCTAAGCAAGAGGTAGTGACATCGTACTCAATAGCCCTAGCAGACTGCTCTCCTGTCAACTTGTCCCATTTTCCCATGATCCCAGGTACTTTTTCAGCATCTTAATCTTCTAAAGTAAAGGCTTGCAGAATCCGAACACGTGTGAACTTTGTGTTTGGCTTTTCCTGCTGGTTTTCATCCAAGGTTCCTTAGCTCTTTTGCTGAGGGACAATCAATATCTCCTCTACACCACTAATGATCCTACGGACTTCTTTGTCAACTCTATTGTTTGTCCCTCCCACTCTGACAGGTCCAAAAAAAAACAGCAGCTGTTCCTAACTTTGCCCACCCTTGTCATGCTTTCCTGGACTGTTTCCAGATCTTCTCTGTAATTTCTGAAATGGTATTGGGGCAGTGAGAGGAGACCAGAATTGTACAATATTAGATAATTATGTAATATAATCTTTCATTTTAACCTCCAGACCAGATTTCTGAGTGCGCATGGTTAACTCAGCAGCCCTCATTCTGTAGATGAACTTCGGGCTGTTTTCCTATACGCGTCTCGCTTAGTTTTCCTGCATTTCTTCACTTGCCATTTGAATTCCTCGTGGACTTAATGTAGCTCTTCAGGCAGCCCTCATTTTCACTGCAAACTTAAAGACAAGGAAATAAGATGTTTTCATCTTACTTTTTCATTTTTGAGGCTGAGTCAAAGACCCTAGATACCACAGTGGAGCACATCCACAAGACTGAGTTAGAGGATAATGAGAGCCCTAACCCTGGATTCCATGCTTTTAGTGGCTTGTCAAATGCAGTCTTACATCCATATAACGCTTATTCTGGACCTACTCTACAGCTTGTTTCTCTCATGTGTCAGAAAAGGTTTTCCTGAATGCATTTATTTTTATGAGCACCTAGAAATGCATTTCCTTAAGTGCATCCCAAACATGAACATCCATAGAATAAACCATCATTTTTTATTTTTTTTAATTTTATTTTTTTTTTACTTTTGTCTACCTTTGTATTGGCTAGGCTTTGGGGAGATTTCTGCAGTTCCATTACGCTGTCCTGTTCCAGCTTCTCTCTGCTCTGAATTAAGAAAGTAGCAAACTGTTGTGTTGTTTCCAGGCAAGTGGGACTCTGACCCACCTCTGCTTTAGCAATTTAAAGACACTTTCTTCAGCTCTGAGCACATTCTTTAAAGAAAAATCAAAATGCTAGTGTTTTATTAATGACATCCTCCTACTTTGCCTGGGTAGGCTGGTCTTTTAAAGCACTAGATTAGCACTCAGCAGCTTGTTTTCTGGAGACTGAACTCACTTCAAGTCTCTCAGAAACAGTCATTTGTCAATGATTTGAAATTAATTTCTGACTATTTGCATATTCGCTTTTCTGACTCAAGTGAAAGTAGGAAGCACTGGTTGTCACACCTAAAAGCCACATCTCAGGGAAAATCTCCCACTGACATTCTAGGACAAAGGATTTCTGGAAAAGACAGCTATGCCCCAGGGTGACTGAGTGCTCATCTACTGCTACACACACCGCCCACCCCCTCGAAATTATGAATTGGCATTCTGGATTTTTTGTCTAGAATAGAGTCTTACATACTTTCCACCTAATTTAACTCTATTCATGGCCTTTCCATAGCAGAATGTCACACTTTGTTCCATTGTCTAATAAGAGTTATTGAAGACCAAATCTTTTTCTGTGTCCAAGTTGCTACGTGAAAATCTTACTCTAAACACAATGGTACAAGTGCACACAAGTACAGTGACGGCATATGTAAGTCATGATTTCACATGGAATCGTGCAGAAATCTGGAGACAGGGTCTTGAATATGTATATACACTAGACATTTTATTTACCTCATTCAACACTGTACACACTGAATTTGCAGCTTTGTAACACTGTTGTGATACTAAAAATTTGAAATGTGATTTGGGTAAGGTTGACTGTAAGAACATTGAAAGAAGGATTCCAACCCTTAGAGAGGTAAACCAGAAACAGAATGTCGTTGATGATATTCCTCTCTTCATGCACTTTGTGGGCTAAAGTCTCATTTTTGGAGAAAGCAGGCCCTTTCTTTCAGGAAGCATCTTCTGTCTTGTGGGGTGAGAGCTAGCAATTGCTGTTACAGCCCAGATAAAATCTGCCATTTAACATGCTCTGTGAAGACAAAAAATCGTAGCCCTACCTTTATACAATGGCTACAACTCCAGAAAGGCGGCTTTGTCCTTGAATTGATGCAGAAGTCAGCTCAGTTGTTCAGAATAATTTTTTTGGTTTGGTTTTTTTTTTTTTGCCAAGGTAAAAGTCAGACAAGCCGTATCTAAATTCTTTCTATGTGAATTGCTGTGATCTTGATTAAAGTCTCAGCTTTGGAAAGGGAAGTCAGAGGGGAATACTTGTGTTTCGAAATAGTTCTGCTTCAGCTGTTTCCCAGGTCGGTTAGAGAATGCTCAGTGGCTTGTCACTTGGCCCCCATTGCTTCCTAAAATGCTTACAACCAGGAATGTTTCACCACAAAGGACTAATTCTCAAATTAAGTGTAGGTTAAGTAGTTCTCACATGCATCCCCCTTGAATTTAGAATGCTTCGTAGCAGGGTTTCACTCGTAGTGGGTGTATCGGCTCTGATGAGTTCTTGTTATATTTTAGCAGCAGAAAGTGAGCTTGAAGGTCAGCCGTGCCTTCATTTCCAGAAGAGATCTTGTCAAGTGTGTTGTACATGTTGCCTCTAGTACTTACTTTGTATGGTATCTTGCTGACTTTCCCCACAAAATTTCAGCATCCAGCCAGCTGCCCAGGCTCCCTGTGTACTCAAGGGTAACTCATTGCATCCATCTTGGGTGGCTGTCCCCATTGACTGGGGATGACCAGCTTAACCTTTAGTTCATTAGATTAGATTTGCATTGTCATTGACCAAACTTTTGGTATTGTTCTGATGCAAGCAAAGGTTGCTTGTCAAAACCTAACAGTTATGGGTCAAAGTTGGTGGTGGTGTGTGTGTGCTTTTATTATTTTTACTTTTGCTTTCATTAATACAAATCTGAGAAGAGTTAGGACTACTCATGTGACTCCTGCTTGCAGACCCAAGGCTGAGTTGCTGGTCAGTTTGCTTTGCCTGTATCTGTGTGATAATGAAGAGCCTGTCATGCTTAGACAATCAAAAATCAGGGTCCTACAAATATGAGTTTTTAAAATGATCAGATTTAAATGATAGCAATATGCCCATCTTCATGGATGGGCTGTAACACTGACTTTAAACATCTAGAATAGAGTCTCTCCTGAAACAGAGCATTTGCTATGCAGTTACGATTTGGGAATGCTTTCTCTTTCTCTGTTTAGAGTATTCTCTTGACTTGAAAGCTGAAACACAGAAGCTGACGAGTGCTGACCCACAAAGGGAAATTAGGCAAAAGACGCCTAATGATTCAGTTGCTTTGTTGTAGGTTGCCAGTAATTAAAGTTCTGGGAAATGTTGTATAAGGTTATATTCAAGGATATTTCATTCTTTCTTTGAGGTTTTGGCAAGCATTGCCCCTGTGGGGAGGTATTTATATTGGTCTCCTCCATTTATTCTGTTATGTTTCAGCGTGCTTTGAGCAATAGCTTGCAGTATATATATTTATTTTTCTTTTTCTTACTGTAGCTGACATGAATATTGACTTAACCCAGCAATTTGTAACATTTTAAGGCACAGAAATCCACTGAATCAATCACTGTGTATGTATATCGCAGCATCAAGCCTGTAAAAGTAAAATGTAAACTTCTAGAGTCTGACTGATTCAAATCAGTTTTAACACTGAGGAGAGAGTCAATTTTTCTTCTCTGGAAACAATCTCGCTGCATTTGGAACACTTCTACTTGAAAATAAAAATCGAAGAAAAGATCATCTTAAAATCCCATGCTAATACCCTATGTATGAAATCAGTTTGGTTTGATCTAACATGATTTATAGTAGTATTGCAGTCAGATGCATCATTCTGAATTGGGTTGGAATTGTATAACTTTCATATACATCAGTAGCTGCCTCAGTGGTTGCATCGCAGGTTCTTGTTGATTTTGGCATGAAGGTGGTTAGCCCTATGCCTATGGCTCTCCATGGAAACAAACAAACAAAAACCAAACAAAAAACCCCAAACCAACCAAAAAAGCCCCAAACAAACCCACAAACCCCCAAAAAACTTAGCATCTCTGCAGTTTTCACGGTTGGCTCAAGCTACAGAATTTTGAGTATAGCACGGAATAGAAAAGTTCAGATGTCCCTTGGGTCCAGGAACTGTTGTCTAGTGTCACAACAGTTGAGTGATCTCTGGCCTGTCCTTTGATGTTTTCATCAGTCACCAATTAGGCAATTTGGTAGCAAAACTTGAATGTTTATAAAGCACTTTACATAGTGGCATATGTCGGGATTTATCACAGCCACAGTTAAACTATGTTTTCTGTGAAGCTGCAACAAATTGTTACAAAAAAATATTTGCTTTATGGTCATTCGCTCGTATTCAGTAATGATGTAGAAATACAGTAGTATACTTTATTAGGCTTTGGCCCGAAAATTTATGCTGGTGTATTTCTCCTTTGTTATTTATTTCATCCAAATTTGATCCATTTGTGCATTGGCAATAGTACCATTCAGATTTATTGGAAATGTTTTTCCTGTGATGAAGCACAGATGTGCCTGCAGAAGATGATGGCTGACAACTACCATCTCCTGGAGAACCTTCTCACAGTCTCAGCTGAATTATATTCTCTGCAGTAGAATGTAACCTCAGCACCCACAACCATTCAATAACTAATCAAAACAGCCTCTGAAAACTAAAAGCTTGGGGTTTGTTTGTGATAAACATGCTTATGTTTTGCATATCATCTTTTTGCTTGAATGTGCATCTTGGGTGAACACAGGTGCTGCATCTGTCTGCCTGTTCTGTGGCAGAGATGTGTCGCTCCAGTAGAATTAGCACTAGAGCCACTGGACTCCATTACTGACTACAAATCTGCTTTGCTGTATTCACTTAGAGGCTTATCTGTTCAACAGTAACAGTCACAAAACTTTAAAATGACAAGAGAACCTCTTTTTATTGTTTGAAGGGTTTGGTCCAGAAAAAACTCTTATGGTTGCTTTCTTCTACCAAATTAATCTTTGTGTGTGATGTAGTGCTATTAAATACCGCCATTTTAAACATAACAGGTTTGCAGCTGAAGTATTTCTTAACATTTAGCTAGGTTGGTGGACCTAGTTAAATGAAATACCTTGGCAATTAAATTGTCAGAGCTACAACTTGTTCCACAATGTAGAAATAACTGAAGGGGCATCTGGACAGTGATTTTGCTGGTGCAACTGATCTAATTACTGGAATCAGTTTGTTGCATTGCTTTGTCAAGAAGACCCAAGCTTGGGCTGGTGGTTCTATAACTTAATACAGTATTATGGACAGTGATGTTACTGTACAGAATCTATCAGGGTTTTTCCTGTGCTGCTTGTGTAAAGTTTTAATGTTAGAAAAAATGCTGCCTGTGTTTATTAGTGCTATTTTTACTTTTGCATAGTGGCAGAACTGATCTGTGCGAACAAGAGGGGGTTTTGTTCTCTATACAGGTTTATGTCAGTACAGCTCTGAAAGGAAAGACATCCCTAAGAATAGGCATTACTGATGGACTGAGAACTCTGACAGAAGAGATTGTTGCACCTCTTTTTCCAGGGCCGATTAAAGTATGAATACAGCGTGTGCTATGCATAGTCTGCTCAGACTCCATGTCATTGTTCTGTGAGAAGCTGCCCTTCATAGGTACCAAATGCTGCTGCTTTCAGCACAGGCACGAGGAAGGTGTCAGATGGAGCAGCAGGGTTGGATAAAGTAGTGACAAGAAACACAGGACTGAACAGTTGCCTGGGGAAATGAATCCAGAGTTTATATATGATAGAATCGGGAAAACAGGGCTTGGACCACAAAACTGTCCCGTAAAAATAAAAGAATGGAATCTTTCTTTTCCTATTTTAGCAATTTTCGAAAATAAATCACCCCATTACAAAGGATACAACTGTTTAAAAATAATAATTGGTGTATTAAAATACCTTCCTTAAAAAAAAAATTGCCAAGTAAAACATTTGCCTTCTTTTATAGTACGTTATGTTTCTTTTCCTTGTCCAGACCATTGGCTCCTTTGTACTAAAAGATGCTAATTTCTGCAGCCTTTCAGAGCATCTACTAAAGCAAAATAATTAGTTTGCTTCTAAATGTCAAAGTTTTCTTGCACTTTCAGCATCTAGGTGACTTACTGACATTACAGCCCTGAGAGAGAATAATGCCTATGGGAAGACAATTGATAAAACAAAGGATATTTAAAAGAGCAAACTATGCATCCTCAAGGAAGAAAAAAAAGGATTTGAAAAAAGGCCAGTGCATAAATTTAGGCAGTGCTTGCTTGCACTTGTGCTACCTACTCAGTTAGTTTGCTAGATAATTTCTGTCATGTATTACTAAAAGAAATTTCCTCAACAGTTCATATATAACATCTATTTGTTTTAAGAATCACCTGCATTTCTTTTCATGAAAATATTTGAACTTTGAGTCTAAGGGCAAATATTTTATTGGAAATGATAGAGGAAAAGAAAAATTGCCAAGTTTTCCCTTTGAAGCTGCATTATTATTTCATCTAAGACTTCAGTTATTTTGGTGTATTGTAGAAGTTTTCTGTTTTGGGAAACAGGTTTTAAGTTTTTTTTAATATCATTTAGAATTTCATGAAGAATGTGTTATCAGATATCTGGAAAGGAGCTGACTTTTTTACAGTGAATATGGTGCTTTTGGAAGAAAAACAGAACAACTGTATCATGAATAATGTCAGACTTCCCTTTATCTTGCCTATTTCTCTGATAAAATCTCCAATTTCTTTTAGGAGGGATGACTTTTACCAGACAGTAAAGATATTTTAGTCTTTGTGCCTCTCCAGATCAATCTCCATAGGTGATGTTGGGTGGGATGCTAAATTTTATAAGATAAACCCTCGTCCATGAAGAATGATACTGAAAACTACTACTTTGTTTCAGAGCATTGAAGAGTCATCAAATTATCACTTTAGAAGTATCTAATCTAAAGATGGTCTCAGTTCATTTACTACTAGAAGTAAAAGCTTAACACGAAATGTGAGAATTGTGTATGTTATTGTATCCCAAGACACAATTGACTGTATTCCATATGTGGACAAATTATTTTCAAGAGTACTTTTGGAGTTATGAACCAAGTTTCTAAGAAAGGTTGTTCGTAAATATTTAACTGACATTGCATTCTAGGGAAACAATATCTAAGTGGCAGCAACAGTATCTTCATGGCACATTCTGGATACGCAATAGCTGATATGTGCACACATCCCTCTGTAATTGCTATCCAGCAGAGAATGACTTGATTAAAGAATAATTTATTCAGGTGTTAGAAAGGGAGGTTGGGGATCATTCCCTCCAAACGTATTGCTCCCCCATTGCTTCTGGGCTCAGCAGTCAGTCATGAGCTGTCCTGTCGAAGCCTTAGTATCGCAGTGGTTTGGATGTAGTTTCAGACATAAGCTCCAGCCAATGCGTTTCGTACCGAAGAACGCCTGTACGGCACTCAGGGCAGGGGAGAGAGTTTTACCTCTGAGGCAATTTACTACCCATTGACATGTGTGAGGTGATTCTCAGTCTAGCCAGAAAGTCATTTGTGTATTTGAGGAATCTGACCACTATTTCATTTATTAAAGCTGACGCCTGTGTTTCCCTTGGAAAAGGGAGGCACGGAATGAGTCTAGGCAAGGAGAGGCTGGATCTCTCCGAGATGCTGCTGAACTTACAAAGGCAGCACCAAGGTAGAGTTGCTCTGAATGTCCTGAGGTTTGAAGGTTTGCCCAAGGAGGGCCTCTGGAGCAGTTTTCTGTGGGAAACAGTCTTACAGGTGACTTTCCTGAGGCAAAGGCCTGAGTAATCCTCTCTTGGGTATTTCCTTAGGCAGACATGGGTCACCAAGAGCTGAAATCCATGCTGCTGCCTGGCAGTGGCCAACTAGGTAAGACAGAGAGCTCCCTTCCCTGCTATGGGGTTGTTTCAATTTATCCTGTGTGTCTTTTATAAATGTTTTCAAACGTGTTGTCTGATTCAGGTGATTTATTTGTGTTTCATTGTATCTAGGCTCAAATAAAGAGTTCTTTAAAGAAGTTGGATAATGGAGCATTCCTTATGTAAGAAATGGAGGCATTAACCAGCCCCTGTCAGTCCTCCTGCGAACATCTGCCTACCCCAGAAGGATAAGGTGATGAATTTAGCTCTTTGGCAATAAGTTTATGCAAAACTCTGTTACCTCTAATTTTTGTTGTCACATTAACATTTAGCTCCCCTGTGGTGTAGGTAGTTATCCAAAAGCGTGCTAAGAGTTTCTTAGCTGAGTGGCTTTACCTTAGTGGACCTTTAGAAAAGTTCTGGGAAGAGAGAGTTGAATACCAGTGCTGATATCTGACTCCCTGAAATCCTGCTCCAGGTAACGATTTCCTGTACTTGAGTTGCATTTTTTGGAGTGATGAGAGAAAAGGATGTTAGTTATATCCTTCCCTGTGAGGCTCTGCATGTGACTCAGCAGAGTAAAGAAGAGATGGGGAGCAGATTTGTATGGCAGAAGTAGTATCTGCAGGTGTTTAAATTTGCAGTCCTGATTTAAGGTTTCTTCATGGGAGTTTTAAGATCTGAAGTGTGCTAATAATAGGATAAAATATGTATAAATGTAGTTTGTCATTTGTCAAATGTCTCTTTTTCTAGCTTCTTCATTTTCACTATTAATAAGATATCACAGTTACTGACCAAATATCTTGATTTCTGGCTATTTTTGAACAATATCAAGGCACCTTGCAAAGAAGTAGAGGCTTAAAAAGTCACCTTCTCATGCCCTTCACATTAGGGCATGCATTTTGAAGAAGAACTATTTATTTTGCAAGTGAACGAGTTGGAACACCATCTTCAGTACAGAGTTTGCAGTGCTCTTGTAATTCATCCTTTTCACACAGAACAGACCTAGCTATAATTCCTTGGCTTTCTATCTCTATTTGAAAAGCGTTTCTAAGGATGATGCCTTACATAAGTTCACTAATGACAGCCTGTTTAGAAACCAAGAACTTGCCAGCCTTTGTTCTGCCCCGGCTTACACACGGTACTCAATAGGGTCGCACCTGGTGCTCTGTTTGTGACTCTTGGCTGCCTCTGTCTCTCTTTGCACTTAATGAAAATGTTAACGTTTGCCAATGGTCCAGTAGTGAAACAAGCTGGAGAAAGGCCTGGTGGTGTCTCAGTGCAAGGTTCAGCTCTGGTACAGAAGCTTAAATAAGTAAAGCTGAGGAGAGCACAGTAATGCTGTCCCCAGTACATCCTGAAGGCATGGCTGGGCTATTATTTCTGACAAGTTGGGGAGGTGGTCACTAGTATATTTGCCCTGCAGCACCCTGCACGATGCAGGGACTGGCTGGCTAATAGCCGCTTTCGGTGGGCCCTTGAGCCCACAGAGCCACAGGGAAGTCGGCTCTGCTCTGGCCTTGCTGTGTGTGGGGGAGCTGGTATGCAGCAAGATATGGAGATGATCCCAAATCTAGACAACTGCAGGAGGCAGGATACTTCTTTGCCCCAGGCAAAACTGGGTATATTTAGAGCTGTGGTGCACCCAGAAATAAGTACTTAATTTTTTACATTTAATTTCTCTGAGCATCACTGTGAATTCTTTCACTTGATGCAGTATTATCTGTGGGGGAGTTTTAATTCAGTGAAGCAGTAAATAAGACAAGGTAACTGCTGGGGGTCAGCTCTTTTAGGGATGAAGAGTCTGTTCATATTTAAAACAAGGGCTATCCCTGTACCTGCACGTAGAATAACTGTGGAGTTAGAGAGGGAGTAAAGCTGCAGTAGAACTGCTTTTTTTTTTTTTTCTAAGAAATAATACCCCTACGGGAAAGAGAGCATCCATATAAGAGAACCCAAATAATTTGGTAAGAATTCTGTTGTTGCAAAAGTTCTGAATATTCTTTAACTCCAGCCAGCAGCTAGTACTATGCAGCTGCTTGAGCAGTTCTCTGCCCTCTAGAAGAGGGAGAAAAGGAGGGGAAATGAAAAGGGAAAAAAACCTCGTGGGCTGAGATAAAGACAGTTTAGTAGAACAATAACAGAAAAAGGGAAAAAAAATAATAATAGTAATGGTAAAAGAATATACGAGATAAAGTACTAGAAAACAAGTCAGTTCCACCAGCTGGTGAATTGGTTGCCCAGCCTCTCTCGAGCAGTGATCACCGATTCCCACCACCCAGCCTATCTCCATTTGCATACGAAGCATGATGTCTGTGGTATGGAATATTCCATTGCCCATTCCATCGTTCTGTCTATGCTCCTTCTCAGCTTCTGTGGTAAGCTGGAAAAAGTCCTTGAATAGTATAAATATCACCTAGCAACAACTAAAACAATATGCATTGTTTACATACCTTTCATACCAAATTTGAAACACAACAACCGCTAGAAAGAAAATTATCCCAGCTGAAAGCAGGACAGCCCCGAAAACTTTGCTTTGTGTTGGTACAGATGCAGCTCTGCTCTAGATTGGTTGATATTGGTTCAGATGGGGTTTTCTTAGCTTACTGTATTTTGAGTGAGTTATTTGGATTCCCCAGATTTAAGCAGGTTGCTCGTATCACCAAAGATCATGTGATACAAAATTTCATTTAATCCAATCAAAATTTCTCTGCCTGTTTTAGGAAGAGAATTTAATAGTGTGGCAGCGTGTATTCAATTAGACTTAAAGCATCTAATTACTAAAGTTAGGTCTTTAGAAATCTTGATTACAAGTGTCAACAAGCATTCTGAATATAAGTATCTTGACTATTTAAACTTCTCTCATCTAAGACTGTTTTATATTATTTTTCTAACTATGCTACAGTTCAGCGAGTCCTGCGAGCACTATCCCATAGTGCTCTAATTGCGTGGCTTCAACAGATACCATATCAGCCCATCAGTATTAATGCGGCAGAAAGCGAGTACCCATGTGTCTCTACAAAGCCAATTTAAAATATTTCTAGAATATACTTTTGAATTACTTTTTCCTTCATCTTATTTTAGATAACACTTTGATTTAAATAAAACTGCCTGTGGGGCATTGTAGATTGATCAAAAAGTGCTCTATTGTTCTATTAGTTTAAATTCTTGGTGCTGCAATAAATCATTTTCTGCCTACTTCATTAGCATTTTTCAAGTTCTTAATTTAGTTCCAACATGGGATTGTCTCAACTGGAGGAGGCAGAGACGTGAGGTAAAGTGTGGAGGAGCAACGTTTATTGCAGAGGTACATAAAAAAAGAAAGGATTTTGGCTGAAGTATGGAATAAGAAGCTTTTTAAGAATGAAGCGAAGGATTTCAGTTTTCTTCCAGTCTCTATGAATTGACAGAAATGTAAAATGAGAGCTGGAGTCTAGGCGTGAAGGAAGATTACAGGATGCACAGTGTGTCAGGTGCATGTTTATTAGTAAGAATTTGACCTGTAACACTCAGATGAAAGCACCCGTTTCTCTGTGCGAGTAACTTCACATAAATGCTAATCTTTAGCCCATGCCCTTGAAAGAACTCTCAGGGAAGCTTTCTTTCAGGGTTTTACTGCTCTTCGTGTAGCTTTGGCATTGAAATGGGGTACAAAATTTTTCTTTGGTTGTAATTATAGAAAGCAATTGACTGCTTTTCTTCAGTAAACTAGAACAATGGTATTCTTTACATAGATGCGTTTATTGAAGAACTAATATATTAAGCAAGCTGAAGATTTACCTGTTTCTCCTGCCCTCTAATAGATATGTATTACTTCACAATCCTATAATTATGGCTTCTCATTTTTGGCATAAAAATTGTTGGCAAGTGTTTTCATTTGGTCTTTTGTGCTGATGTGTAGAACTCAGGACACTGTCTTCTTCCTGTGTATGTACACCATGTTTTGATTTCTGGGCGTCTTTACTCCTCTTCTGGCTTGTTGTTGTCTCTGTAAAATTATTGAGCAACTGAAAATTTTTCTCTAAGAAATGGATGAAAGGAAAGATTTCTTAATTTTTCCCTGTTAATTTTTTTCAACACTTCTGGGTTTTGAAGATTTTTTTTTTAAAATCCAGGGTTGTTCCTGGGAAGACATTTTCTGGATGTAGGCCTCTAGCTTGTAATCACGTATGCACAAAAGTAACTTAATGTATCTGGGGCAACTTGCATGTAGTTGTCTGATTGGACTTGCAGATTGCTGCCAAAATCTTTAACCTAGAATTCAAGAAAACCACACACCAAAAGAAACCTGATGATAGCCTAGTATTTCTTCTCTATTAAGCCCTCAGAAACATTCGGTAGATGTCATGTGGCATAGTCTCCAGATGATGCAATAGAAACAGGTGTGAAGTTTGTGGAATCTGCTTGGCAAACTGAGATTTAAACGTGTATTATTCATTAGCAAGAAGCCAAAGGTCTGTCTTAATTGACGTTCAGGGAAATAAAGATTTTAGTGAGGTCGGGAGGCGGAAGGCAGTATTTACACATCAGAGTTGCAGTGCTCTGGCAATAGCATCTAGCTACTCGCTACCAAATTTTTACGTTATGAACTGTCAAATTCTTCAGTTTTGATGCGAATGATGAGCCCAGCCATGCCCAAATTGATGACAGTGCAAGCCTTCTGAACATAAGCAGACAACGACTAATTTTAGCCACTGAAGGACTGATACGCAGAAAGCAATTGTATCGATTATTATACTAGAATGACCTCTGTCCTATTGCATGAATGGAAAAGAATTCTTAAGTTGCAATATAACTTGGCAGTGTATAGCTAGCAGCCTATAATTTCAAAAGTGCCTGCTGTCTTTGCATGATGGCTCATAGGTTTTGGCTATGAAATGTGAGATCCCAGAGGTCTGAATTTTTTAAAGCCTGTGAAACAACCATAATTAAGTTTCTGGTAGGTGTATTGCTTAGTTTGGCTGGAAAATATAAATTTATCTCTGATATTAAAATGTCCTAAAGTGGACATAGTTCATTCATTCTACTGTTGCCCACAAATGTAATAGCTAGATTTTAGCTATTTTAATGCGCAAACTACTGTGGAGCTGAAAAATGCAGAATCCATTTTAGAAAACGATGAGAAATGTGTATTTTGCTGCATGTCATAGGTCAATTTAGATAGTTTTAGTTCTTAGTTGAGACATATTGATTTTCATGCTTTTCCCATTAGTTAGAATGACATATACAGGATACCAAATGTGAATAGTAGCTGACGTTCATATATCACAGTCCCAATGCCAACAAAGACCTTTTTAAATCTTAGAAATAATGGAAACAAAATGTAATAAAGGCCGATATTCAAATACCAGCTTAATTAGGAAGAAAAAAAAAAAAAAAAGATTGCTTTTTCTGTAATTTTTAACATTTCTTTTTTGAAGATGTGCCTGAGTGCAATTGCTTTGATAGTTTGAGTAGCTTGGGTCTGTTACGATTCTGTTGTCTGTATATCATGTATTAGGCACAATAATTTTTTTACCTTTTTTTTTTTCCTTTCCCCAATGGGCCCTGCAAACAAACCAGCTTAGACTTATCCTGTTTTAAGGGAACTCTTCTGCAGCTGATCATACAGATGGAAGTGGCATGCTGTTTGTCCAGTGAGTCTGATGACCTAAAGCCTGTCTTGCCTTCTAGCTCAACCTATTTCACTAAGGATTTCCTTCAGACTTGGTACGAGAGACAGAGCACAAGGTTGGAATATTTTAGGTGAGCTCTCTGACAGAACTGTTCTCATTAGTTAGAATGACATATACAGGATACCAAATGTGAATAGTAGCTGACGTTCATATATCACAGTCCCAATGCCAACAAAGACCTTTTTAAATCTTAGAAATAATGGAAACAAAATGTAATAAAGGCCGATATTCAAATACCAGCTTAATTAGGAAGGAAAAAAAAAAAAAAAAAGATTGCTTTTTCTGTAATTTTTAACATTTCTTTTTTGAAGGTGTGCCTGAGTGCAATTGCTTTGATAGTTTGAGTAGCTTGGGTCTGTTACGATTCTGTTGTCTGTATATCATGTATTAGGCACAATAATTTTTTTACCTTTTTTTTTTTCCTTTCCCCAATGGGCCCTGCAAACAAACCAGCTTAGACTTATCCTGTTTTAAGGGAACTCTTCTGCAGCTGATCATACAGATGGAAGTGGCATGCTGTTTGTCCAGTGAGTCTGATGACCTAAAGCCTGTCTTGCCTTCTAGCTCAACCTATTTCACTAAGGATTTCCTTCAGACTTGGTACGAGAGACAGAGCACAAGGTTGGAATATTTTAGGTGAGCTCTCTGACAGAACTGGAAAAATCTCAGAAATAAGGGTTTTTTTTGGACAAAGATATTACTTGGTGGACTAGCATGGATAAGAGGAACTGCAACTTCCTTTATTAATATATACACTTTGGCTTTTAAAAAAAAAGTGGAAAAAGGCAAGTATTTAAGGCCAAATGTAAAATTTTGAAATATAAGCTGTATTCTGTTATTTTATTTACCTATTTTGTGTGTGTGTATGCATTTATATGTATATATGTATTCAAAATGCACACAGAGGCATACATACGATTCTATATATGGTTCCACTTTTTAAGACTTGCTGATTCTCTCTCACTCATCTGTTTGCTTTTATGCATCTTGTTATTCAACATTGTAACTCCAAGAAGTGTGAGAATCGACCATTTGAAAGACAGGCCATGACATGAATGTGCAATGGGGAGCAGCCAGTTCACTGCATCTTTTAGGCTGAGAATTTTTTTACTCTTCGAAAAATAAAGTCAGTAAAATCCTTGTGTTTCCAAGAGGGCGCTGTTCTTACCACATCAGTTTCAAAGGACAGACGAAAAAATGAAGAGGCTGCTTGTAGGGATTAGAAGGAACAGACAGTGGCTCTTTCCTGGAATTCACTGCCTGCACTGGTGTAAAAGAGCAGGTGGGCAGGTGTCACGTAGGCGCTGTGATTTACAGAACAAAGCAGTTGTCCCTGGTGAAACAACATCAGAGATCTGTAAGCCTGGGCCCTGTTCTCTTGGTGTCTGTAGTTGTTAATAGCCTTTGGATCACATACTCAGTGGTTTTTTTGGTGGGTTTTTTTTTTTTAGAAGGTAAGAGTTTTCTGAAGATGGTAGACTCTTGCTTATTTAAGTATGCTGTAGGGTCAGGATTAGGCGTGGGGGTAGTAAAGTAAAAACTGTAAAAGCTGACTGCTGGCAACAGTCTGCATTTTTATTAGGCTTTGGTTCCTTTCCACTTCTGTATGTGCCAAAGTACCCTGAAGGGTTAGGGTTTCTTTAAGTCAGGTCATGGTTAGGAAAAGTAGGAACTACAGAGTTTGACTGCCTGTAAACGTCTGCAAGTTTCAGAGAAGGATGCCAAAGGCCAGCATCGTTTGACATGGTGATGCGTTGAGTGGGGCCCTTTGCTGTGATGCGGGGCTAGGGTTAGTGTTGGGAAAAGAGAGACTGCGGAGGCTGATGGCCTGCAGGAGTCTGTTACGTCCCGAGCAAGAAGCTGTGGTCTGGCACTGTTAGATTCCCATCCCGCACTTCTGACTGATATGTACCAGCGAGGTCCTGAGCACTTGTATGGGTTGCTTTCAGCAACAGGGGTGTAGGTGTCAAGGCTGGGGACAAGTCGGAGCTAGACTCCACCTTTGCCAACATGTGCAACAATTTGCCATTTCCAGAAGGTATGCTAATGTGAAGTAGCGTCAGCTCTGGTGCATTGCTCCTCTGCCTGCATAGCACACGTTTTCTGCACTCACATAAGATTTACCTGGGGTTTCGAGATACAGTTACACTTAGACTTTAGTAAAATTGCAAACTGAATATCTCGGTGCTTGCTGGAGTGTTTTCAGTTCAGAGAGAGGAGTTAATGGCTGGCTTCTCTATACTCTTGTTTTTACCTATCTTACATCACCTAGCTTATGTTTTTAATGTTGTAGGCTTTCATCTACAGCAATCTCATCTGGGCGTCTAGTTTTGTTTTGTTGTTTTGGGGGGGTTTTTTTTGCATTTGACCGTTTTTTTTGCAATGGGGGTGGAAGGGTCACAGTTTTGGGACCTGCTGCCAACTTCCTTCTTGCTAGAGACTGCAGGAGGAGAGGGGTAGCACATTAGAATCTTGTTATTCCATACTTTCATATGTTGTTGCATTGCTGTGGCTATTTATCTTACATTTTGGGTTTGTTAGGTTTAGTTTGGGGAAGTACAGCACTTGTGATCTGAACTTTTATAGTGGGAAGGTGAGGTCTGCTTTTGGATTATCATTCATCTGTAGCTTTCATGAAAAGGCAACAAACTTGGGAAATTTTCAACTTGCTTTGGGAGTAGAAGAAATAGTGAAATGCTCTGAGTGGGCAGTTTGTTGTGAACTGCGCTCTCTAGAATAAAGTGGACTGAGAGGACGTGAGCAATTCATAAGAAAAATTGATCTGTCCAGCCAGAGAAAATTGACACTAAAATTTAAAACTTAACCCAAACAAAATACATCAATTTTTCTTTATTTTTTCTCTGGAATTTCAGTGCTTGCGGACACTAGAGAACACTGGAAATTGATTGATTGGGCAGTTCCATGTTGCACAGAGAGCTTTTTCTTAGGATGTTCCCATCTGAAATGCGGTAATGTCTTTTAAGTGTATAGACTAGCAAAAGTATAAGCTAGTGCTAAGAAAAACTGAACCTAGCTGTAACTCCCCAGAAATAGGGGTGTTTGTCCAGAAGCGGCAAATTGATGCAGACAGGTATGCAATAACAAATCAATCCCAACATATAGATGCCCCTTAAGTAAGCAGTAAAATACAGCATTTACTCGGGGGGGGAGGGATATTTAGCAGAGGGTAAACTTTTTAAAATAGAAGAGGTATGGAAACAATTCTTTGTAAAATTGTTATCAATTCTAAATATCTATTGGCTAAAATAAAAGACTCGATTTACATTAAAAAATGGCCTAGAAGAACCTGTCCAGAAATGCATCATCTTCTCTTTCAACAGAAAGAAGCCATTTATCTTTTTTCAGAAAACAGGCTCCAATTATAGATTTTGCAAATG